>NC_054384.1:12722222-13030000 GCF_017654675.1 Xenopus laevis
ATTATATCTTAGTTGGGATCAAGTACAAGCTAATATTTTATTATTACAGAGAAAAAGGAAATCATTTTTAAAAATTTGGATTATTTGGATAAAATGGAGTCCATGGGAGTCAGCCATTCCGTAATTTGGAGCTTTCTGGATATCGGGTTTCCGGATAAGGGATCCTATACCTAAATATATTTTAAGAAAAAATCTGAGATGTATTCCCTATTTATTTTTCCAAATGTATTACTGTATGTAATGCCTGACTTACTGTTACATATAAATTACTATACACGTATGGGACCTGTTATCCATAATGCTCAGGACCTGGGGATTTCCACATAACGGATCTTTCCATAAATTGGAACTTCAGAATTTAAGTCTGTTTTATTATTACAGAGAAAAAGGAAATAATTGAAAAAAATGTGGATTATGTGGATAAAATGGAGTCTATGGGAGACGGCCTTCCTGTAATTCGGAGCTTTCTGGATACGGGTTTTAATTGTTATAGATGAAGGCTTTTGTGCTATTTGTTTCACTTTGGTATAGCTGTTTCATAATTCAAATTCTGAAAACACAAAGAAATTTCAGATGTGTACAATATACTTTAAAAATTGCAAATTGGACCATAATTTTGAGCTTTATGTATAAGAGCCTGGCTAAAAAAAAGCCTGTAAACATCCTTTTGGAACTGACAGTTTTATATGATATCAATGGCTTCTTAAATTAAAGGGGCAACAATCACAATTTTCTAGAAATTTTTTATTTGAAGTTTTTGAAATTCAGTCACAGAAAAAAAGTCAAGTTGAGTTTTAAAACAATTATAATAAGTTAGCTTGAATGTTGAAAATACACCTCCCATTGACTTTTATAGAAGCTCACCAGCTGCTAATTTTTTTATGTTTTTTATTTATAGATATTTCAGGAAAACTCAAATTGGAAATTGTCTCAAATAAATCCTCAATTCTCAAATTTTTTGTGTATATTGCTAATGAGCCTTTGCTCCAAGCAATATATGTTCTGCTTGAATCCAAAGGGGTATCCTCTACTTTTATTTCAACATGAAACAAACACAATGGTGCATCTATTATTGAATATCAATGTACAAAATGTTTTAGGGGATTGTTATTCTAAGTTTCGCGTAAAGGAAACTATTTATTTACAATTTTGCAAGTTACAACAGTCAACAGACTCTAGTAAAACAAAATAATACGGCATATCAAGAGTATCCACTGCTATTATGTTTTCCAGGTATGAGAATAAACTACAAAATGTATAATCACAACCGCTTATGCCTTTCTATTATTGGAATTGCTTAATAACAGGTCATGGATTCAACTCATACAGTGAACCATATTGTATTTCAGTGTTTCCTGTTTTTCATTTTTCAAAGGGAGTTATCATTTGGAAAAGAGCTCTCATTTAAAAGCTATTGGCTGACCTTAGCTGTAAATGTAATGGATAAAATAATGGGTCAATACTTACTTCAAGGAGCACAACAATTTCTTTCCTTTAAATCGAATAGGGCAGAGAATCCCAGTAGTATTCTGAAATATTGCAAAGACCATCAGCAACCAAAGAATTATTTTAGTTCTAGATATTTCTTTCAATAAATCTTGAGAAGAAAACACCTACGATGGGAAAATACCTTTTAGTTAAGTTTTTAAAATATGTACTGTACCGCTATATTTAACGGAATAGTGAATTGTGAATTGCATATGGAATTTTAAAACATGTGTAATTTGGCTTCAAATATGAACAATTGAATCCTGAAATTCCTGTGCTTGGTCTAGTAGTTTTTTAATATATACAGCAATAATGATACTCCTATAATCACATTTAGTAATATTGTAAAAAAGAATATGCCTATAAATCTAGTTATCTTTTTTTTTTACTACCTGATTCAGTTATAGAATGTGTTCGGCTACAAGAATATGTTTATATAGGCAAAGCCCAGTATGAATATATAGAACTGAACTAAAGTCTTATAGTGACTTGAAGGCAGATTTAGTAAAATTTGGATTTTTGGAAAAAAAAAAAGGTAATGCGATGTCATTATTCAAAAAAAGATGAGTTTTTGCAAGCATAGTTTTATGCATAATAAGTATTGCCAGACAAATGTAATTGCTTGTTATGAGGACATAAGTAGAAATGTAGACTGTGGGGTGGCAGTGTATGTTATATACTAAGATTTTACTAAACCATTTGATACAATGCAACACAAAAGGTTATTGATTAAATTAACAATATTGGCCTGTAAAATAATATTTCTACTTGGATAAAGAATTACAAAGAGTGTTCAAACAAGGAACATCTTTTAATTGGACCAGTGTTGTAAGTGGAGTATTGTGGAGTATTGTAGGGATCCATCCTTGGCCCTTTGCTTTTTAAAGGGATACTGTCATGGGAAAAAAAATTTTTTCAAAATGAATCAGTTAATAGTGCTGCTCCAGCAGAATTCTGCACTGAAATCCATTTCTCAAAAGAGCAAACAGATTTCAAAATTGAATATAAAAAAATCTGACATGGGGCTAGACATTTTGTCAATTTCCCAGCTGCCCCTGGTCATGTGACTTGTGCCTGCACTTCAGGAGAGAAATGCTTTCTGGCAGGCTGCTGTTTTTCCTTCTCAATGTAACTGAATGTGTCTCAGTGGGACATGGGTTTTTACTATTGAGTGTAGTTCTTAGATCTACCAGGCAGCTGTTATCTTGTGTTAGGGAGCTGCTATCTGGTTACCTTCCCATTGTTCTTTTATTTGGCTGCTGGGGGGGGTGATAATCACTCCAACTTGCAGTACAGCAGTAAAGAGTGATTGAAGTTTATCAGAGCACAAGTCACATGACATGGGGCAGCTGGGAAATTGACAAAATGTCTAGCCCCATGTCAGATTTCAAAATTGAATATAAAAAAATCTGTTTGCTCTTTTGAGAAATGGATTTCAGTGCAGAATTCTGCTGGAGCAGCACTATTAACTGATTCATTTTGAAAAAAATTTTTTTCCCATGACAGTATCCCTTTAATCTGTTTATTAATGAGCTTAAGGTGGTCATTACAAGTACTCTCTCTTTTTGGTGATAATATTCAATTGTTTAAAAATATAAAAATGCAGGATTCTGCCACTTTGAAGAGCAATGTGGTTTTGAGTGTAACCCTAAGGAACTGAGTATGTTTTAGACTTCGGAGCACCTCTACTTAATTCAGTAATTTACATTCAATCACTAATGAACTCATTATATGGTAATCTAAATATCTTTTTACAGAAGGATATTTTTTGTGGTTTTTTTTTTATAAAGTTGTCAATTTATATAATTTTATTGCACTAAACATTTTACACTCTCTTTGGGGTTTGCAGAGTGTAATAAAGTCTCTTTAAGTATATTGGATGATATGGTTATATGCTGTCTTAGAGTGTGCAATGCGATTGGGTCCAAAGGCATAAAGAAATTAAAAAAAAAAACTAAATATGCATGTCATTTCACTTCAGGCATATATTTGTGCAAATTCATAAACTTATAACAATTTTGTGTTAAATAAGTGCATTAATTACATACCACATGGCAGTGTCTTCTGTGTTATCTGTGTCTCCAAACCTCATGCAAGCTACACCCTCCTGATGCATTTGGCACCATTGGGTGAGGTGTGGTTGTTACAGGTCACAATCCTTATATAACTCCATCATTAGTTTTTGCCTGGTCCAAGGTTCCTAGTATAACATACACATAAACCAGGGTAATACCTTTTTATACTCCCTGGAGTCAGGGTAAAACTATTTAAACTAATGACAATGTTGGTGTTGGCAAGATAAATAGACCTAATTACAAATATTATATGTGTATCCAACAGTTATATCGATAAAAACTATCAATCAGCGAAATGCCTAGGGCAGCATAGGTAGACGGTGGTGTGAGTAGCTCCCACTTGTTCCAAATGTAGATAGGAAATTGCTTCATGGGTGAATTGTTGGAAGGGAGGGAAAGTGCAAGGTCGCAGGGGTGGAACTACCGGGGGAGCAGGGGGTGCGAGTGGGCCAGGGCCCGCACCCCCTCAGGGCCCCCCGGCAGTTCACCCGCCACATGTTCCCCGGCCAGTTCCGGGTGTACGGAGGGGGCGGGGGCCCGGCTGCGCGTCCTGCGCCAGGGCCCGCCCCCCTCTAGTTCCATGTCCAGGAAAACACAATTTTTTTGGACGAAAAACTTTTGTGATTTACTAAACCCTGATGGTGTTAAAAGTCCAAATAAAAAGTACTCCATCTCAAACCTGCCAAGGTCATGTAGAAGTAAATGGCATTTACAATTTGGAAAATCCTGATCTGCACTAGCTTTCATACAATAATCCAAAGATTTCAAAAGTCTTATCCAAAAAATCATCAATGTATCTTCTAGGGCATCTATGTAAGAATATTTAGTAAATATCCCATTACTTATGTAAAAAGTAATTAATTCCATTTATGTCTAGTACGTTATTAAAGGGATACTGTAATGGGAATTTTTTTTCCCCCAAAATGCATCAGTTAATAGTGCTGCTCAATTTTGAAATCTGACATGGGGCCAGAAATTTTGTCAATTTCCCAGCTGCCCCTGGTCATGTGACTTGTGCCAGCACTTTAGGAGAGAAATGCTTTCTGGCAGGCTGCTGTTTTTCTTTCTCAATGAATGTGTCTCAGTGGGACATGGGTTTTTACTATTGAGTGTTTTTCTTAGATGCACCAGGCAGCTGTTATCTTGTGTTAGGGAGCTGCTATCTGGTTACCTTCTCATTGTTCTTTTGTTTGGCTGCTGGGGGCGAAAGGGAGGGGGTAATATCACTCCAACTTGCAGTACAGCAGTAAAGAGAGACTGAAGTTTATCAGAGCACAAGTCACATGACCAGGGGGAGCTGGGAAATTGACAAAATGTCTAGCCCCATGTCAGATTTCAAAATTGAATATAAAAAAATCTGTTTGCTCTTTTGAGAAATGGATTTGAGTGCAGAATTCTGCTGGAGCAGCACTATTAACTGATTCATTTCATGAAAAAAATGTTTTTTCCCATGACAGTATCCCTTTAAAGAAAGAAAAGGAAAGAGGGGAACCTGCTGCTGAAGATCACCAAATCAGTGCAAGATTAATTTAGTCAATAAAGTAAAAGGCTTTGAATGTTCATCACTGCATCTACCAAGTATTCATTTTGACAACTACAAAACATTGTGACATCTAAAAGAACGTGAGATTGTGACAGTCCCACTGCAATGAGCGGGAGAAGAGTCTTCACGTCGAGCAGTCTGGAACACATGTAGTGTGTATCACAGCTAATGCTGTTAGGCTGTAACCATACTGATGGGAATCTGATCTCACATTGTTATCATCAATCAAATAACAAATGGAGTCGTTTTAACACCACAGGGGGGATTCCATAACATCAGCATTGCTGATACTTTTAAACTGTAGCTTTAAAAAATCAAGTTTATGAAAACGCATGCATAAATATTTTATTTGAGATCTTGCTCTCCATAGCCATCATAGCTCTGTCCTAAAAATTATAACTACCCCCCCCCCTCTTTTCCAGTTTCTGACAAATCAGCATTTGTAACTTGAGTTCAGTTTTTGAAAGAACTGGGACTTCTTATTTATGATGCATGATTCCTTTATGAACAGGATTTCTTCTGGTTATAAACACATTATCTTAGTGTGAAAATGAATCTTTACGTTGGCAGAATATGATTACCAATTTAGAAAGTGTTCCACAGCCCAGATAGTTTATTAGTCACTGTAATAACAAATGTAATCTCCTGCTCATTCCCTGCTACACGTTTCTTTTTGAAAATTGGACATGATTATACAAAAGATTTATAGGCACCCACCTTATAGCAGAGAAAAATTAATGTTATTAAAAGGTGGAAGTGAATAACATTCTGTATTTTATCCTGTGGTTGCAGCACCCCATACCAATCACTTTAACAGCGGTCTTATGCCTGTAAAAAATGGGTGTTGGTTTGGGCAATCCCTCTCTTATAAAACCAGCTGGAAGGATCAAGCCTATGACTTAGACCAATGCCTTGGTAAAGAGACACTTTTCCCAAAAAAGTGACCATGCATGTAGGTGCCAGTCCAACCAGGACCAATTTATGAAGGTTTACCTTGACGTGGTATGATGGCTTGCCATATTTATGATCAGAACTTTCTAACTCAAACTACCTGTTGTTGAAGATATATGCACTTGCACAGATATGAATTTACTAACGAAATAGGAGACTAGTAATAAGCGTACCTGCCCCATTTCTGTAGAGTGATCATTGCGTCCATCTTGCCTGTTCTGCTGCAATGGTGCTAGTACGCCTATTAATCCAAAGGAACCCTGAAGCTTTTGCCGCCATGAACAAAGATGTAATTCCAAGGGGCAGATTTATTAAGCTCGAGTGAATAATTCGAATGAAAAAATATTAGAATTTAGAAGTAATTTTTTGGGTACTTTGACCATCAAATGATTCGAACGATTCAAAGTAAAAATCAAGACAAAAAGGAACACCAAGAGCCCCAATAGTGTAATATGTTTTTACAAGGAGTAATGGTAGAGTAAACAAGTTAATACTCACAAACCAGGGTTACCGATAGGCAACCACTGTATAGGCAGGTGGGGAGATTATCCTGACCCCACTCAGGAATAAGACGTCGCTCTCTGTAGAAGAAGAAAAAGGGGATGATACCCCTCCACTCGAGGTGGACTCGATATAGCAGTAAAACAAAACAAAGGCGCCAAAAGGATAAAATTAGCTAAAAACACTTAAAAACCCAATGGGTAATTCAGAGGAGGTAGTAGTGGACTTACCTCCTCCAAGCCAACACCAACGAAAGTGGTAATTTTCAGTAATAGTTTATTCACAAAACTGTATTGCGTAATAATTCACAAAACAGTATTTCATTGGTGTTGGCTTGGAGGAGGTAAGTCCACTACTACCTCCTCTGAATTACCCATTGGGTTTTTAAGTGTTTTTAGCTAATTTTATCCTTTTGGCGCCTCTGTTTTGTTTTACTATCAAAGTAAAAATCGTTCGACTATTCGACCATTTGATAATCGAAGCACTGTCTCTTTAAAAAAAACTTCGACTTCATACTTCGCCACTTTAAACCGAAGTCCAATGTTAGCCTATGGGGACCTTCCCCAGCACTTTTTCTGGTTAAATAAAAATCCTTCGATCGATCGCTTAAAATTGTTTGAATCGTTCGATTCAAATGATTTTATCGTTCGATCAAACAATTTTTATTCGATCGAAGCTTTTGCGCTAAAATCCTTCGAATTCATTTTTTTAACCCTCGAAATTCGACCCTTAATAAATCTGCCCCAAAATGTCACAGGGCTTTTTTTCACAATCCAAATTTCTTAATGTAAACTGACTTTTTTTCCTCAAATCTGCTCACTCCAGGTGCATTAAAGTCAATGGGCATTATTTTCAAGCTTTTTCTCACTTCAAGTGCTTTGAAGTCAATTAGCATTTTTTCCTGTAGTTTTTTCTCTCTTTAAATGAATTGAAGTGAATGAGTTAAGTGAATGTTTTATTCTCACTTTTTTGACGCAAAAATGGTCCCTGTTAATTTTTGACTCTGTTTTGCTAAAACAAAAAAAAGTGCACATGGTAAAGTGTGGAATTTCAAGTTCATGCCTGCTGAAAACATTTGCTCATTACTAGTGACAAACTAATGCCCCAAAAATGCATCTGATGGATTTCTGAGTAAGAGTTTAAGACTCCCTTACCTATGGGGATTTTATTTTCATTTTGGAAACATTTGTATGGAGATTTAATTCTGCAGCTACAACGCCTCAGGGGCCTTTCAGAAAACACAGCAACTGTGGGTCATAAGCGAAGCTACAGTATGTGCCGTGATCACCAAGATAAATCTTCCCTAGTATTTGCTGGTTTGCATTTTTTAACACTCTGTATAGCAAAACACATACAGCCCAAAGAATCCAGAAATAAGATATAGTCAAGCAGGCACAAGCCTCTTTTCCAGTTTGCAGTTCTTTGGCATTCACTTTAAGGGAATGTATTAAGGACTTGAGCTTTAGAAACAATAAGGGGATTTTCAAAACAAATAGAAGTGTTCCCTAGACCAGTTGCTTTTAAAGCTTAACTGCAGATAGGAAGCTTCATCCCATCAAATAAATTCAAAAAGAATTCAGACCCTTGACCAATTCACTCATTTTCTGAATACAAAAAAAAAACCCCTACGCTGAAATTTTTATTCTCCGTAATATTTCCATTTCAAAGCAAATATTTCCAATGAATGTGACATTATTTTATGTTAGGAATAATTTTAACAAAAATGAAAAAAAGCACAGGGTTGTTTGTATAGGTTATGCAATCTCCCACATTTTAAAAGTTAATTTAACATTCGGTAACATTGCCATGTTAAATTGCTCAGTTTGTCTTCTGTTATGGTCAGCCAGAAAAGGTACTGAGGAGAGAAATATCTCCAGATACATTAGCTATCATAAATGGAGGAGAAGAGACAGGTTTGGTTGGAAAGTCCATAAGGGCAATTTATTGATGTAGCCACAAGTGCGTTTGCAGTAAAATGGATGCAAATGTTGCACATGTTCATGCCATTCATTGAAGGTACTTGTATTAAAACATTCATC
This sequence comes from Xenopus laevis, assembly GCF_017654675.1. Lineage (NCBI taxonomy): Eukaryota > Metazoa > Chordata > Amphibia > Anura > Pipidae > Xenopus > Xenopus laevis. The sequence goes on from NC_054384.1 coordinate 12,730,820, forward strand.
TTTCCCTTCTGTATAGTTTTGCTAAGCACATTTGAATCCATCTTGGGGCCCATTGACACAGAACTCAGTATAGGGTTGCAAGGCATTAAGGGGTTAGGAGGTCCCCCCAGTGAAAAATCCATGAAACTCGGAAATTGACACCCGCGTGAATTTTGGATGCGCATCCGGAAAGTCGCCCACGTCAATTTTGATGCCGGCGTCAATGTTTTGGTTTCATTATTTCAATTCTCAAATTGTGGGAAAGGGAATGTCATTAAATTAGGGTTTCTGTTCCAGTTAGCATTTGTGCCCCAGCCTTGGTTACCTAATCACTAATGATGGGCAAATTTATTCTCCAGGTGTGAATTCACTGCGAATTCACGTGATTTGCGAAAAATGTAGCTTTTTTTGGACGCCGGCGCATTTTCGTTTTCGGCTCCGTTTTGCGATTTTTTAGAAACGGGACAAATTCGCCCATCACTACTAATTACAACAATTTTGGAAGCAGAAAGAAGGGGTCTCTGAGGCCCTTTGGAAGTCATCTTGGAAGATTGGGTAAGTAACACAATAGAGACAGAAATAGTGCTCTACAATATATTGGCTTGGCCCACTAGCAGCCACAAGGCTCACACTAAAGTAGTAGTACAGGTATGGGATCTGTTATCCAGAAACCTGTTATCCAAAAAGCTCCAAATTATGGAAAGACCATCTCCCATAGACACCATTAAAATGAAATTATCCAAATTTTTAAAAGTGATTTCCGTTTTCCTTGTAATAACAAAACAGTACCTTGTATTTGATCCCAACTAAGATATTATTAATCCTTATTGGAAGGAAAACAAGCTTTTTGGATTTATTTAATGTTTACATGATTTTCTAGTAGACTTTAAGGGGCAAATTCACTAAGCGCAGAAGTGCCTAACGCTAGCGTCAATTCGCTAGCGTTGGGCATTTTCGTTACTTCGCAAATTCACTAACGAACGCTGGCGTAAATTCACTAGTGTTACTTCGCACCCTTACGCCTGGCGAATTTTCGCTACGGACGTAACTACGCAAATTCACTAACGCGCGCAGTGTACTGAACGCTACCTTTTACGCTAGACTTCCTTCGCCACCTCAGACCAGGCGAAACGCAATAGAGTAGATAGGGATTGCTTCAAAAAAAGTTCAAATTTTTTCTAAGTCCCAAAAAACGCTGGCGTTTTTTCTATATTATGGGTGATAGGCTGAAAAATATCGAAAAAATTTTTGGGGCCCCCCTCCTTCCCCCCTACATTTCCTAACTCATGGCAACTTAACTATACAGTGGGCAAACGTGTAGGGCAAAATAAAAATTTTATTTGATGTTTTGAAGGCTTCCCAGGCATTTGTAGTGATTCTACGTATTCCTCCATTGAAATTTGAATTTGGCGCCGTATGCAAATTAACCATCGCTAGCGTAACTTCGCTTCGCTTAGCGAATCAACGCTAGCGCAACTTCGCAACCTTACGCTACCCCTGTGCGCAACTTCGGATTTTAGTGAATTTGCGGAGCACTGGCGAAACTACGCCTGGCGAAGTGTGGCGAAGTGCGGTGAAGTGCGGCGAAGTTACGCCTGGCGCAACTACGAATCTTAGTGAATTTGCCCCTAAGTATCCAAATGATGGAAAGATCTATTGTCTGGAAAACCCCAGGCCTGAGCATTCCATATAACAAGTCCCATACCTGTACTAAGACCATATCAACCCTTAGAGAACAGAAGTTTTATTTCAGTTATTCAGTGATATTTCAGATATTCAGTGATATCTTGATTTCCAGTGCAGAACAGTAGAAAAAAACTTTATTTCTGCTAAGATACCATTTGTCTAAAAGGCCTGTGGATTTTCAGTAAAACAAATACGCGATGTGAACACGCGACTGGATTTATTACTCATTGCAGTAATATAAGAAAATTCTTCCAAGGCTATTTGTTTTGGGCTTTACATAAATACGTAACATTTTTATTTGTAGTCCTGAGGTGGAGCGCTACTATGAATAATGTTTTAATTATATTGTTCTGTCTTCTATGCAGTAAAAAAAAGCCAATTAGAATCAGGAAGTAATTAATTAGACTTTGGAAGGAATCAATTAAAGGGCTTCCCAAAGCATATCAATAACCTGCTGTCTATTTCCTAAACTAAGTTATTTCTCGCTGACTCTAATTAATGTTTGCCCTCTAATTATTTCCTAATTATAATCTGCAGAACACTTTACTGATGATCTATAACACTTCTCTTGCGCTCCTCGTGTATATATGGTGCATATATATATATATATATATTTCTTAATCATGTATGGCACATATGGTGCATATCATTTCTTTCTTTCTCTTGACTATAAGAATTGTTGTCTTGAGTTTCAAAATGTCACAAAGGAAATTATTTCAATCTTAAAGAGGGGTTAGGTTTCAGGTTTTAATGTTATGTATTTTAGAAATGTATTACACTTGATACAAGGGAAGAACCTAGAAACAAGTTTTGTATATTAACACAATAACACCAAATGGAAAGAGCCGGTGAGGCTATTTGTACATTACTTTGGTTTCAAATGCAAAAACTTTGAATTTCGAAGTAATTTATGGGTACTTCGACCATCGAATAGGCCAAAATTCAATTAGAATTGAAAAAAACTACGAAAATTCTACCATTCAAAAGTCAAAGAACTGTCTCTTTAAAAGACTTCGAATTCGCCACCTTAAACCTGCAAAAATGGCTGTTTAGCCTATGGGGGACCTCCTCTAACCTTTCTGAGTGTTTGAGTAGTCAAAGTATTTTTTTGTAAAATCGCTCGAATTGATCGATTTTTACTTCAATTGAAAACGGCTGTTTTTGATTGAAAAAATACTTCGACTATCGAAGTATCAAATTTGATGGTCGAATTTCTACGTTTTTTAACTTCGAAATTCGATCCTTAGTAAATGTGCCCCTTAGTGTAAAGTGATATTATTGGAAATGAATTACATTTCTGTCAACAAATCAGATATCCTGAGGGTAAATGGTTTCGTGCCAGCAAATTATGTGCAATTTTTTATATAATTTCCCTTGGCTGCCTATGAACGAAACAAACTGCACAGCAATAGTTAATGTTGTCTTCCACTCTATAATGCACGGTACTCCAAGATTAATGACATTGTTAAGAGCTCCCACCATTATTTTTACTTTACAAGACAAGTGTATTTTTTTATTGTGGTCTTTAATGGATTTACTTAAAATTTACATTTCCTATACTGAAACGTTTCTGTCAATCTTTCACATGCTTCAGTAATATTTATGACATTTTCCATTAATCCTTTAGTTATAGATTGTTCATCTGTCGCAGTATATTGTCACTTACATCGTTAAACATGTTTACGCTTATCCTGCTTTAGTCACGGCTTCGATTTTGGCTCATATATATTAAACTTTTGCCATGAGCATGTATTTTCTTCTTCTCGTTTCTCCAATAGATTTCTATATAAATTATTGAATTGTTTTGTAGCCCAGACTGTAAAGGGGAACTGTTGTTAATATTGGAATGCAACCATGTTTTAGTGATTGCTTAATAAATAGTTTTATAAATAGGTCTAAAATCAAATGAGAATGACCCGAAAATGCGATTCGTATTCATTTTGAATACAAACAAAATTCGAATTGAATTTTCCTCCGAAAAAAACATGATGTCAGGAAGCCTATTAACATCTTCAAATGGGTCATGGACATCTGCCATTGACTTGTAAATAAATTCGGCAGGTTTTAGGTGGCGAATATTCAAATTAGATTATGCTTCCATAGTTGAGGGGTGATAAATCTCACAATCGAATTTCCAATCGAATTGGTCTTTTTATATTAGACTTTGTGAGTTTTTACAAAAAAAGAATCAAAAATTTTAATTGAACCTTAATAAATCTGCCCTCAAATGTTAGATTGAAGAGCTCACAAATATCTAAATAATAAAGAACAATAAAAAAAAGGATTATTTGTGAAACAGAGATATATTATATGGAACTTTGAAATAGGTTGATATAAGTAGATTTTTGAGACCATATAGATTATTATAAAACAATGTACTTAAGCCTCTTGTAGGGAATGCTCCAGAGCATAGCAACACACTTTTCCCAAATTATTTGAATATTACTCCAACATATAGAATCTACATTGCTAGGACTTTTTTGCCTGCAACATAAAATCTATGTTACTGACAGGGAAAGGGTGAAAAGTATTCTATTATCTTTTTTTTAGTTATAGCTCTCATTTACCGTCTTCTCCTTTTAATGTTAGATCATATTAGCAAAGTAGAAGTATAAGAATTTATTTGTTACTTCCGTTTGGGAGCAGCCATGATTGTTCTGATGAATAGTGATGGGTGAAAAATTCACAAAACGGCGCTGGTGTCACGTTTTCGCCGTCTGCATCCGGTTTTTGATGCCGGCGGGCGTTTTTTACACAGGCGGGCGTTTTTTCCGACGCCGGCGACAATTTTTTGACGCCGGCGAATTTTCGCGCCCGTTTCGCTAATTTATTCGCTGGCGGCGAATTGCGCAAATTCGCGCCTGGCAAATAAATTCGCCCATCACTACTGATGAAGCTTCTTCATCTAAAGTCTCTGATAACACAATATCTTGCAGTCGAAGTATTTTTTTTAATTTTGAATTTTTTTACTTCGAAAATTCCCTCGAATTCACTTTGACCCTTGATAAATCTGCCCCAGCATGTTAGACTGTGAAGGGAATACTTGTATGTATTTGTATGTACGTATAACTTTATTTGTAAGGCACTTTTAAAGTACAATTTATATAAAAGTATACACAGGGAAGAAAAACCACATAATAAATATATACAGAATCATATCAGGACAAAGAGCTTAAGTGCTACGTGGTAGGACACTAACTTCTTATTAGTATTGTGGAAACCAGAATCAATGGCCATACTTACAGTTGGTTCCATTTAGGAACATACTGCTGAAATTCTTTTGTTGCTAAACTATGACATGTAAGCCAGGGGAAATCTCAGAAATGCTTTCTCTTAATTGGCCAGATAACTATTGGATACGTTTAAAAATTCCATCAGTAGATGACAGCATTGGTCAATTGAATCGATCCTCTCCTGGCAGGTCTTAATAGTCACCTATTATGATCTTAATTTGACCCAGAGGCCAATTGATTGGATCAGTTTGATTTGGCCCACAGTGTAGATGGTCGAATTGGGCAAACTAGATTCACTTCTTCTGTGACAATTATTTAAGTAGGTCCATACTTTATATAGAAGTAATGCAAAATGCAAAAAGGCAAAATTTGATGCTGACTTCTTAGAAACAGAAGTTAGTATCAAGCACTAAGTAGTCTGAACCCAGAATCATAAGAGTGCACAGTAGTGATGGGCGAATTTATTCGCCAGGCGCAAATTTGCGGCGAATTTTTGGCGTCAAAAAAAATTTTTCAGAAAAAACGGACGCCGGCGTCAAAAACGAGACGCCGGTGCATTTTCGAGAATTTTTCGCCGTTTCGCAAATTTCGTGCAAAATTCGCAAATTTTTTGGCGAACCGAAATGGCGCAAATTCGCCCATCACTAGTGCACAGTATAGTGAAACATATCATTATAATATATTGTTTGCAATAAAGAATAAGAATAAGACTTTTATGTTACTTTCTGCTCAGACTTTATAGGGATCCCCAAAGCTTCTCATCACAAATGGTGTGTTCTCTATCTCATGTGCTAAACAACATCTGCTGCCTTTGGTGTACATTGCTTATCATGGGAAGTAGTCTCTCCGTAATTTTAATGAGGTGTCTTTTTTGTTCTCCGGAATTAAACTACTCATTAAAGGTAAATGTACTTTGCCATAATGATAACAAAGATGTTCTTCTTAATGAGTCTCCCATCTTTGGGATGAGCTTCGGCTTTCCTAAGAAAGTTGTAGAACTGCCTGAGAAAGACAATTTTCTCATCTCTACTGTGTCTCTACCAGATTTGTATTTCATTGGAACATAAATCACTGAAATGTACACTTTATAAGCATTTTCATTCCCTTTCAATCGTAAGTCATATGCTTTAGCAAATAGCATATTGCAATAAAATGTTTCTATTAAGAAGTAGCATGTAGAACTGAGCCATCTATGCTTTCAAACACAGCTCAAAAAAGCTTCTCTGTAATTATATTCTTCGTTCTCTTGGTGGAATAAGTGTGTGTCTCTTCTAATATTTTTTATTTTTGGTAGATTGAATAGGTAAGTTGATGAAATCTATCTGACACATAGAACCATTTTAGTTAACATAATGGAACCTATATAAGTGAAATTGTAGACTATTCAGGCTGTCGGAGGAATAAAGTGCAAGATCTGAATTAATAAGGCACATGTCCTGGATTCCGAAACTTTCCCTAGAAATTTGAGAAGAATTTGAACTTAAACCTGAATTTGCATACAGAAATGGGGACATATTATTTAGGACAAAGATGTGAAACATAATGTTCTGCATGTTTAGCAGTGTATTGTAAAAGTTGATTGCCTCTTTACAACTACTAAAAGAGCAAACTTCATTTTAGCTAGATTACTACTTACGTTTTTTTCTTTTTAACACAATTTGTAATCTTTTATCAATTATATAGTGTGAGTGTCAGTGACTAGACCTGTAAAACACTTTTCTAATTTTATTACAGAACCCAAATAGATTGACAAAGTGTTGGAGTATTTAATCTGTACAGAGAATCACTTTGTGCCTCAATTATGATTTTACTATGGCTTGGGCATGCTAGGTGCAACACATTAAATGGTAAATGCTAAATGAGAAGATACTAGTGATGGCCGAATTTGCGCATCTCGTTCTTGGTGCCGGCGTCCATTTTTGATACCAGCGTCCGTTTTTTTAGGCCACCATCTGTTTTTGACGACGGCGACAATTTTTTTTTTGACGACGGCGAATTTTCGTGGCCGTTTTGCGAATTTATTCGCTGGCGGTGAATCGCACAAATTCTACGTGAATTCACGCATGCCGAATAAATTCACCCATCACTAAAGACAACTTGTACACACCAAACCCCATATAGTCAATGTAAGTTAAGTTAAGTTTGGTTAATTAAAGACCAAAGTCCATCAAGTTTGACCCCTTTAAACAAATTCCAGAACCTCATGTGCATTGTTGCAATTAATTAAGGGAATGTAATATGAACTATTGGCCTGCAAAATGTAAAACATTTTTTTCCATTAGTTTCTATACTTTATAGAAGGGAGATTAAAAAAAATTACACAACACCTCTAATTTTTTTTCTTGCTGAAAAACTGTAAGTAGTATAATTTACCAAGACCTGTACACATTTGATTTTAAATTGTTTGTAAATTCGATGTATTTTGAGATGATTGTGTTCACTGAGGTCTGCAAACAGTTAGCTCATTCTGCTGTTCCATTTTATTCTTATGTTGAGATATAGGAGGTTATTCATTAAAGTCCCATTTTTTCTCATTGGCCTTTTTGAAGGAGAAAAACAAAAATTTGTCGTGGAAAAAAAACTTTTTTCAGGATTTATTAAACCCCAAGGGTGTTAAAAGTCCAAATTAAAAAAGTAATCCAATTCAGACCCGCTGAGTTAATGTAGAAGTCACTGGGAGATGTTCCACTGATATCCTCATTTCCGAAAAAGTCGCAGCATTCAGGCGTCAAATCCGAAAAAGTTGCGATATTCGGGCGACAAATCCAAAAAAGTCATGGTATTCGGGTGTCAAATCGAAAAAATTGTAGTATTCGGACTTTTTCATGATTTTATTGTTTTTTTTCCCCGCACAAGAAATTTTCGGAAAATGTATTGATAAATAACGGGAAAATAATCTGTGCACATTTGGTCGGAGTAGTTTTAATAAAATTCGGAGAAATTTTAGGATTTTGATAGATAACCCCCATAATGATTAAATAATTTTTCAGCATTCTATTCCATATAATTTAAAGCTTGATAAAATTGGATAAACATATATTTTTCTCTTGAAAACCATGTTTTAATGTACTACAGGTATGGGACGATCGGGATCTAGCGTTTTCCAGATAAGGGATCTTTCTGTTATATAGATCTTTATATAATAATATATAATACTTAACATTAATCTAAACATTAAATAAAACCAAAAAGGATTGTTTTGCCTCTAGCGAGGATTAATTATATCTTGGTTTGAACCGAGTGCAAGGTACTGTTTTAGTAATAATGGAGTCTATGGGAGATGGGCATCTGGTACTTTATAGCTTTCTGGATAATGGGTTCTGGATAATGGATCCTATACCTGTATTTATATTTTTATTTTAAACTACTACTGTACTAAAAAACAGTACAACCAACAATACATTTCTTATAACACAGCTGGCCATAAAATGACTGGCTCCTTGCGCTTCTAACTCTTTAGTCAATTATAAACATTGCTCCAAGAATTCCTCTGCTCTCCCCAGAGACAGAAACTGCTTCAAATCTTTATCATGGTGCCCTGCAGGGGCGTAACAACAGCGTGCCAGGCCCCCTTGCCAGAAAAATATTCAGAGGACCCTGTGCGCTCCCCTACCCCCCTGCTGCTCGCACGCTGAATTATGAGGGTGTCAATTTAAAGTAAAAGAAAGCGGCGTGGAGGGGGATTTCAACACTATAGAGGAAACAGATCCTGCGTCTGAGCCCCCTTTTTACCGGGGCCCGGGACCGACAGTTACGCTTCACTGGGGTTCTTTTGGAAAAGTTGGACTTGATGAACTTGTCATTTTTCAACCAAAATTAACTATGTATGTAACTATGTAACTTGTGTCTCTGTATGTTTCGGGCATTTCTCCTGTCTCTTTCACACCACCCAAATATATATATATATATATATATATGTCCCTTTTCGCTTCAACACGAATTTCCCACGAAATTCTCAAAACTTGCGAAAAATTCGGGAAACGGCTATTTAGAAATTTTCCGGTGGCAGATTTTCGCGGCAAATTCGCAAATTTATTCACCGGCGGGGAAAAGGGCAAATTTGCTGCGAATACGCTCCTGGAAAATCACTATATATAAAATGATTTATCAAGGGTCAAATTGAAAAATGTAATTTTTAAATTCGAATTTCAAGCTAATTTTAGGGGCAGATTCACTAAGGGTCGAATTTCGAAGTTAAAAATACTTCGAAATTCGACCCTCGAATTGAAATCCTTCGACTTCGAATATCGAAGTCGAAGGATTTAGCGCTAAACGTTCGTTCGATCGATCGAAGGATTTTTCGTTCGATCGAATGATTAAATCCTTCGAATCGAACGATTCGAAGGATTTTAATCAAACGATCGAATGAATATCCTTCGATCAAAAAAAGTTTAGCAAGCCTATGGGGACCTTCCCCATAGGCTAACATTGACTTCGGTAGGTTTTATCTGCCGAAGTAGGGGGTCGAAGTTTTTTTTAAAGGGAAAGTACTTCGACTATCGAATGGTCGAATAGTCGAACGATTTTTACTTCGAATCGTTCGATTTCGTTCGAATTCGAACGAATTTAACCAATTCGATGGTCGAAGTACCCAAAAAATACTTCGAAATTCGAATTTTTTTCATTCGAATCCTTCACTCGAAGTTAGTGAATCTGCCCCTAAACTTCGACCCCCTACTTCGGCAGATAAAACCTACCGAAGTCAATGTTAGCCTATGGGGAAGGTCCCCATAGGCTTGCTAAACTTTTTTTGATCGAAGGATATTCATTCGATCGTTTGATTAAAATCCTTCGAATCGTTCGATTCGAAGGATTTAATCGTTCGATCGAACGAAAAATCCTTCGATCGATCGAACGAACGTTTAGCGCTAAATCCTTCGACTTCGATATTCGAAGTCGAAGGATTTCAATTCGAGGGTCGAATTTCGAAGTATTTTTAACTTCGAAATTCGACCCTTAGTGAATCTGCCCCTTAGTGTACTTCTACTAGGGAATAGTCGAATTCAATTCGAATTTGAAAAAAATCTAAATTCCGAATATTGAAATTTATCATGTACTGTCATTTGGTGGAAAAAGTTTTTTTTAAAACATGGAATAGAATGCTGAAAAATTATTTAATCATTATGGGGGTTATCTTAAAATTTCTCCGAATTTTATTAAAACTACTCCGACCAAATGTGCACAGATTATTTTTCCCTTATTTATCAATACATTTTCCAGAAAATTTCTTGTGTGGGGAAAAAAAACAATAAAATCGTGAAAAAGTACGAATACTACAACTTTTTCAATTTTTTAAATACTTTGAATTGAATATGATCGGATACGATCCGAATTCGATTCGAACAATCGAATACAGCCTATTTGCTTGAATTTAAAAAAAATTATTATTTTTTTTAAATACATTTTGGTTGGTCTTTTTTTAATCGAATCTCGAGTTGATGGGAGTTTAAAAAAACCTCGAAATTCGACCCTTGATAAATCTGCCCCTAAATGTAAGGTACTTCCTGGGTCCACATAGAGTTCTTTAACAATGAGCACACCAGACTTTCACCCTTCATATACACACAAATCATATTAAGGCTGAATGTGCAAAATGATGCAAACCCCACTCTAAAAATTGTATCCTATACAAATATAATGACTTGTACAGTACATGTACTGTATAAACTTCAGGTGTTGAAAATTGTAAGTTATGAGTGCATCCTACAAGTCAGTTAGTTACTGTATTTACAATATGTAAGACTAACTCTTATTGATCCAACAGATATGCTTGAAGCAGGACCCCAGGTAGTCAACTATTATTCATCCAGATATGTAGAAACAGGTGGTATATTATTTAGTCAGTAGGATGTATTGGCTTGAAGCAGGGCCCGAGGTAGGACAGCCAACTATTATGAATTCAGCTCTGTGGATAAGAGGGAGCAGCACTGCAGGTTGCTTATTAATCATTCAGTTTTATGGCTGCTGTTATCAGTACTGCAGCTAAAAAATCCAACTATGATTCATTTGGATATGAGGATTGGCTGGAAGTAGAATTCCAGGAAACTAATCAAGGTTAAGTATTGACTGACATAAGCACTCCAGGTAACTGACAATTATTCATTCAACTTTGTGGAGCAATTTGCAAGCAGTGCCCTGGGTAAGGATCATTCATTTGGGGGTTAGAGCAGAATGTTCCATGCTAAAAAAAAAAAAGCTGACGTATATCCTTTAATATTCTGTCTTTTACATATCCTGCCAGTTATTACCCAAATATCCAAATACTGTTACAGAAGGTATTTCATTAAGGATTTTCTTTTGAAGTTGGGTTGTTGTTGCAATCTAGAATTAAAATGGATTAAATTAGCATTTAATGCCACTGACCTATACAAAATAGACCATAATATCAAAGTGAAAAAAATAAATAAATGCCATATAGTGATGGACGATTTGTCCCGTTTCGATTTGCTGAAAAATTCAAGAATTTGTCCAAATGCATTAAAGTCAATGGGCGTCCGAATAATTTTGAGGCGTGACAATTTTTATACACGTGCCTATTCTGACGCGCTCCCAAATTTTTTTGACACGTCAGATTTTTCGCAGCAAATTTTCTCTGCAATTTCGCAAGTGTATTCGCTGGCGGCGAAATATGGAAATTTGCCGGAAATTTGCGCCTGCCGATTTTATTCGCCCATCACTAATGCCAAATGGTTTGAAAAATGATTTACAATTAAAAAAAAGAAACATCTTGAATCCATACTGTATGTACTGTATTCACCGCTTTTTGCTGTAAAGCCCTTGTCTAAGCTCTGGGGCAACCCATTGCCTTTAGAAGTCAATATAAATTGAATGAAGTCCAACTGTGTGTAGTAACATGATTTCAATAGCTACACTGTACATCTGTTCTGGAAGGCCACCAAAGTTTGCTAATGAACATATCCGAATAAGTAGCAACATGAAGACCAAGGCGCTATCAAAACCTCATGGAGACCATTGATTCTTAAAAAATGGAAAAAGACTTTGCCTGGAGAAGGCTATTTGTCAAATATAGTCAATATGTAGGGAGGGCATTAGACAGAGAAGAAACCAATGAGCCAATGGAACCCTGAAACAACTGGAGAGATCTACAGTTTAGATAGGAGAATCTCTAACCCACACTTTTCTACAAAGTTGGGCTTCAAAGAAGAATGGTGAGAAGAAAGTTATTGCTGAAAATAAACCCACATCAAAGCTTTTTGGGCTATGCCCAGAGTCGTATTGGAGATGCAGAATATGTGAGAACAGTTTCTTCTAGAAGAAGACATTTTACAGTCTTGAAACTGAAGGCTGTTCACCTTCCAGCAGGACAATGACCATAAATATACAGAGTGATACACTTGAGTGATATATATCTAAGAACCTGAATGTCTTCAAAAAGCCCAGACCTCAATAATCTGTGGCAAAACTTAAAAAAAATGCTGTTCACCAACAGTCCACATTCAAGATGGCAGACCTTGGTCTGAGGTATTTATATTGTGCTCTCATTATTATTACTAAACAAATAAAAGTTATTTGTTTTCTGGTTATTTTTCCAGTCTTGGAGGATCTATCTGAGGTGGAGACACTAACCTGAGATATAGGCATTGGGATATCGTTGACAGCTAAGGAGTAGAATTTTGATTTGCTTGACATAAATTCTATCGAACAGGGAGCTCACTTCATGTAAATCACATTAACTGCAGATATATTGCAAATGAACAGTATGTTTGTGCAGGCGGGGTGAGTGCCAAGGAGAAACATCCTACTCAAGTGCATAAAACAAACATAAGATACTGTGATTTTGCCTTGTGTCAGATCATGCACTTCCAGCACTGAGTACGGTAATGATTCCTTCTTTAAAGACTGGCAATTCAAGTTGAGTTGATCAATAGCTTAAGCAGAGCGAAAAAGATGGACAAAACATCTCCAAAGCCTGTTTTATTTTGTTCTCTTTTCAAAGCAAGATTGTTTTCACACATCGCTTCTCTGGAACTGTGCCACGTTGATCTCGAAGTCATCCAATTTCATATAAAACCAATATCTGAAGGAAGAGAAGCACATATCTGAGGACAGAATAACATGTTTCTTAACAATGGCTTCACTTGTCAAAATAGTGAACAAATTCATTTTTTTAGTCGCCGTCATTGCACCTTGTTAAACTGTACAGGTTAATGTTGCAGACCACAAGCATACCTGCCCGTGCTAATATTATGCTTGTGCCTTATGTAGTTCATATATTTTTGATTTGTGAGTTTTTTATTATCTAGGCTTTTTTTATAGAGATTTCTCCTGATTTGCATCTATCTTTGCCCCAGTGGAGCTTACAAGGCCACAGCGTACAACTTAGATCAAGCTGAATCTGCGCTTGGCCAGGACAAATAGTTTCTGGGGTGTATACATGATGGGGGTTATTTACCAAAGTCCAAATTTATCTCAATATTTTCTGCTATAAACTCCAATCAAATCCACTAAGGTTTTTTATGCTTACTTATTTTTAAATTTTCTCGAAAATTTGCTTTGCGGGAAAAATCTGATTTTCACGATTTTTTACGATTTTTTATCTGATTTTCACGATTTTTTCAAGATTTTTCATCTGATTTTCACGTTTTTTTTCCGGAATTTTCACCTGAAAACTTCAGGATATTGCACGAAACCCATAGCATATCAAAAAATCATTGGGACTTCTCCCATTGACTTAAATGCAACCTCGACAGTTCTGAGATGCCGGATTTTCTGATTCAGACTTTTTACATCCTCTGGGTTTAATAAATTCCAAATTTTTCATGATTTTTGCAATCGGAATTTAGTAAATAACCCCCTAAGTATATTGTGACACAAACATTCCTGCAGGATATATATATATATATATATATATATATATATATATATATATATATATATATATATATATATATATATATATATATATATATATAGTCATTATCATCACTTATTACACCCCATGATGTGTAAGGCAGCTTCCACTTCTGTCTTTGGTCAATTTCCTGACTGTGCCCCATGTTTGTTGCCAGTTCTGCTTCAACTGAATGTCACCATGTGACTTTATGCCAGCCTCTCCTCTGCTCTACATCTGGTGACATCAGTGAAGGGCAATGTTGATGGTTGAGTCTGTATTACACCTTAGTACACATCCATCTCCATCAGTTTTGCATTATGATGGTGGACGTGTCTTCTAGATCACTTTTTAAAAAAAGTTCCCAACGGGTACCGAATCATCGGTTGTGCATACTATTCAAAAAAAAAACCTGGAGTTTTCCGGATAACAGATCTTTCTGTAATCTGGATATTCATACAGTACTTTACATCTTCTAAAAAATCATGCAAACATTAAATAAACCCAATAGGCTGGTTTTGCTTCCACTAAGGATTAATTCTATCTTAGTTGTGATCAAGTACAAGTTACTATTATAGTATTACAGAGAAAAAGGAAATAATTTTTAAAAAATTGTATTATTTGGATAAAATGGAGTCTATGGGAGATGGTCTTTCCATAATTCGGAGCATTCTGGATAATAGTTTTCTTGATAACGAATCCTATCATCCGCCATCAGGGGGGGGACTGTTGTCCCGGATGGTTTGTGGAGTTAAGGGGGGCCCGGCCGTGCTGCATTTACTTCAGTGAGCTGCAGACTTTGGAAGGGCTGGGTGGAGCTCCAATGACTGCTTCTTGTGCTCTGATTCGCCATGAAATGTAAGTCCCGTTAAAGCCACATGTGGATTGGTTGGGAGAAGTTTGAACTTCCTCTCTACTTTATCCAATCACCATGCGGTTTTACCGGGACTTATATTTCACTGGCGAATCAGAGCAGAAGAAAGTGAAGATACCGGCATCTGAACTCCCTGGCTAAGGTACGTGCAGTTTTTTTTTTCTTTTAACTTGTGGGGGCCCTGACCAATTGTTTTTTTTTAAAATGTCTGGAGGCCCTGGCTAGTTGTTTTTTTTTTAATGTGTTTTTTTTTTAATGTGTGGGGGCCCTGGCTAATTGGTTTTTTTTTTAAATGTGTGGGGGTCCTGACCAATTGTTTTTTTAAAAAAAAAATGTGTAGGGGCCCTGGCTAATTGTTTTTTTTTAAAAAAAATGTGTGGGGCCCTGACCAATTGTTTTTTTTTTAAATGGTGGGGGCCCTGACCAATTGTTTTTTTTTTTTTAAATGTGTGGGGGCCTGACCAATTGTTTTTTTTTTAAATGTGTTGGGGCCTGACCAATTGGTTTTTTTTTTTAAATGTGTGGGGGCCTGACCAATTGTTTTTTTTTTTTAAATGTGTGGGGGCCTGACCAATTGGTTTTTTTTTTTTAAATGTGTGGGGGCCCTGACCAATTGTTTTTTGTTTTGTTTTTTTAAATGTGTGGGGGTCCTGGCTTATTATTTTTTTTTTAAAAAAAAAAACTTGTAGGGGCCTAGGCCAATTTTTTTTGATAACTCTTAGGGGCCCTGGCCACCAAAGTTTTTTTTTTAACTTGTAGGGGGGCACTTAGGGGCTGATTCATCAAGGGTCGAATATCGAGGGTTAATTAACCCTCGATATTCGACTAGGAACTAAAATCCTTCGACTTCGAATATCGAAGTCGAAGGATTTAGCGCAAATGCTGCGATCGAACGATCGAAGGATTATTCCTTCGATCGAACGATTAAATCCTTCGAATCGAACGATTCGAAGGATTTTAATCCAACGATCGAAGGAATATCCTTCGATCAAAAAAACTTAGGCAAGCCTATGGGGACCTTCCCCATAGGCTAACATTGACTTCGGTAGCTTTTAGCTGCCGAAGTAGGGGGTCGAAGTTTTTTTTAAAGAGACAGTACTTCGACTATCGAATGGTCGAATAGTCGAACAATCTTTAGTTCGAATCCTTCGATTCGTAGTCGTAGTCGTAGTCGAAGGTCGAAGTAGCCCATTCGATGGTCGAAGTAGCCCAAAAAACACTTCGAAATTCGAAGTTTTTTTACTTCGAATCCTTCACTCGAGCTTGATGAATCGGCCCCTTAATGTTTTAATGCCTTGTGTGGCCTTCATACTGAGGGAGGGGTGGCGAGGGGGGCCCAGAAAATGTTGTTGTGCGGGGCCCCGTGATTTCTGATGGCAGCCCAGTGTGTGTGTGTGTTTCTTCTGCTTGTGTCCATTAAAGACCCTTGGCAGTTGTGTTACAGGCAGGTATGACTTTGCAATTCAGGGTTCCAGCAAATATGTTTTTGCATCAGAATGTTCTTTTTTCATGAACAACCTCAATAAATCTGCTCTGAAAGGTAGAACTATGTGACCGATTACATTTTAATTTTATCTTCTAAGGTTGCCTTAATGCCACATCCCATTATTTATGGTGTGAAGAGCAGTGCAGCTATTGCTAACAAGAAATATTAACTGACACATTTCAAATTGCTGTAGAAAATCTGCTTTTTGTATTTGTTCATGATAAAACCGATTTAAACAGGTAAGAATAAATTTAGCTGATGTTTTGTTGGTTTTCGCTGCAATTTATAATTTATTTATGTGTTTTCTGAAAAGTGACAAAGTGAATGTTGTTCGGTGATCAGTTACTGTATCTCCATGCGGTATGAGTTTTAAAAAAGGGGAAGCAAAAATGTTTTTATTACCTTTTATAAATTTTGTTTTTTTGCAATGCTTAAAGGAGATGAAATCCTAAAAATTAGTGATGGGCGAATTTATTCGCCAGGTGCGAATTAGCGGCGAATTTGCACAAAAATTCACCGGCAAAAATTCGCCGGTGTCAAAAAAAAAATTTTTTTTGCAGCATCGAAAAAAAATGCCCGCCAGCGTAAAAAACGGGCACCGTTTCGCGAATTTTTCACCGTTTCGCAAATTCACACATCACTACTAAAAATTAATATCACTAGCAATGCCATATTTCATATACTGAACTTATTGAACCAGTAGTAATGATCCAGACTTTAAAGTTGTAACAGAAGTTTCCTATCTTGGATTTTGTGTCTGTTACACTCAAATGCTCAGTGGGCTCTGAGCGGCTGATGAGAAGCTAAGCTTAGGGGGCACATTTACTAAGCTCGAGTGAAGGATTCGAATGAAAAAAAACTTCTAATTTCGAAGTTTTTTTTTGGCTACTTTGACCATCGAATAGGCTACTTCGACCTTCGACTACGACTTCGATTCGAACGATTCGAACTAAAATTCGTTCGACTATTCGATAGTCAAAGTACCGTCTCTTTAAAAAAAACTTCAACTATCTACTTCGCCAACTAAAACCTACCGAGCACCAATGTTAGCCTACGGTGACCTTCCCCATAAGCTTTCTATGCTTTTTTTGATCGAAGGAAAATCGTTCGATCGATGGATTTAAAATCTTCGAATCGTTCGATTCGAAGGAATTAATCGTTCGATTGAACGATTTTTCCTTCGATCGTTCGATCAAACTAAATGCGGTAAATCCTTCGACTTCGATATTCGAAGTCGAAGGATTTGACTTCGATGTCGAATATCAAGGGTTAATTAACCCTCGATATTCGACCCTTAGTAAATGTGCCCCAACGTGTTGTCGCAAATAATCAAACAGAAAATGCAGTTTGCCTGTGATATAAACGGATTCTACAAGGCTGATTATTACTAGGGATGCACCGAATCCACTATTTTGGATTCGGCCGAATCCGAATCCTGCTGAAAAAGGCCAAATCCCGAACCGAATCCTGGATTCGGTGCATCCCTAATTATTACATTATGATGCTACTGTAAGTGTGCTGGTTTATGAGTTGTCATTCACCAATAATCATTTACTTATCAGACCCAGGTTTATATTACAAGATTACAGTATATTCAGTATCTTGTTTGTCGGTTCAGTAAAGTGACAGCAGCACAGAGCATGTTCAGTGAATTGGCAGAAAAAAAGATGGGGAGCTACTGGGGCATCTTTGGAGACACAGATCTTTACTGCTAAAGGGATGTGGTTGCCTTTGGCTGGTACAGAAGCACAAAACATCTTGTACAACATTTCTAACCTACTCTTTGGTTAAGCTTTAGTTCTCCCTTAAATTAACCTTTAGTGCTTATGCACAGAATGCATCCAGCCAAACAGTTAGCTACATAAGCTAGGGGCTGGAAGGGTGATATGCATATATACCTCTCCGCCCACCAACCCCTTTAAGAATATAGTACTATTGAGCTCATAATATGATTAAGGAAGCTGTGTGTTGCCACACAAACTTACATTGTAGAATCAATATCTCTGGCACAATGGCACATTAAGGGTTAAAATGGTGCCCTGACCATAAGCAAATACAGCAAGAGCATTTGCTGAAGATGTTGAAGACATTATTAGCCCATAGCTGATCATCATCTCTATCTATCTACTGTATCTATCTATCTATCTCTCATCTATCTATCTATCTATCTATCTATCTATCTATCTATCTATCTATCATCTGTCTGTCTGTCTGTCTGTCTATCTAACTATCTATCTACTGTATTTATAGAAAATGCACGGAATATAAAGTTAATTATTTGGGCTACTCTTTACTTGGTTAATCTCCACATGCGATACTGTAGGTTCGCCACCTACCTCATTTCAAATCAAATACAGTCAAACCTGCAGTCTGAAGGGCCAATTAGTGTTTAGTAATTAGTGATAATAGAATATGCAATAAAATCATAAAAACATTAGCAGGAAGTAAGGTTACATCTGTCACAGATACTGATGCTACAGGGCTGATTACCAAATCTGATGCAGAATGCACTGGTTTCTCTGAATCTGAATTAATTACTTATTAGCCTTGTGATTTTTATATTGTGAATATAGAGAATATTGGGAGTGGGTCCCTAAGCTCAGAGCACATGTTGTGAATCAGCAGAAAGTAAGTGCAACTGGGGGCAGAATTTAGGCGGCTCTGGGCTGGTACAGAAGCCTAGTAGTAGTGTACAGTGTGTGAAGATGTGGATACGGGTTGAGTGCGGATCCTACAGTGGCAACAATTTGGGGGTTAATGTCAGGTGAGAGTTAAGGTTTTTTGGGTTAGGGTACAAGTTGAGTTTTTTCCTGACCCGCACATCACTAACAGACTGCAATGGGAATAAAAAATCCAATGCAAGTTCAAGCAAGTCAGCCGTATCAGTAGGAACAATCTAATAGCGTAAGCAAGGAAAAACCTGGGAGGCAGAAGGTATCTGCTCAAGTGATTTTATTGGTATTTAACACTACATGTTTCAAGCCTCCTGGCTCTTTGTCAAAGAGCCAGGAGGCTCGAAACATGTAGTGATAGATACCAATAAAATCACTTGAGCAGATACCTTCTGCCTCCCAGGTTTTTCCTTGCTTACGCTATTAGATTGTTCCAGTTTGAACTGTACCTTGGTGGAGGTACACAACAAGGAAGAAACCGACTACTGCACGCACCAGGGTCAAGGTCAACAGTCACCTGTGTTTATAGCCTTATCAGTAGGACAGATTGACAATGACCTTTGCCGTTCCCTAACTTGCATGTCTTAATGGTCCTAAATTATGGGGATTGAAATGCAGGCACCACTGTGTTCATTGGAGTGGCTGCTCTGTGCTCCAAAACAGAGTGTGATTCAAGGAGAGAGGAAACCTGTGTGCAAACTACAATAAATGGCTGATTGTCTCATTTTTATACTTTGCACATTGCCTTCCTATAGGTAAATGACCTTTTTTTGTCTATACAATCCCCTTACTGTTCATAAAGCCCTCACTCAGAGGCTGCAGTTGGTATACGATTCAGTAAACAGAGAAGACAAACAATCTTCTGGCTTTGATCATTCTTCCTAATATGCAGTAATTATTGCCTTATCAAGTCTACAAATCTCTATCAGTCCCATTCAATAGAGGGGGGTCCAATCTACAGGGGACTGATGCCTGACACAAATGTCCAAACCGTTATCTTTGCCAGAGATTATCCATAGGAAATACAATTCATCATCATTACTGAGGTTTCAGCTGTATAATCATGTTCTTTATAAAGCTATTCATCCCTCTTCTGCAAAGTGCCCTTCTCTCCGTAGCTGTAACTTCCAATGCATTTGCTAACGACCCCTTACTCATGTGATTCTTCCGTTATTAATAATATCTTCATAACAAAGTCTCCATTACATGTAAAATCTAAGAATCTAGCCTTTATGGGGATATCCAGCCAAAAGCTTTTGTTTTGCATAGTAACAGAAAATTGAATTCCAAGCAATTTTCCAGTTTACATTCATTAAATGTTTTTGGAGATTTTACAGTTAAATTTTATATACAGTAATTGCAATTTAAGAAGTCTCTTAGGGGGGGGATTGTAATAAAAGTCGGTAACGGAAAAACTATTCGCAATGTGAAAAGTTATGCCTTTGTGCGAACAAATTTTGCTTTGTGCGAATTTAATATAGCTTTTGCGAACCCGGAAATTGTTTAGCGTCCACTTCCGACAGTGAAAGACCGTTTGCGGATCTTATCGTTTGCGCCAATGCGCAGTAAATGTAATTAAACTTCTTACTGAAAAAGTCGTTAAGTTTACTCCAAAAGATTACGACACCTTCGAGCACTTCTTAAAAGTGGGCAATGAGCATTTAAAATTCGCAATGCAATAACAGTTTAGAACAATATTACATTGCGAGATGTGGATATTTAGTCTTATTGGTGCGAATTATTATTTGCGACTTTAATTACATCCCCCCTTCGTTTCTTACATTTTCCTACTACTTTCCTGGCTACTCAGCTCCCGTCCAACCAAAACTTCCATTCCCACAATGCTTTGCATGGTTTGTGATTGACAGACTTGCAGAGAAAGAGACACTTGCAAGTGTTGGCAGTGGAGTCTTGGCTGGAAGAGAAGTATAAAAAGACTCTTATACAAATTCAAGTGCAGTGCGCAAACTGCAATTTCATACACAAGTCTGCATGTTGTTTACCCAAAATGCTAAGTTATATCCCAATTGTGCATGCACTCAAATCAAACACAAGACTGTCATTTTTGGAGGGTGGAGGAATTTCCAGTACATGGCGTGTTATTCTTTAGGCACACGCATGTAAGATGCACCTATTGATAGTGGGAACCCTGGATCTACAACCACAGCACAGATGGCAAGAGGAGAGACAGATGCAGCGGAGCAAAGCTGAACTATACGGAAGGTCTAGCTGCAGCTTTGGATGCACGTACTGAATTGCATTCACACAATGTCTGTTTTTATGCAACTGTGGCATTTTATCCTAGAACGACCACTATCCCAGGAAAAAACTTTTTGATTTACTGGGTTGCTGGGTCGGACTAGGCTGGTGGGACATCAAGAAAAAACTTGGTGGGCCCCGGCTAGAGTTGATACCTTTCCCAGTCTTTCTTTCCAGATGGGGGGGGGGCAGATGATGTCACTGGGGAGTGGTTGTGATGTGGGGGTGACAATAATGTGGGGGGTGATGACATCACTGGGAGGGGCTATGACATGGAGATCGGCATATGCCGAGAGGAGATTCCTGCCCAGTTTTCCTAATATAGAAAACCATGCAGGCAGTTTTGACCTGGGTAGCCCTTCTAAAAACTGAGCTGTCTGGGTCAAAACTGGACAGATGGAAAAACCTACCCTGGCCCTTGTGTGCCCCACTGACCAAGACCTGTTCCCTGTGCTGCTCCCTGACCTCCTTCTACTGGTGTCTCACCAAGAAGGAAAAAGTTATGCTGGGGGAGCAGGGATTGCTGCTGGGGCAGGGGGTCATTTGGGGTGTGGGGGCCCGTGACACCCAGTCCATTGCTGCTTGGATGTGCTTAAAATTATGGGGTTTCCTTGTCCGTTAATACTAGTATCCGCTAATATCATCCAGGATTGTGTCTATCCCATTAATTAATGTAGGCCTAAAAGGTACTAGGCAGTTTTTCCTACAAACGCTTAACGAAAACATCATAATACTTGTTCCTTCTCAAATCTAATGAGTGTATGTTTGTGTTTCTGGGCTAATTATCACGTTTCAACCCCAATGATTAAAGAAGAGGCACTTTAAATGCTGTGAATGATGATTAGGATGAAGCAAGTGCTAATGATCACTTCACACTGTGCAGATGACCCTTTGATTGTCCTCACCCTTATACTTATGAATTCAAGCTGTATATGTCTGAATAAAGGCTACATTTTGCTTTTATATCTGGTTTAGTAGGTTTGTCTCTGAACAAAACAACTCATCACATCAAATCCTGCCAAGTGCCTTCAACTTTCATGTGAAAATGGTTGATTTCCGCTCCAGTATTTTCATTATTGTATTATCCTTAAGTTATTATTGTATCACCTTTTTACGGATTTACTATTGACAAGTGTTATTCTATTTCATCGCCTCTGTTTCCGTCACATTGCTCCCTATGAGAAACACGAACTGTTGGTCAATAGAAAAATCCTGCTGTGGGTAAAGTAATCCAAGTGCCCAGTTTAGCGAATGTTCTGTATCTGCCATTCATTTCAAGTCAGTGTCTCCAATTTGACCTTTGGATTTTGGGATTTTTGTAACATCTCGGGCAATTTAATGTTTATTGATTAAAACAATCATTTCTGCAGTAAGGGATATCAAACATGGGACATTTTTATTGCTGCTGCTTCTCACATATAAAGTAGAGGCAATAAAAAAGCAGAGGCCTTTTCCTAATGATTACAACAGTATTCGAATGCTGTCATTTACAATGTGTAACCCTGTCATATTCTATATCAAACGAGTTTGTCAAATCATTGTATGCTTAGTGTTTTTTTTTTTGTAATCATTATTCACCATTGAGAGCAACAGCTCACACCACATTACTTGGGGGCCGATTCACTAAATTCGAGTGAAGGATTCGAATTTCGAAGTATTTTTTGGGCTACTTAGACCATCGAATGGGCTACTTCGACCTTCGACTACGACTACGACTTCGAATCGAAGGATTCAAACTAAAAATCGTTTGACTATCTGACCATTCGATAGTCGAAGTACTGTCTCTTTAAAAAAAACTTCGACCCCCTAGATCGGCAGCTAAAAGCTACCGAAGTCAATGTTAGCCTATGGGGAAGGTCCCCATAGGCTTTCCTAAGCTTTTTTGATCGAAGGATATTCCTTCGATCGTTGGATTAAAATCCTTCGAATCGTTCGATTTGAAGGATTTAATCGTTCGATCGAAGGAATAATCCTTCGATCGTACGATCACAGAATTTGTGCTAAATCCTTCGCCTTCGTTATTCGAAGTCGAAGGATTTCAATTCCTAGTCGAATATCGAGGGTTAATTAACCCTCGATATTCGACCCTTAATGAATCAGCCCCTTGATATATTTTATAGTTAAACTCCTTTGGATAAAATGGAGTATATGGGAGACAGCTTTTCTGTAATTCAGAGCTTTCTGGATAATGGGTTTCTGGATAATGTATCCCATACCTGTACTATTTTATTATTACAGGGGAAAAAGAAATATGTTTTAACATTTCGAATTAGTTGATTAAAATGGAGCCTATGGCAAACAGCCTTCCTGTACTTTGGAGCTTTCGGGGTTTCCAGATAAAGGATGTCATTAGTGATGGGCGAATAAATTCACGAAACAGTCGAGAAAATTCGCCGGCAAAAACAGCGCCACTTCAAAAAAATTTGGTCGCACTTCAGAATATTTGCACACATAAAAATTGTTGAGTGTTAAAATTATTGGGACACCCATTGACTTTAATGCATTTGGACAAAATAAGTGCGCGTATGAAAATTTTGCGGCCGCCGCAACTGACGCGCAACAAAATAATTTTGACGCCCATTGACTTCAATGCGTTTCGTGAATTCCGCGGGAAAATCGTGAATTTTTCAGCAAAGCGAAACGGGACAAATTCGCCCATTACTAAGGGGCACATTTACTTGTGAAGGAATAGAATAAAAAATACTTTGAATTTCGAATGTTTTTTTTGGCTACTTCGACCATCGAATTGGCTACTTTGACCTACGACTTCGACGATTCGAACTAAAAATCGTTCGACTATTCGACCATTCGATAGTCGAAGTACTGTCTCTTTAAAAAAAACTTCGACCACCTACTTCGCCACCTAAAACCTACAGAACCTCTATGTTAGCCTATGGGGAAGGTCCCCATAGGCTTTCTAACAAATTTGTGATCAAAGGAAATCGTTCAATCGATGGATTAAAATTCTTCCAATCGTCGAACAACTATTCCTTTGATCGAACGAATAGCGCTAAATCCTTCGACTTCGATATTTGAAGTCGAAGGTTTTAACTTCGACAGTCGAATATCGAGGGTTAATTAACCCTTGATATTCGACCCTAAGTAAATGTGCCCCCAGATGTCATACCTGTACTGTATATGATAAGATTAGAAACCTTAACAGTTTCTGTGATGGGATCATCTTTTATACAATATTTTAGTGCAAATATAAACATTGCTTTGGAGACAGTGTCCCTTTACATAACTGTAAAAGTTTCTTTGCTCTACACAAAGGTCTTATATAAATAATATTCCCTGAGTATAAAAGTGCTTGCACGTTCATTAGTAGTGACGGGTGGTTTGTTTAACACTGACCAAAGCAGAAAAGAAAAATAATAAACCATTTCATATGTCAGGCTCACCAGAATTAGCTCCATGGGAAAATTACAGAATGACCTTTTCCAAGACAAAACTATAAAATGATCTTTTCCAGGACAAAGAGGTGGTGTCGGGGGTCAGAAGATTTGTGTGCACCCACAGGTTCCATATAACAAATTTAATAGGCTGTTTGTTTGCTTCCAGTTCTGTAAGTGAATTAACTTTGGACTGTATTTAGAATATGCCTTAGACACAGAAAATAACTGATATATTAATTGCTCCCAATCAAAAAAATTGAGATGAAAAAAGGTAGAGAATTGGTCAGGGGTCTGAATATTTTTGGAAAGTTAAAAACAGGTATGGGACCTGATATCCAGAACCTTCTGAAAAGTTAGAAAGGAGTTAAAAGTTAAAAGGAGAAGGAAAGGCTAAAATTAAGTAAGCTTTATCAGAAAGGTCTACACAAATATACCAGTAAACCCTCAAAGTAATGCTGTAACACCTAATCTCTTTCCTTCTATTGTGTACACATGGGTTTCTGTACCAGACTTCGTTGCCTTCATCTTAAACCTCCCTGCCCCAGGCATGAACATGCTCAGTTTGCTCCTCTTCCCCCCTCCTTTCCCCCCCCCTCCCTCCTCCACTCCCTGCTGTAATCTGAGCCCAGAGCTATGAGTGAGCAGGGAGAAACTCAGGCAGGAAGTGATGTCACACCAAGCTAATATGGCAGCTGCTATCCTAAACAAACAGAGAGAGCTTCTAGAGCTGTTAATTTAGGTATGGTAAAGCATTCTGCAGAATTCATATAGTCTTATAGCTTGTACAATTGTGGCTAATCTATTGGCAATAAACTGCCTCTGTAGCTTTCCTTCTCCTTTAACTATAGAGGAAGTAGTCCGGGACCCCCTGGGCACCCTGGCGGCCATGGGTTCTGCTTCCCCTATAGTTACTTCAGTGACCTGATGGAAAACAACATGGACATGGGGAAATATACAAAGGCTCATTTATTAATGCAACCATAATTGCGGCGTGTGTTATAATGGTAACAATACAACACATGCATCATTTGGAAATATATTAGATATAAATTCAGGTGCAGACAAATGAGACCTTTTCTAAATACATTGTTTTTTATATGTTAATATTTACATTATAAAGTGTTTATCCGTCACCCTCGTCTTCTTCATTGTCGTCTTTGACATACCCCCAGCCTTGCGATTGGATTAAAATGAGGAAAAGTGTTTGCATTTCTGAGATGACTCCAATATTTCAGCTTACCGAAAATTAAGTTTGAAGTGGTGAGAGTTATGAGAATAGGAATCAGGTCATCTCTAGGTATTACCCCCACCCCTCGATTTACATAGATATGGGAATGCGCTTTGTAAATTATTTAAAGAGAAAAAGGATAAACATTGCAATATGTTGAGTAACGTGCAATTCATATTAAACAAGAATTACCATACAAGTTGCACCGTAATATTTCCCTTGCCAGTTCTTTATTAGAAAAAGTCACTCAAGAAGATCATTCTGCATGCCATATTAGTGCACCGAAGAGAAATATGTGTGCCCCAAATACACAGCTCTACTGATAGAATCCAGTTTAGCTGCTTATGCAAATGATCAGGAGTATCTATAACAACTAAGCAAGAGTTCCTGGAAGAATATTGCGTCTCAAAGGAATATTTTGCATTTTCAGTTTGCCCAACTGCCTTGAAATGATCCCTTGAGCACTAAAGAATTAATAGCCATCCTGCTCTACCTGTACAGCTCATTTTTGTCACTTAACGATTCAGGAACATTGTTCCCTTCTCTTGTGATATACTGTAGCTGTCTCGCTGGTTGGCTTTCTATAGCTAGAGATATATTAATAAAATTAACATTTTACAAACAATAACACCTTTTGAATGGTTACCATAACCTACCAGTCGTCTTTAAAGGCAGAAAATATAAGAGGAATGTAAGCACTAAACTTAAACAAATTCACCCAGAAATGTTTGTGGTTTGAAAGTTATGAATATACCTTTCCTTAAATCAAAAATGTAAATATAAAGTCAGTGCTTATTGTGTTAACAGAGTGTTCATTACTGCATGCATTCATAGAGAAAATTTCTACGTGCTAATACTCCTGAATTTTAATGATGCTTTCAAAAACTCAAATGTACCATATTTATTAAGGCGCTGATTTATTTAACCACAACTTTTCTGGGTCAGGATTTTGTGGACAAAACCCCGAAAAAGTCACGGAAAGCACAGTTTTTCTAGGATTTATAATGTAAACAAAATCCCGAATCCGAAAATACTCCAGCTAAAACATGTCAAAATCACGTAGACGTCAATGGCAGATGTCTCTTTTAGAACTTAAAGATCTTTCTTTACTTTGTGGTTTATGAGGTTTTAGGTGTTTTTGATGCTGACTTTTGTGTAATAATACAAAAAAGTTGTGGTTATCGTTGGCGAAGTTGAAAAGTTGCATTTATCGCAACATTTTCCAGGTCATGCTTTTTTAGTTTGGATCTTTAGATAAATGAGTGATATTTGTGAAAATTAGTTTATTCACGGATTCAAGAACCTCTATAACCAGTAAAATTCAACCTCCAATAAATAGGCCTCCACGTTTAAAAAAATTTAGCATCTAAAACTTCTTGTAAAAGTGTCAATGGGAGCTGTCAAAGGCAAATTTAAAACGTTTTTTTTAAATGCAAGCTTTTTCATTTTTTGACCCGCTGAGTACAAAGCCGAAATTATTTTTATTTAATTTATTATTTATTTTTCACGATTTTATCCAGCTAATTTTTTTATATTTGGATTTTATAAGTAATAATCAAACATTTGAATACCTCCAAATACTCAAAAAATTGGAGTTGTTCGGACAATTCCTAGCAAAAGAAAAATGAGAAAACCTCTAAAAGCCCAAATTGGTTAAAAAACGTCCAGTAGGATCAGTGCAGTTCCCTTGACAACCTCTGCCTGGTGAATTTTTGCATTCAAGTTTTTTGTGTTTTTTGCACTTGTAAATCTTGATTTTTTAAAGAAATATTGAAAAACTACAATTTTTTTAGAGATTCGTAAAAAAAAAGAAATTTATGAATTTAGAAATGTAAAAATCCAAAATTGTCTCACAATTTTCTTAAAACCACTCTGACCAAATCTGCATGGACTTCCCCCCCACCCATTTATCAATAGATTTTCACGAAAATTTCTCTCACAGGAAAAGACAATAAAATTGTGAAAAAATCCGAATTGTATGAATTTTTTAGAGGTGTCGCCAAAAACGTGGACTTTTTCAGATTTGATGCCAGAAACTGGCAACTTTTTCAGATAATCGCCTAAAAACCACTAAGGGGCACATTTACTTAGCTCGAGTGAAGGAACAGAATAAAAAATACTTTGAATTTCGAAGTATTTTTTTGGCTACTTCGACCATCGAATTGGCTACTTCAACCTTCGACTACGACTTTGAATTGAACGATTCGAACTAAAAATTGTTCGAGTATTCGACCATTTGATAATCGAAGTACTGTCTCTTTAAAAAAAACTTCAACCACCTACTTCGCCACCTAAAACCTACCGAGCATCAATGTTAGCCTATGGGGAAGGTCCCCCCATAGGCTTTTTTTTGAATGAAGGAAAATCGTTCGATCGATGGATTAAAATCCTTCGAATCGTTCGATTCGAAGGATTTAATCGTTCGATCGAAGATTTTTCCTTTGATCGTACGAACAAAGGAAATGTGGTAAATCCTTCGACTTCGATATTCGAAGTATTTTACTTCGACGTTCGAATATTGAGGGTTAATTAACCCTCGATGTTCGACCCATAGTAAATGTGCCCCTAAATCTTCGCATTGTTGAACGAAACCCAGCACAGATCAGAATATATTCTAATTGTAAAAAGAAACATCTGCCATTGACTTCTACATGAACTTGGCTGGTCTGCGATGGAGTACTTTTTTATTATGACTTTTAACACCATCTAGGTTTAATGAGTCAATAAGAAAAATTCGAGTTTTTATAACGAAATTGTGTGTTCCCAATTAAATTTCCAACTAGAACAAATATTTTAATATTTTAATAAATATTTTAATAAATAACCTCCTTAATGTAAGTAAAAAGACCTCTTGGTGTTACACACATTTGAATTTTGATTATTAGGTCTTTAAGTGCGGGTGTGTAGCTCTCTCTAAAGTCATATCCATAACTCAAGAAAGAACAGAAATTAACTGGGCAGTCACATGTCAGATTCTAAACTGATCTTTTTTCAAGTATAGCTAATATGAAGAGAAAAAGAGGACACTTTGTTATGGGTATAGAAAGAAGAAAGGAAGCAAGGTCACTGAACAACATTGCAGCAAGTGTAAACACTAGTGATGGGCAAATTTATTCGCCAGGCGTGAATTCAGAGTTTTTAAGGGGGTTAAGAAAGTTTGTAGTCATAATTTTACCTCTTTATAGGCCCCTGGTAAGACCTCATCTTGAGTATGCAGTGCAGTTTTTGGCTCCAGTCTTTAAGAGGGATATAAATGAGCTGGAGAGAGTGCAGAGGCTAAGTGCAACTAAACTGGTTAGAGGGATGGAAGACTTAAATAATGAGTGTAGACTGTCAAGGTTAGGGTTGTTTTCAAGGGGACATGATTACACATTATAAGTATATTAGAGGACTTATAGACAAATAGCAGGGGACCTTTTTACCCAAAAAAAGGATCACTGCACCAGAGGCCACCCCTTCAGACTAGAGGAAAAGAACTTTCATTTGAAGCAGTGTAGGTGGTTCTTCACAGTGAGGACAATGATGGCTGATTCTGTTAATGCCTTTAAGAGTGGCTTGGATGATTTCTCGGACAAGCATAATATCCAAGACTATTTGATACTAAAATCTATAGTTAGTGTATGGCTTTAAGTTTATGTGAGTGTATGGAGGGGTCGGTGTGTATGTATAGATGCTGGGTTTTATTTGGAGTGGTTGAACTTGATGGACTTTGGTCTTTTTTCAACCCGATTTAACTATATAACTATGTAACTACTATGTATCCAGGCAAAAGATAAGAGCAGGCAGCGAACATCAAAGTCAGGAGTCAAAGCAAGAAGGTCAGAATCCAGGAATGTCTTAATAAAGAATTATAGTGCATCCAGGAACACTCAGGAGTAGATCCTACAGTATATTTGGGTACTATACCCTGGTCTCTGGTGTCCTTTTATTTTAAAAGTCTTGAAATGAAACAGTTTTGTAGGACAGGGTTTATCAAAACTCTCTGTTTGAAAGTTTATAAATATGGCCCTGGGTATCCCTGGGTGTCTCATATACTATATCATATCAAGTTATACCTGTGGTATCCCTGGTAAGTTCTAGCTGAGTCACAAGTTATATTCTGCAGCTCTGAAGTTTACAGTGTAATATGGACAAGAACCATAGCATGATAATAACAACTCGATGACTGTGGTATCCCTGGTAAGGGTGATTGTCACTGTCATATTGTCTTCTGCCTGAAATTAAGCTGTGATGCTGACTGAGGAGAGCTAAAGGGAGAAAAAGTGTCATTTTTAAGGAACGTTTATATCCCCTTAAGTGTGACATCACTTCCTGCCTGAGTCTCTCTCTGCTCTCTCTTAGCTCTGAGCTCAGATTACAGCAAGGAGGGGAGGAGGGATAGGAGCAAACTGAGCATGCTCAAGCCCAAGCCATGGAGGTTTAAGCTGAAAACAGGAAGTCTGATACAGAAGCCCATGAGTACACAATAGAAGGAAAGAAATGCTGTGTTTCTTTTGACAGAGGACTCAGAGCAGCATTACTTTGAGGGTTTACTGGTGTATTTATATAGAACTTTCTGATAAAGCTTACTTAGTTTTAACCTTTCTGCCTCCTTTAAAATATATTAAAAATCAATGTGATGGTTCTGACTGCACTGATAACTTTATGATCTTGCAGAGTGACATCCATCTGGTCCTTACCACCCCAGAGAGGCCCCAGAGCAACAGAGCAGAAATGATAAGTGTACATAGGAGTTCTGAATCCTAAACTACTTGAAGAAAAAGCAAACACTGTTAAAACAATTGCGTTTAAGTTCTGTTTGTGGAAATGAGTGCAAACCTGTAAAATGTCTGTGAGTTGTACAAATACTGGATTCTGTGAAGGCATATTGAGAATTTGGTCTGGCTAATTCCTTATAATTCTTTTCAAAAATTCTTGGTTCTAACTTGTGCACAAATGATTCTGCTGTTATTTTACTGACTTTGATAATCCAAGGGACTACATTTACTCAAGTGCTTACATCATAAGTGACTGCTGGGAAGTAGTAAACTATGGGGAGTCTGCATGACTTTCATATGCTCTTTGCCATGGACTTTCTTTTATTTTCTTCTAATGGTTTGTAGATGGGTTTTAGGACCTCAACTCACAGTGGTTGCCTGAAAGCGTTGCTTGATTTTTCAGCTCTCCTATGTTTCTCTGTGGCAGAAGTGATGTCATATATGTTCACAGTATCAATTAAAGTTATCAGTCGGCCCAGGGCATATATCCAATTAGCGGGCCCTCTGTGGTCATCCCAATAGATTTGTGTTAGGGAGGAACTCCACGGGCAATTTTGGCGTGATCCGACGAGCTGCGTAAAAACGAAGGCATGAAGTCGGATGCAACGGAAATAAGGTAAGAGATGGAAATTTAGGATGAAGTTGCAGTGTTCATCCGACGTGACACGACTGTCGGATGCAGACGTAGCATGCAGCATCTGCCTCTGACATTCGTGTTGCATCGGACGAACGCTGCAACACCATCCGACGTTCCTGTTGTTTACCTTATTTCCATTGCATCCGACTTGATGCCTGCATTTTTGTGGAGCGCGTCGGATCGCCCAATGGAATTCCTCCCTAAGTGCTACACTAAAGCAGGTGAACTAGAATATAATTGTAAGGAATCATCCCTCTGCTGAGTTTGAACCGGAGACCTTGCATATCGCAGCCTGTTGCCTTCACTATTCAGGCAGATTAGAGGTATAGGCTGACCCTGTTATGAGGTCCCTATGGTTAGCCCTGGTGCTGCTAATTATTTCAGCTGCTCTGCATTAACTGGCAGGTGCAGCCTATTTCCTAATTAGCTCCCAGCAGAGGGCCCTTATTTAAACCTTGAACGAGCTTCCCCCTGCCAGTTCATAGGTCTCCAAACCTGCTGGACACTCGTTCCTATGTTCCTACATTCTGGTCTGATCCTATTCCAGTACTCTCTCTTCCGTGCTGATGTTCCCTATTCTTGTTCTTGCTTTTTGGCTAAAGTGTACCAGTTCTTGAACTTTTGTTTTACTTTGAACTCCTGTTTTACTTTGAACTCCTGAACCAGTAAGTTGTTATTTTACTTTATGTTGGCTAATAAACTCTCTATCTGCAAGCATCCTTTCCAGTCTACTCCGTCTTAGTTATACTTTAAATATTAACCCAGTGGCCCTACAGGTCATTCCTATGTGGGGTTTTGGCCACTGGTAGAGATGTCGCGAACTGTTCGCCGGCGAACTTGTTCGCGCGAACATCGGGTGTTCGCGCTCGCCGGAAGTTCGCGAACGTCGCGCGACGTTCGCCATTTTGGGTTCGCCATTGTTGGCGCTTTTTTTTGCCCTCTCACCCCAGACCAGCAGGTACATGGCAGCCAATCAGGAAGCTCTCCCCTGGACCACTCCCCTTCCCTATAAAAACCGAAGCCCTGCAGCGTTTTTTCACTCTGCCTGTGTGTGCTGAAGAGATAGTGTAGGGAGAGAGCTGCTGCCTGTTAGTGATTTCAGGGACAGTTGAAAGTTTGCTGGCTAGTAATCGTTTTGATACTGCTCTGTTATTGGAGGGACAGAAGTCTGCAGGGGTTTGAGGGACATTTTAGCTTAGGTAGCTTTGCTGGCTAGTAATCTACCTTCTACTGCAGTGCTCTGTATGTAGCTGCAGTGGGCAGCTGTCCTGCTTCTGATCTCATCTGCTGACTGCTGCAATAACAGTAGTCCTTGTAAGGACTGCTTTTATTTATTTTTTTGTTGTTTTACTACTACTACTACTACTACTACTATAAGAGCCCAGTGCTATTAGTCTAGCAGTGTTGGGGAGTGGGACTGGTGTGCTAATCTGCTGCTCCTAGTAGTTCAGCAGCACCAACTTTAATTTTTTTTTTTAATATTCATTTTTTTTTTATTTTACTTTTTTTATTTTACTACCGCTGTAGTAGTGTATAAGTTGACCTTTTAGGCATTATTTGCCCTGTAGGCATTATTTGCACACTGTTTTCTTCAACCCGCCATCGAGCTGTGTGACCTTGTTCACATTCTGTCTAAATATCCATAATATTACCGTCTCCAGAAAAAACACCGGAGTCACTTTTTTCAAGCAGCCATAATATATTTTACGTAATCCGTATCCACCGCTGTAGTAGTGTATACGTTGGCCTTGTAGGCATTATTTGCACACTGTTTTCTTCAACCCGCCATCGAGCTGTGTGACCTTGTTCCCATTCTGTCTAAATATCCATAATATTACCGTCTCCAGAAAAAACACCGGAGTCACTTTTTTTGGCAAAAAATGACTATTTTCAGCATTTATGTGGCATATTTTTTCTGGCAACTGTGCTTCAGTGGCTGCAACCAAAAAAACTGGGCAAACAATGTCTACAAGGTCAACGTATGGCGAAAAATTACTATTTTCAGCATTTATATGGCATATTTTTTCTGGCAACTGTGCTTCAGTGGCTGCGTCCAAAAAAACTGGGCAAACAATGTCTACAAGGTCAACGTATGGCGAAAAATGACTATTTTCAGCATTTATATGGCATATTTTTTCTGGCAACTGTGCTTCAGTGGCTGCGTCCAAAAAAACTGGGCAAACAATGCCTACAAGGTCAACGTATGGCAGTTGTTTAAAGAGAACAGTAGATTACTAGCCAGCAAAGCTACCTAAGCTAAAATGTCCCTCAAATCCCTGCAGACTTCTGTCCCTCCAATACAGAGCAGTATCAAGCAGATTACTAGCCAGCAAACTTACTATCATCTGTCCCTGAAATCACTAACAGCTCTCCCCCTACACTATCTCTTCCAAGCACACACAGGCAGATTTTTCAGATACATTTTTGCCCTTGATCCCCCTCTGGCATGCCACTGTCCAGGTCGTTGCACCCTTTAAACAACTTTAAAATCATTTTTCTGGCCAGAAATGTCTTTTCTAGATGTTAAAGTTCGCCTTCCCATTGAAGTCTATGGGGTTCGCGAACCGTTCGCGAACCGCTCGCATTTTTGCGCAAGTTCGCGAATATGTTCGCGAACTTTTTTTCCGACGTTCGCTACATCCCTAGCCACTGGTCGTGACAATAATAAGTAGAAGTAGGGAAAAGGTGCACTACCCATGGGAGCAGATAAACCATAATTACAAACTGGGATTGCAGAAAGTGAAAACATTCGTTCTTTTTAAATAACATCAATTGTTGCTCTCCCAGATGCCCCCTGTCTTTGAGGGTCCTGGGCAAAATGGCAAATACCCATTTATTAAAACAATCCTGAATGTTGAGTGATTGTCTTGGAGGCCACAAGAAGGTAGTGCCATCCTATGAAACAAATGGTCCTAAACTATCAAGGAGACAGGAAGGAAGGAGCACCTGCTTAGCTTAGCCAGGAACAATATTCTGTCTCTGCACATATATTTCAGAGGTTTCTTGATAAATGGACCTTACTGTTATCTAGAAAGCATTTATCCTGAAACCTCTAAAATAGGGCAATGCCATTTCCCATAGTCCTCTATTTATACATACAATTCTCTACGGAGTAGCTTTTTCTTTGTAAAGATAAGACAATACCTTGTACTTAATTGTTACTAGGCATAGATTCATGTGAATGGAAAAACAATCCTATTGTCTTTTTTAATGTTTTCATTTTTTTAGCACACCTCTGTGCATTATAGAATGTAAATTGTTTTCCTGATTCCTTGGGAGGGAATCCTTAATGATGTGATTGAATGAACAACTTGTCATTCCTGCAGAATATCCATGTTGTATGTGACATGCTCGGTATCATTTAACAGTCCCAACTCTATTTTGCCTAACACTAAAAATATAATGATGGGCGAATTTGCGCCATTTCGCTTGGCCAAAAAATTTGCGAATTTCCAGCAAAATTTGTGAAATGGCGAAAAATTTGTGAAACAGTCTAGTTTTTGACGGCGGCATCCATTTTTTTACCAGCAAATTCGCCAGCAAATTTTTGCGCCCGTTTCATGAATTTATTCGCCAGTGGCGAATCACGCAAATTCGCCGCAAATTCGCGCCTGGCGAATAAATTCACCCATCACTCTAAAAATACAGTAATGAGCAAAAATTCATGATACTGAATAAATACAGTATTGTATTGTTTAATAAGTGTTTTGATATAATTAAATACAGTATATTTTATTTACTATAAAGTTTTAGTTGTTTTTATTGTCTGTGCTTTTTTTTTTTTACATTTTAGGCATGACTATTACTTATGAATGCCCCATGACAGATAATTTACAACAAGGGCAGGATTGGCAGCATTTTGCCTGGAGGTACCTCAGCAGTTCAAAAGCTGGGCAAGCCATATGATTCAGCTCTGACTCAATTTAGCTAGTTTAAAATAAATATGTACTGATGCCAAACCGAGAATATAGTGAAATAAATGTAGATATCATTAATATGATAAAAAATTATTTCCACATGATCCGCAAATTATAGATGAAATGAAATTAAAATTAGTGATGGGCGAATTTGGGGTGTTTCACTTCGCCGAAAAATTTGCGAATTTCCCGCAAAATTTGCGAAACTGTGAAAAATGTGTTTTTGGCGAAATTGCGCCGGCGTAAAAAAAAATGGATGGCAGTGTCCATTTTTTTTTGACGCCGGCGAATTTTCGTGGCGGTTTCGTGAATTTATTCGCCGGTGGGGAATCACGGGAATTTGCTGCAAATTCACGCCTGGCGAATAAATTCACCCATCACTTATTAAAATGAACATCGTCCCACATTCCTCCAATTATATTTGCGAGGATGCCTTATCAGAATTCTTGCACGTGTCTTGGAAGGCTCACACTTTTACTCTATTATGTATCCTGGTGGCCTAAGACGGAAACAGCAGACTTAGCTGCTGAAGATGTGGAAGACAAGTAGTAGACCCAAATTAGTTTGAGACTTTTTAACCCAATTTAATAGTTTGCGATTTAAAGTTTTTTTATCACAGTTTTCTTCTCAGTCTTTACATATTTGCAAAAAACTCAATCAGTTATACATGATGGTATAAAATCAAGAAAAAAAGCTTGTAACATGGTGCAGAATAACAATCTCTGGCCAAATTCATTCTTTAAGGTACATATCACTGCCACGGATCAGGGACTTTTAGTCAAACACTTAGGGGCAGATTTATCAAAGGTCAAGGTGAATTCTGAAATTCAAAAAATTCAAATTTCGAACTATTGTGTACTTCGATTAGGGAATAGTCCAAATTCGATTCGAATTTTGAAATGTATCATGTACTGTCTCTTTAAAATTTCGACTTCGACCATTCGCCATCTGAAACCTGCCAAATTGTTGTTTTAGCCTATCGGGGACCACCTAGAACCTATTTGGAGTCATTTGGTGAACTTTGAAAAATCAAAATCTTTGCGAATGCGCTATTACTTCGATTCATACGATTCAAATTCAATCAAAAACTGACCTATTCTGCAAAAAAAAAAAACCTTTGACTTTGGTTGGTCTTTTTGAATTTGCATTTCGAAATTTTTCAAAATCGAAATTTGACCCTTGTTAAATCTGCCTCTTAGGGGCATATTTATTATGCTATGTAGAAATTGTCTGGATAATACACTACACATTGCTACTCTTTGCAGTGTTAAAAACGGAGTAAGATTTTTATGTGTTTTTTCTTCTGTGACTTCTGTCATTTATGTTACACGGTTTTATACACCGTTTTTTTGAATTTCATTTTAAACAGCTTAAAAAATATCGGTCTATGAAGAAAATTAACTGGAGGTCCACATGGTCTTACAGATGAACACAATCATTGGTACAGCTTCTCCAATAATTATATTACACAAATCCCCAAGCAAATCTTCGTTGAATCCTCAGCTGCTTAACTAGCTGGTCTACAGCTATCTCTCACCATCTACAGTGAGCTCCACAGGTGTAACCTACGACAATATAACCAGCTATCTCTTTGGGTACCTCACTGAGGTGGCAAGCCTCAGGTTAACTGGTACCATGCCATTTAATGGGTGGTTTTTTTTTTTCAGCTTTTCTTGCACCAAGTGCTTTGTCAATAGGCACATTTTTCTTATGTCACTTTTCTCATAACACAATATGACACATAGTGGGTTATTTACTAAACTCCGAATGCAAAAATCACGAAAAATTAATGATTTTTTTTTATAAAATCAGATTTTGAAAAAATCACGAATTTTTCGGAATTTATTAAACCCTGAGGATGGAAAGTCAGAATCTGAAAATCTGGCATCTCAGACCTGTTGAGGTTGCATAAAAGTCAATGGGAGAAGTCCCAATGATTTTTTTGATGTGCTCTGGAAAAACAGATTTTTTCCCGCAAAGCAAATTTTCGGTAAAATGTAATAATAAATAAGCGCCAGAAACCAGAACGGATATGATCAGAGTTTGTAGCAGAAAATATTGAGATAAATTCAGATTTTGATAAATAACCCCCATAAAGAATCTCCAGTATAGATTCGCACACATTTTGGCACTGGTGAAAAAATGTTTTTGTCACAAATCAGTCAAAAAAAGTGCACATCCCTTATCATAACTTTTTTGGTTGTCAAATTTTTTCATATGAAATAGCAAGATTTTCTATTGATAAATCTCGGAAGTTTGGAAATCTTGAATTACAAAAAAAAATTAGACCACTTTTTTGCATCAATTTTCTTGAATTTCACATTTTTAAAATAAAGATGTGGGATTAAACAAATACATTCTCTATATATGTTTCTTTCTAGAACATTTAGAATCTTTTCATTTATTGTTATGGCTAGAAAAAAAAATATCCCTGAACAAATATTTAATAACTTTATAGCAGATTCTTCCCTTTATAATTATATAGTTAGAAGACTTTTAAGAGTTCATAGAGCTATGAACTCCGGGTCATCGAATTTAGATTACTTTAGTAATCATCAAATTTATAAAAATGGAGTACCTGTAAATTTGTGAGAAAAAAATGCAAATACGTTTTTTTATTTCAGTCATAGTAACATAAATGCATTTATTGTGAGTCACTCAGGCAGTGAATAAAAGATAATGTTATATCTGTGAGAATGAGTGAAAGGTGTATCACTGGCAACATCCTGCTGAATACAAATTAAATACTTCCATGCTTTCTGAATAGCAAATAATATAAGAGTGATTCTAAAGAAAATTCGGATTATTTGAGAGTTTTCTGTTAAATTCATGTTTATATTTTCCCATAGGTCTGATCTCTATGAAGACTGGTTGTTTGAGACACGCGACCTGAGCTTTCATGGATTGACTGGGATATACAGTATGATCTGCAACTTGTGAGTGGGTCCCCAGGTTCCTCAAAGTGTATTAAAATGACAAAGTCATTGTCTGGAATGCCTAGAACCTGGGCTTTTCCAAGTATTTCTTGGATCACCATGTCTTGTCTTCTAAAAAACATTTTTAAAAAAAGAGTAGGTTAGTGATAAGCGAACCTGTCCCATTTCGCTTCACTGAAAAATTCACAAAACAGCAAAAAATTTGCAAAACACATTGAAGTCAATAGGCATCAACATTTTTTTATGCTCGACAATTTTTTACATGCGCATCATTTTCTTCTCACTCCAAATGAATAAAAGTCAATGTGTGTGTTTCTTGTGGTGACTTTTTGTCTCAGTGACTTTTTTTGTCCAAATATATTAAAATCAATAGATGTTTCTTCTTATGGTGACTTTTTTGACTCAATGACAATTTTGTCTTGGCAACTTTTTTGTTGCAGCAAAATTTTTCATGGCAAATTTTTTCAGCAGTTTCGTGAACAAAAATTTGCTCATCTCTAGAGTAGTTTTGTTTATTGTTTCCAATAAGGATCTATGCAGCTTACTATCAAATTGAAGTTACATTTTTATATTTAAGATGAAATAATTAAAAGAAACAAGAATTATTTTCTCTACTGGAGATAGCCTTCACATATTTTGGAGCATGCTGGATAATAGATCCTATACTTGTATAACCTGTAGGACAACCATTGCAAACATTTTCATCATTTGTTCACCAAGATATTTCCACACATATTTATATCCAAAATGTATTCCTGATTTCCTCTTGATGACCATTCTAGAAGCTTCTATACAATAGATGTTTTACCTTTAGGTCCACAGTTTCCTGGCAGAGAAATAGCTTTTTGAATAATGGCACCACCTATGCAAAGCACCAATATGATGACAGTTCCAAACCTCAAATAATCTTCTTATGAAAAATAGTCTGACTACAGCTGTACTTAACTTCCTTGATTGAGTGAATATTATCTGTTCCTGGCAAATTATGTGGTTTCAAATATCTTCTTCTCTTTTGAACCTCCATTCTTGCCTTTTACCCTCTTTATATGCAGGAGCAGGCATTGAAAAATATTTCTACAAATCATCCAAATTCAAAGCTCTAACCAACCTATCATGCTAAAGGTATGAAGCATTTAAAAAAGATCCAAGTAAAATATTTTCTTTTTTGTGTATTTAAAGAATGTACTGGCTTGAGTGAATTCAAAAGCCCTCCATTAAAAAAGTGTTCCTTGCATAATTAAAGAAAAGGTAAATCTAAACAACATTTCTATATATATGAAAAACCCAGGTCTAAGACATTCTGGATCCCATACCTGTAATAAAAGGTTTGCATCAGGTTTAATAACCCATAGCAACCAATCAGCAGGTAGAATTTTTTGGTTTACCTGTTTGAAAACCAAAATTTAAGTGAATGTTATATCATTATTTTATCATTCTAGTTAGGACTTGATTCCTAGGCGAGGAGAGCACAGTGATTGAAAGAACACAAACAATGATTGCACATTCCTGATTTAATAGGAGGACAAACAGGATTTTTTGTGTAATATAGGCTTCCCCAAAAAAAAAAACCACAATTTCAACTATAAGGGGCATATTTATCAAGGGTCGAATTTCGAATTTAAAAAACTTCCAAATTTGAATTCAAAAAGACCAACTGAAATTAAGTCAAAGTTTTTTTTGATTGAATAGGTCCATTTTTGATCCGAATTAGAATGGTATGAATCGAAGGAATAGCGGATTCGATCAAATTCGATTCAAAGTTTCCCCCCAAAAAAACTCAGATTTTTCAAAGTTCACCAATTGACTCAAAATAGGTTCTAGGAGGTCCCCCATAAGCTAAAACTGCAATTCGACAGGATTTAGATGGCGAATGGTCGAAGTTGAATTTTTAAATATACAGTACATGATAAATTTCAATATTCCAAATTTTTTTTGGAATTTGGACTATTCCCTAGTCGAAGTACACAAAAAATAGCTTGAAATTCCAATTTTTTTCATTGGAAAATTCACCTCGACCTTTGATAAATCTGCCAAGAAACATGACCAAGAAATTTCTGATACTACACATGGGAAACATAATACAAAACAAATGTAATACTTAGCAGAAAATGATACAGAGCTGTTTAAAAGCAGACATAAACCTTTCATGTAGGTGTTGCTCTATCCAATTGTTGTTGTAATTGACAGCTCCCAGCATGCTTCATCTTTTCT
The DNA here is from genome assembly GCF_017654675.1 of Xenopus laevis. Lineage (NCBI taxonomy): Eukaryota > Metazoa > Chordata > Amphibia > Anura > Pipidae > Xenopus > Xenopus laevis. The sequence continues at coordinate 12,770,941 of NC_054384.1, forward strand.
AAGGTTAATGCATACTGGAGGTTGTAATACAACAAAATAAATGACGTGTGCTTAAAGGGACACTATACCCCTTGCAAAGAATAGGGCTTGTGCTGAACATACTTCTTGCCTATTTTTTTAATCTGTGGCTTTTGCTTCAGCTAAACAGGCCAAATTACTCCATGTTGGTCCTTGCAACATAGCCAATTAGATTACCATTGCACAGAGAATCCCCTGTATGGAATCCTGTTATCAAAACAGTCATAATGAAGGGTGAGAGTTGTATGCGTGTAAGGTAGTGTAATGCAATTTGATTTGTTTGTTTGATCTGTTAATAAAGTTGGATGGCAGTTGAAAGTGATAACCTGGAAAGGAATCAAGGGGGAGGCGGACACTCTGCCAGTATTAGAATCAAGGAAAGAAGTTGCTCTGGAACAGTGTCTGAACAGATTGGAAGAAAAATTGTCTGCCTATCGCCAGAGTAGAGCCACTGTTAAGAAAATAACGCAAGTTCTGGTTGAGGAGCCAAGCCTTCCATACTTTATCTCAGAACATAACATATTGGTCATCTAATTAGCTACCTCACACATGCCAAACATGGTTTAGTTGAAATTCCCCATTTGCCCGGTTTATCTAGGGAGAGCTTTAAGAATAAACTCTAATTAAAAAGAGACTAGTAATATCCAAAAAAATTTAATTACATGTGACCAAATAGAAGTGTCACTATCGCTCCCAAAATCCAGAACAGGTGCTAGGTTCCCTGGTCACGGCTCTGCTTCCGCCTGTAGCGGCCGCCTTTGGCCTCAGGAGGAGCCCTCAGCTACTCAGATGCTCAGAGGAGCAAAGCAAGAGTTCTGGACAGGCAAAGGAGCACGGTCGTTATCAAGGTTTTGGACAGAAGGCAACAGTTCAGGAAATAGATGAAAAGTCTGGTCGGGCAGGCCGAGTTGGTACAGGCAGAGTTCAAGCATAGTCAGGCAGGCAAGGCTCAATAGAATTTGAATAGTCAGGCAGACAAGGGTCAGATTTGGCAGAGTTCAGAATAGTCAGGCAGGCAGGGATCAAAACAGGAATCAAACAAGACTAGAATCACACCCAGGATACTAACAAGTTAGACCTAACAACGAGCAATGAGTTTGGATATAAAGCCCCTTTTAATTATTTGAATTTCGCACCACTCGTCGTGATGACAAAATCCAGAAGTGCCCTAGTGATTACTGGCATTTGGAGGAGGAAGAACCACACGGTGCGCATCCCCACCGACCCACTAGACCACCACGGTGAGTAGCCGTTACAAAAAGCAGCCAGTGATGGGTGAATTTCACCCATTTCGTTCTCTGAAAATCAGCAAAATGGTGAACATTCGCCGAAATGCATCGAAATGTAGTGGTGACATTTTTTTGGACATGCATCACTAGAAGCAGCATTTCTTTTGCTGTAGTTTCCCTTAAAATGAAATTACTGCCAGATGATCAGCCTAAGCCTTTGCATCTGTGAGACTTTTAGAAAACAAAATGAATTTCTCCCAAAGAACAGCTACACAATAAAAAATATTGCTATTCTGCAGAAATGAAAGCAAAGACAAAACAAAACCTGAGGGATATTTTTGATGGCTTAAACTTAACCTACACTGTTTTCCAGACCCTTTATGTGTTAATACGTTTCCTTCCTGACTCTTTAACCCTTCACTTGCCTCATGAATATTTGCACAAATTCATATACTATTTCCTTTCTGTTTTCTGTATTGGAGGTAATGCTCCTTAACAAATTATTCTCATCTGGTCACAATTAATGATTTAATTTGCAGACTAAAGCCTACAGCTGTTATCTGTTTATAAATGTACAAGTAAAGAAGCTGTATAGCTCAACTGCACACTGCAGAGAGATTACACAACACAAAAGCCAACGTTAAGATATGGGGCATCAACGTTGCTGCTCTGTGGTTGTTCAGTAATTTGCATAGAAATGCTACATCCTCTCAAACTTAATTTTCTGTGACCATGTCAAGTGAAGAAATAGGTTCATTATCGGTGATGAACAGACACATATAATCACTGAACCCCATAACCTAATTTCAGAAGTCACATATACAAAGGACCTACCCCTGCAGATAGCTTACAGTTCACACTATTTTATTGTGCATTTAAAAAAATAAGGAAAGAAAAAGACTGTGGCTGACATATACCCAGAAAGGGGAAATGTGATATCAGGTTTTTATTACAAACTGAATACAGGTATGTTATCCAGAATCGTGGGGTTTTCCAGATAACGTACCTCTCTGTATTGTAGATCTTCATACCATAACCCTACTACAAAATCCTGTAAACCTAAAATAAACTTAATAGCTGGTTTTGCTTCCAATAAGGATTATATATCTTAGTTGGGCCAAGTACAGGTATGGGACCTGTTATCCAGAATGCTCATGACCTGGGGTTTTCCGGATAACGGATCTTTCCGTAATTTGGGTCTTCATGCTTTAAGTCTACTAGAAATTCATTTAAACATTAAATAAACCCAAGAAGCTGGTTTTGCTTCGAAATTTGTATAATTTGATTATAATGGAGTCTATGGGAGACGGCCTTTCCGTAATTCGGAGCTTTCTGGATATCGGGTTTCCGGATAAGGGATCTGGTTTACTATTACAGAGAAAAATGAATTTATTTTAAAAATTACAATTTTAAAAATTAAAATTATTTGGATAAAATGGAGTCTAGGGGAAGCATTCCGTAATTGAGAGCTTTCTGGATAATGGATTTTTGGATAACAGATCCCATACCTATACTTTATTCAGCTGCCTTTCTTATCTCTTCAAAATCATCTTTTTGTTTTCTTATCTGCACATGCTTTTTCAATAGGTAAGGAACATACCATTATATACCCAACAAACGAATTACCAGCTTATCCCCAATCTTTGCAATAGCAGGCACTCCTTTCAAAGGTCACACCGTATAGACCTCAATTAGCATCAACAAAAGAATAGTGAAAGGATGCCATAGACTGCAGAGCTCTGCTGTGTTAGTGCTTTATTGTACAATAAAGCACTAACGCAGCAGAGCTCTGCGGTCTATGGCATCCTTTCACTATTCTTTTGTTGATACCATTATATACGTAAGATCCTAGAGAGCATCTGAACAGTTCCTGGCCCAGGTTTTGTCAAGCTTAAGCATTAGTGATGGGAGAATTTATTCGCCAGGCACAAATTCTCAGCGAATTCCCGTGATTCGCCACCGGCGAATAAATTCACGAAACCGCCATGAAAATTCACCAGCGGATTTGCGCCGGCGTCAAAAAAACCATAGAGTTTCTCAAATTTTTCGATGTTTCATGAATTTTGCAGGAAATCCGCAATTTTTCTGTGAAACGAAACACCCTAAATTCACCCATCCAGGCACGTTTCAGGGGCTGCTGCCGCCTGAGGCAGCAGCCCAAATGCTGCCCCTCCTCCTGCTCCGCTCTTCTAACTACCAGCCAGGGGCCGCATCGCTAGTGCAGTGAGCGCTATTGCGCTCGCTGCGCTAGAAGAGCCGAATTTCCGTTTTAAAAAACGGAAATTCGGCTCTTAAAGTTACCAGAGGCGGCTTTTTGCCGCCCCTGGTAACTGGCCGCTCCGTGCCGCCTGAGGCAAGATTCTCACCTTGCCTCATGGCCGTAGTGGCCCTGCACCCATCGATAATAAGCATTAACCGCTTTTCCAGCCTTCTATGCAAGGTTTCTCATCTTACAGGGTAGAGTCTATTCTTCTGGCAAATGCTGATTTACAGAATATATAGCCAGCCTGGCTTTGGAACTGTTCAGTTACTCAATGATGTGCATCACTGTGCGGAAAACAAGCAGAGACAATTGCCATCTTTTTGCTTTCCAGATGATTATCAGCTTGGTAGACAGGTGGAAATGGACTTTTTCTTGCCCCTCCATTGACCTAAATGAGGATAACCTGCTTTTTACTACTCTGCTTGAGTTAATTCTGATCACTTACAGATGTGGACTATATGACTTGACTTGTCCTTTATATCCATAATCTCACAGCAACACAAGCAGGAGAAACAGCCCTGTCTGTTTAATCCACATAGACTTACAGGTATGGGATCTGTTATCCAGAAACCCATTATCCAGAAAGCTCCAAATTACAGGATGGCTGTCTCCATAGACTCCATTTTATCCAAATAATCCACATTTTTAAAAATGATTTCCTTTGTCTCTGGAATAGTAAAACAATACCTTGTACTTGATCCAAACTAAGATATAATTAATCCTTATTGGAAGCAGAATCAGCCTATTGGGTTTATGTAACGTTTTCATGATTTACTAGTAGACTTAAGGTATAAGAAAGATCAGTTATCTGGAAATCCCCAGGTCACCAGCATTCTGGATTACAGGTACCATACCCGTACTACAAAACTTTAAGCATAGATATTTTGTATACTTGAAGCAAATACCTGGTCTGCTTTGTCTGTTGATGCATGAGACAGTTGTGGTGGGACCTGGGGCAGCCTTGAAGCGAAGTGTTATGCAATTTTGTTATAAAGTGTTTATTTAATTTTTTGAGCTCTCTTGCCCTACAGTTAACATTTTATACCTACTTATATGCTCCTCATACTTACCATTATCTGGTCCCACTATGGGGTTCAGATCACTCTGAACCAATTTGCACTTCTGTGAACACTGATCTGTAGAGGCAGAAGCTAGCTTAGCCATCTTCTATGGTGTTTTCATGAAACCAATACAAATTAACATTTGTCTAAACTTATAAGGATTCACAGATAGGAACCTATGTGCTGAATAACTTCAAGGTGTTTGTTAAACAAAAATGTGCACAGACCTTTGCAGAAACGGCAGGAAAAACAAGTCCAGGGTTCATACAAGGTCAAAAACAGGCTGGGGTCAATACCGGGAGATCCAAAAATCAGCAGTAACAGGGAGCAGAGAAGAAACAGAACAGTGAGAGAGACCTCCCTAACACAATTATGAATTTATAAGTAGTGATGGGCGAATTTGCGCTGTTTCGCTTCGCCGAAAAATTTGCGAAACGGTGAAAAATTTGCGAAACGGCCGTATCTGAAGCCGGCAGTCCATTTTTTTTCCGAATTCTTTTTGATGCCGGCGTATTGGCGCCACTGAATTTTCACAGGCGTTTCACAATTTTTTTCACCGGCGGCGAATCGCGCAAATTAGCCGTGAATTTGCCCATCACTATTTATAAGGACTCCTCTACAGTCATCATTATTTTTAATGCATTTTGTTTAGAGTACATTGGAGTTGTTATATAACATGATTTATGTATAAATAATTGAGATATAATGTGCCACAAAAATCAGATGAGGAAAGGGTGACCTTAAAGGATGAAACTTAAGCTGTTCTGCAGCACATGTGAATTTCAAGTAGGTACATCTTCATCCCACTACAGTATTCATCATCAATAATTGTATCACAAATGAATTGAATCCCCTTTATATCTCCTTCAACAGAAATCCCTCACTTCTCTTTACTGAAGCAGAATGCAGAATAAAAGCAGCAGCCTCTACTATGGTGCTAATTAGAACATAAAATCCTTAAAACATTAAAATTGAAGATGTGCCATGCAAGGCAGAAAGGCATTCCATTACTGCATATTCTATTCAGGTTACTTAAGCCTTATTTTCAAAAGATGGGAGCGCTGGGATATAAATTGTTTGTCAGGAATCATTTTAAATTCATGACCACGCGGCAAGCAGTTGCGATTGGTGCGTACTGGTAAAATGAATGGGGGAGAAAGAAGATGCTTGAGAACGGTGTAAGACTGTTATTGCCCTACAGTAACAAAACACATTTTAATACTTGGTTAATTATCTCTATAATTGCAGACATGACAAGTTCAACATTCATTTTGTGTGTCTGCTGAATTGTTCAGTGCCGGTGGATACGATTATTCATATAACGCTCTACTTCTCAGCAGTTATTATGTAATTTAAATTGGTGACTTGGAGTCAAATCAAACTCGGGGAGATGTTCATCATTAGAATGCTCGGTGCATTTTAAATTTCATCCGTGTCAATATGAGAAAATGTAATTTTTATGGCTATCAAATCTCTCCCTAATGCTAATTACAAAAAAAAAATATATCAGAACAATTTATAATTCTGTAAAGATGTATCAGAGTTGCAGTTATTCATTACCGTTGTTGGCTGTATATAATCTTTTAAAGTAATTGTTGAGTATAGGAAGTTCTGTTCTGTTATGTAAGACATCCAGTCACTCCAGCCTACATTGCATTTTGGCTAACTAACTATATTAGAAACATTTTTTATTTTGCACAGCCTATCTATTTACCCAGTTTTTATTTTTACACTGAACTGTTCCTTTAAAGGAGAAGGAAAGCTACGGAGACATTTTATTGCCAATAGATTAGCTGCAATAGTGCAAGCTAGAATGCTATATTTATTCTGTAGAATGTTTTACCATACCTGAGTAAAAAGCTCTAGAAACTCTCTGTTTGTTTAGGATAGGAACTGCAGTATTAACATGGTGTGACATCACTTCCTGCCTGAGTCTAGCCCTGCTCTGGGCTCAGATTACAGTAGAGAAGGGAGGGGTGGGGGGGAGAGGAGCAAACTGAGCATGCTCTTGCCCAGGGCAATGAGGTTTAAGCTGAAGGCAGGAAGTCTGATACAGAAGCCCATGTGTACACAATAGAAGGAAAGAAATGCAGTGTTTCTTTTGACAGTGGACTCAGAGCAACATTACTTTGGGGGTTTACTGGTATATTTAGATGGACCTTTCTGATAAGGCTTACTTAGTTTTAACCTTTCCTTCTCCTTTAAGGTGCTCTTTCTTTTAAATATGTCTGTGCATATTCCAGGCCTCAGGAGTTCACAGGCACCATCTTCTTCTTTCGGTCTTCTTCGGAAGTTTCAACATAAAAAAAATTCTGAAATTTTCGGGACTTTTGGCACATGCGCAGTAGTTTAGGACCGGAAAAAAACGCCGGTCTGATTCAGAAGAAGAACGAAAGAAGAAGATGGTGCCCATGAACTCCTGAGGCCCAAATCTAAAACGAGGGGTTAGTAAAATATTAGGGGCATTTGGGCAGGGGGGCAGGTAGGCTGGGGGCGAAGAGGGAGGGGGGACTACCCAGGGTAGGGAGGTAGGGTTTTTTTTAAAAAAAATGGGTTGAATTCTCCTATAACCAGAAACAGGTAAGGACAGATCATGGGTTGTCTGCAGAAGGGGGCAAGAGTGAGCTGTTGCCCCACCCTAAATTCTTCAGCTATTCCAAGAAATTTTTATAAATTTAATTTCTAACAGCACAAAATGTTTCCTATACTTCCCATCCCAAGACAGGCCTTAATTAGGTTATCTACTGCATTGTCATGAATAGTCATCTTTAGTGGGATGCTAGGCATACACTTGAAAAAGGGTACGTAAGACCCAAAACATGTCGTGTAGTAGTCTTTAAATAAATACAATCACAGCGTTTTGCTACTTTGGAGGGCTCTCCTCTTACTATATGAATTGATTGGGATATTAGCTTACTTACCCTCCCCCCCACATAAAATTTTCCATGGACACATAATATAATGTACAACAGGTAGAAGGAGAAGGTCAGATGAAATTCTTCATTTGCTGACCAATAAATTGGGGTTACACTGCAACCCTCTCTCTCAGATGGCCCTTCCAATTGTGTCAGAGGATGGTTGATGGAAACTGTTAACATACACATGCAAAAAAAAAGCACAAATGATTCATAACCATCAATAGTAGCTCTGGTACTCCTTTAAGTACAACAAATGGTGAAGCAATGTTCAATTAGTGGTAATTTTACAGAAGCAGGTACAGAGGATCCATCCCCATTTTGTGTAGAAGACAGGATTTGTGAGGGACACTTTAAGGTCACCAGTAGAGACATAATCTTTAGTGCTCTAGATACACTTTAGTAGAAGTAGAACTAGCCTGCATCCTTTTCAGCTGAGTGTCCCTATACTCTTGGCAAAGTATGACCTGGGAGAGCCACCCCCGCACTATTTCTCCTTGGTGTGGATGCTACTTTTTGCTATCTGGTCTGCATATAGCTCATAAATCACAAATATAATGGAATTTTACTACTATCCACTCTTTAAACCTTGTTCCCCAACTTAAGGCTTGGTTTAACTAAACTTGTCCTCTTTACTGAAGCCTAGCTCCATATCAAGCCGGTTTGCAGATGCACCTCCAGCTGGAATTGAGTGCAGGAACATAGGAAGAACAATGTGTCCCCTCCCATTATATAGACTAAGCAATAGTGAATAGATCCGTGGGCCAATTAGGAAAACCTCCCTTTGATAGAGTATAGGTGACAGAATACAAAACTTCATAAATCAGTAGGGGAATTAATCCCTTGGGTCCCCTACAATAATATCCTTGATTTTCAGATTCATTGGGACATACAGTATTAAATTTAGGAATACATTATTAGGATTAAACTTACAGTAGTAGATTTAGACAGAGTATTCACATAATATTGAAGCAAACACATGAAATTAGTTTATTTATAGATGCGCCACCAACACAGAAGCTCCCCAGGGAATTTAGCAAGCCCTAGAGGCCTCTGTTCTGTTGAAAGGGAATTTTATTAAAGCTAGCTCCTATATCAACCAAACACATTTCAAACCCAATTGATTTGTGTCAACTTTAACCGAGTTCCACTGGGACAGAAAAATCAAACTTCACAAACAGTACAGTAAATCAAGTTGCAACAAAGCACCGAGCTATTAATGATCTCAATGTTGGCTTAAAGCTTATGTTACGGTGCTTGAATTCTGTGTTGCAAACATGTTTGATTAATGCAATGTGATGTGTTTAGCTGTAAATTATTAGAATATCTGTCTAGTCTGAGTTTCTTAGGCCTATGGCACACATGCCCTACGATCAAAACAAAATTGAAAAATGTCAATTCCAGAAAAAGAAAATTGTATTATAACCACCAGAGTGCAGTTCCAGGACTAGAGGTAAGCTAGTTTCTGTGGATGACTAATTTTCCTCCATGAAACAACTGTTGCAGTGCAAGGCTAGTGGAACTGGGGTTTTGACTAATAACTAGTGATGGGCGAATTTGCGCCGTTTCGCCGAAAAATTTGCGAATTTCGAGCGAAATTTGCGAAATGGCGAAAAATTCGCGAAACCGTTTTTTGAACGGGCGAATTTTCTCCGCGAATTTTCGCGGGCGTTTCGCGAATTTATTCGCTGGCGGCGAATCGCGCAAATTCGCTGCGAATTCGCGCCTGGCGAATAAATTCGCCCATCACTACTAATAACTGATTATGAAATCTCACTTCCTGTTATTGGTTTTTATTGGTTCTAAACTCTTCTGGGTTATCTATTTCTGTTCTGGAAATTGCATGTGCTCTGTTTTCATGTGGGGGGCTCTACATGTTGCATAGTTTTATAATATTGTGCATATTTGGTATCAAACAGTTCAGAAGATCCTAGAATTTATATTTATAATTACTGATGAGCAAATCTCTCGGTTTCGGAAAAAAAATTACAAAATAAATTGTGTCTCTATACTGTACTATGAATAAAATGTTGAGGTTTTTTTTTTTTAGATATTTAGAACTATTTATATCGTAATAAATGTGGAATTACACAATGAAGGCCAATATACTGTAGAAAGGTTAGGTTGTCCTAAAGAACAATGGATAATTATGTAAAGTAACTGAAGGTTCCTCCCAGGAATTACCTCTAAAATAATCTAATGTTCAAAAAATCTACTGGTATTTAATGCAAATGAAGTGCAAAAATCCCCTGGATGTAAATGCTGTAGAGAAGGTGTTGAAGGTCCCATCTGGCCATGGAGAAAAATTCCACAGGTCTTAATGTAGCTTTATAGAAAAAGTTAAATATAATTACTGTAGACGTGATACTGAAAACATCAAATTTAATCATTTAGTTTCTAATTAGTAGGACAATTATGATGCCTCTCAAGCCCATTTAAAAAGTTGATTAAAGGGCAGCACAGCTATCAGCATATGCTCTTCACAGGCACTGATCTGATACAAATACATTAATAATGTGCTTCTCATACAGCATGGTGACCTACAATTTACTGAGAAAGTCCCTTCAGCTCTGCTTCTGACTTTTGCACAAACTGATTTCATGTTCAACTGACAGCTTGTACAAAGAGTCTTCTTTCTAGATACCAGGAACCAGGAGCAATTTCAGATTGATCTAATTGCTCAGGTTACTGACAAAAAACAGTCTTTCCACTTGATTAGACTCTAGTTATGTGTCGCCATATCTCTGCAGCTGCTTGCAGTTTATTTGAAGAGATACTTTGCTATATAGGACATAACGTAATCCCTATAGTAACATATAAAGATTTAAGAAGTCTGATTTTCTAATTTTTTAATGTAGGGTGTGATGCATTTTTTATAATGCACAAGGGACATTTTTGATCACTATTTTTAACGTGTAACACTGGTACACCCTGTTTCTGAAACTATGACCTCCAGATGTTGCTGGATTACAACTCATTCATTTTACCTTTGATTATATGTTAAGAACCCTGGAAGTTGCATTACAGAGCCAAAGTTAGACAGTTTATAAATATATTTTTTACAGTGTATTTGTAGCTATTGTATATCAGAAGTATTTAATCACATACTGAAATGTCTACATCCAACAAAAGTAAATCAATTTATCTTCCTACGGTTGCATTTGCAGCCCTGCAGTGCCTCCCAAACAGTTTTCTCTGTTTTCGAAAGCCTTTATGTAAATTACCCTAAAGAATAGTGATGGGCGAATTTCTCCTGCAAAATTCGCGAAACGGCGAAAACGCCCGCCGGCGTCAAAAACGGGTGCCGGCGTCGAAAAAACGGGCGCCGGCATCAAAAACTAGACGTCGGCACCGTTTCGCGAATTTTTCGCCGTTTCGCGAATTTCGCACGAAATTTGCGACTTTTTCGGCGAAGCGAAACGGCGCAAATTCGCCCATCACTATTTGGCATATTACGAGATGGTGAACCCCTGTAGCCAACTTTGAAAGCATAAATTATTTGTTTTATCAGGCTTCTGGTGCAGTAAGTTCATGTTTATGTTTAGTATACAAAATACAGCATTTCTAGCATAATTCTATTTTAGATTTTAGCTCCCCTTTAATATAGATATCGGTATACAGTATATAGTTTGTGTTTGTAGGAATGTGAGCTGAGTTTCATTTGGAGGGGTTGAACTTGATGGAATTTTGTATTTTTTAACCCAACTTAACTATGTAACTATGTAACTATGTGTGTCTATGAATTTTTGCTTATTTAAAATAAATCTTTCATATTAAGGTTCTTTTTTGGTAACTATAGAAGCCTTATAGAACATTTTTTATTTTGTTTTAAGTAGTTTAGATGAAAGTAAATTAAATATGCTGCATTCAACGAGAAACAGTTTTCCTGGATATAAAATGTTAAATTTTATTATATTACATTTGTACATGCATGAAGATAACTAATTAAGGATTATGTCCCATGTGTCTGGAAGAGATAAATGTCGGCCTAAAATAACCGTACTAGAACAATTCATAGTAATTAGCAGAAAAAGAAAAAATATATATTTTTTTAAAACTCTAATTGATTAATATGCCATCACAAAATACAATGAGAAATAATTAAATGTGACAAATAAAAACAGAACTTCTCAGCTGATCCATTATATGTCAAATATATATGTAATATGCCGACATTTACAACATTATCACAACCCCAAATACCTGTTTTTGAGGTTTCTGTAGCTTTCAAACATTTAATGATAACTCCCCATCTTCTTTTCTGCTGATTCACTGCACATGCTCTGTGCTGCTGTCACTTACTGAGCTTAGGAACCAACTCAAACTATACAGTACACATAGAATATAAATGTCACAGTATAAGGCTGATTAGTAATTAATACAGATAATTACTACATGGCAGCACAGAAACCAGTTCAACTAGCATCCGACTTTATTGGTCGGATGTTTGAAAAGACCTGATTGGTTGCTTTGGCTTAGAAGACTTTTATTACATTAAATAAAAAGTGTTTTAAGATGCTTCATGAGATGTGGGAAAGTCACCCAGCATTTCTAATAAACAGCAGAAAAAGGAAAACCAACTGGACTTTCAATATTTTTAGTGGATGATAAGCTCCTAAACCAAGATGAGGCTGGAAGGCAAATGTAGGCAGAAGATGATGATAATCATACAAAGGCCAATCAGTTCCCACTTGAATAACCTCCTGGCAGTTATGAGGAGACATTTTTCATGTGCATATGCAGTCTCTATGCATAAATCACAAATGTGGGTGAAAGAATAGACATGAGATACCAAAACTGATGAAAAGCTTCAAACACGTAACTCCAATACGTAACTCCAATGCTGATCTTGAAGCTCACCAACACTAAAACACCATTAAACTCTGAGGCATCCTACAGAAAATAAAAAGAGGACTTGTAACATAATAGCCAGGATGCACGGATGCACAACAAAGGAGAAATTACTCCAGGAATTTCTCCAGCAAATGTAGTCTGGCCTTGTTCTGCTGGAGAATGATACTGTTCACTTTGGAGTTTCCCTATTCATTTATCTAGCTATAGAAATGGGGCTACCAAGACCATAAATTATAGAAACAATAACAGAACCTCCAAATGTGAGCAGGACCTAAAAAGTCATCTTGGTGAAGATCCCAAAACTACTTTATTGGATAGGATTACACTCTTTCAAAGGTAGGACGAGCACAAGGATTTTTAAATGAAGTTTTGCAAATTATAATGCAGCCTTTCTCTAGCTACCATAATAACATGAACATACTTAATTGTAAACTCACATCTGCAAAGTATATACAACAATTCAATAAGTGTAACTGATAGCCTTCTTCAACACCATACTGGAATTCCTAAATCAGACCAGAAATTGCTTTCCCCATGATGATTTCGATCTGTAACTTTTGGGGGCACATTTACCTAGGGTCGAATATCGAGGGTTAATTAACCCTCGATATTCGATCGTCGAAGTAAAATGCTTCGACTTCGAATATCGAAGTTGAAGGATTTTGCGCTATTCCTACGATCGAACGATCGAAGGAATAATCGTTTGATCGAACGATTAAAGTTCGATTCGAAAGGATTTTAATCCATCGATCGAAGGATATTCCTTCGATCAGGAAATTGTTAGGAAGCCTATGGGGACCTTCCCCATAGGCTAACATTGGCCTCAGTAGGTTTTAGGTGGCGAACTAGGGGGTCGAAGAATTTTTTAAAGAGACAGTACTTCAACTATCGAATGGTCGAATAGTCAAACGATTTTTAGTTCAAATCGTTCGATTCGAAGTTGAATGTCGAAATTAGAACTTTTTGTTCTCTATTCCTTCACTCGAACTAAGTAAATGGGCCCCCACATGTCAAGAAAAGCCCTCAGGGCTGTCCATTGGCAAATTTCCTATCTCTTATATCCTATGATTATGTCTCACCTTTGCCATTGCTCAGTCTATTTTGATGTTGTAAGTTATTTATCAGTGATGTCTTGTATGTAATAAATTCCTAGAAAAATTCTGTTCTAAAATCAGCTGTGCACTATAAGCTTTATTTAAATTCTCTTGAAAATGGGGGCAGATATACAGTACTCTGCTTTCAAGGAGTAAACCCAAATAATATTGTTTTCCTAATCATTAATTTTAAATATAATCCAACAGCAATTATACCAATTAAAATCTTTTAATTCCCAGATAATGTTTTTGTGACTGTACTAGTTAACAGAAACTATTTCATTGTAACTAACCAAAGTGGTTGAGCACCAAGTTAATCAAATGCAACATGTATTCTTCTGTATCCACTGCATTATGTACCTTGCTTTATTATGAAGTACCTGAATTAAAATTTATGAATAAAATGTTTATTAAATTAAATCCATACTGCAAATCCATAGTGCACATATAGCAGAAGAATGAATTCTATAATGATAATAATCTACTGAAAATATACCAGTAATTAAAACAAATGTGGGTACTTTACAGACTTCTCAATTGTCTTTCCTATTGATTTGTTCTTAGAAGTGGAATCATTCTGCAGGGATTGATTAATTGCTGCTATCAGGCTCATTAAGCATCAGAAATTTGACAGTTACTGAGATTGGGATTTGCTGACATGAAACCCTTTCACTTCCACATGATTTGAATGGGTGTATATATTAATGGAATGTTTAGAGCTCCATTATTTATCAGGGGTAAGGAAGAATACTTTCTTAGACATGACAGGCTTTTTGCAGATGTAAAAGGTGCCCTTAATGTGAGTACTAACAACCAAGATGCTGCTTTCTTTCCCTGTGTAATTTCTCTGGGTGTCAATACATGGGTGCTAAATGCACACCCCTTACACATTATTCTAAAGGTGTTAAAGGAGAACTAAAGTTGTCTGGTGATTTGTTTGTCTTTAGTTTTTAATCTTCAAATTTTGCCTTTCCCTATCTGGCCTTCATGATGGCCCTCAATGGACTGGACCACAATAGAAGAGACTCATTAGAGCATAATGCATTTTGCAAATATAAGGCCCAACCATGAAGCAACATGATTGTTGGCATGGACATGACCAGAGGGAGGGAGCTTTGTATTATCCAGACTGTTAAAGCAACATTGCTTCTACTTGTCTCTTTACATGCATGCCCCAAGGATATTATATATAATACCGTATATAATATTTTACTGATACCACAAACAATTAGATTGATTCCTACTTATAATGCCATCCCTTAACAAACTTCAAATAACTTGCTGACCACACATATCAAACATGTTGGTCTATAATTGACTTGTTGGAATCTTAGGGGCCCATTTACTTAGTTCGAGTGAAGGAATAGCGGAAAAAAAGTTTGAATTTCGAATGGTCGAATATGGCTACTTCGACCGTCGAATGGGTTACTTCGACCTTCGACTACGACCTTGAATCGAACGATTCTATCTAAAAATCGTTCAACTATTCGACCATTCGATAGTTGAAGTACTGTCTCTTTAAAAAATTCTTCGACCCCCTAGTTTGCCACCTAAAACCTACCGAGGCCAATGCTAGCCTTGTGGAAGGTCCCCATAGGCTTCCTAACAATTTCCTGATCGAAGGAATATCCTTCGATCGATGGATTAAAATCCTTCGAATCATTCGGGGATTAGCGGTAAATTCAGGGGTCAATGAGGCAACTTCGGGCGACTATAGAAAACGCATCGCCGCGTGTGCATTAGCGCAGGTGACTTTGCGTTGTAGCCTATGGGGAAAAACGCTGAGGCAGTTCGGGGAGATAGTCCCGCAAAAGACGAGGCGATTAGTCGCCAGGCAACAAAATCCCCCCCGAATCTCCTTGTGTGGCCTTACCCTAAGGGTGTAGTCCATCAAGTACTAGGTTAGGGATTATTTTACCAATCCTATTGTCACATTTTGCCTGGATTTGTACTGGGGACCTGCTGTCTTCTGTGCTGCCTACTTGCCAGGCAGGCAGGAGGATGCTTAGTTTATGCTTTGGTCACCTTTATTTTCCAGGCAGGCATAGTGAATTCACGTGTGGTAAATTGTCCACAGGTACTCAGAGTTTGCCATCAGCGTAGCTATAAAAACCCCTGCTCTGCACTCACACATTGCCTGTTGTAGGTCAACCTTGCTTGTTCATTGGTGCTGATTCCCTTTTATCTGAATCCTGCTTTTGTTTTGATTTTCTGGTTCTGACCCCAGGCTGTTCCTGACATAACATTTGCCTCACTCCTTAGTGGTTGATTTTCTGGTTCTGACCTGGCCTGCCTTTTAATTACGTTTGTCTCCCTTGCTTGTTGCTGAGTTCTCGTGAGGTAAAACCTGGTGACACCCGAATAGCAGAGGGCCATCCCTGAGGCCAAAGATGGCTGTTATTGGCAGAAGACCATGCCTAGACTGGAATCCAGTGACTTCCCCTAGCTTTTGGGTTCACCCCATGTGACACCTATTTATATGCTATTCAACTAAGCTCTAGCCCAACTTTATTTACTACTCACTCACAAGGGTCCTGTTATGAAGTTCATGTTCCTGGTGCTATACACCCAGGACACATTCATTCCTGCTCTTCAAGGATCTCATAAGACAGTAGGTCCACATCCCCCCATGTATTAGCAGGACTATCACTACTTTTTATTATATAGGCAGTAATCAATCCCAAAATGAATATACATTACAAGTGAAGCTGGCTAAACTCTTGCACTATAACTAATTTAGATAACTTTCATATTTCAGGCATGTGAAAACCCAGCGCACATCAAAAAATCATTGGGATTTCTCCCATTGATTTATATGCAACCTCAATAGGTCTGAGATGCTGGATTTTCAGATTCTGACTTTTCCATCCTCGGGGTTTAATGAATTATGGAAAATTCATGTTTTTTTTACAGATTTTATAAAAAAAAAAATCAAGAATTTTTTCGTGATTTTAGCATTTGGAGTTTAGTAATAACCCCCTTAGTGTTGGCCTTTATTGTTCCATTTGAATACAAGAAACCAGGATGTCTGAAACGCATTCATTTATGAGCATTATGTTTTGTGCAAGCATCTATATTTACTTCTGCCCCCTGCCAGTGTGTCAAGAAATGAATTCAACATGTTTGCCAAGGCTGTAAATATTTCAAATATGTTGTTGAACTAATATAGCTAGTTGTAATACTATAGTTCTTTTGGACTTTACTGAAACTGTGAAACTTCACAACGGTAAAAAAAAACAACATTTTTGTAGGCGCTCATCAGCAGATTAATTATGAAACTAAAGCATTGCTTTTTATCTAATTGCACACAGACAGATTCTGTCCAACAAAACTCTTGGTACTGTGAACGAATATAAATTAAGCAGAAAAGAATAGGGATTACTAGAGAAATGCTATTATTTAGCTCTCTACCTGTTTCTCAAGTTCTACTGACACAAAGAACTTCCTAGTGATCTGCTGGCAGGAAGAAATATCGCTGGATGACAATTACACCTGACAGGCAAAGTACAGACTTGAAGCAAAATCATCCATTTAAATTTAATGTGTAGATTCCGAAAGGCTTAGGCATCGACATTAAATGGAAATTTCCTTAAATTAGTCTCTGTTAGGAAATTTTTTTTACCGCTAAAGGTTTATAGCAACAAAAGTTTATTAATTAGTAGTTTTTCAGCTCAATTTTTATTTCTCTTTAAAACTTTCATT
Source organism: Xenopus laevis (assembly GCF_017654675.1). Classification (NCBI taxonomy): domain Eukaryota; kingdom Metazoa; phylum Chordata; class Amphibia; order Anura; family Pipidae; genus Xenopus; species Xenopus laevis. The sequence continues at coordinate 12,788,077 of NC_054384.1, forward strand.
ACAGTTTTACTATTTACTTTCTCCGATACAGTTTTAAGTTGAGTGTTTTAGCGCTGTGGGTGGGTTTTTTGCCAGCGTCCATAAATGCCCATAAGTAATGATGGGCGAAATCGCGAAACTGCGCCGGCGTCTCGTTTTTGATGCCGGCGCCCGTTTTTTGACACCGGTGCCCGTTTTTGATGCCGGCGTCCATTTTTTCAAAAAAAAATTTTGACGCCAGCGAATTTTTGCCGCGAATTTTCACGGGCGTTTCGCAAATGTATTCACTGGTGGCGAATCGCGCAAATTTGCCGCGAATTCTCACCTGGCGAATCAATTCGCCCATCACTACCCATAAGTTATTAAAGACATTTTAGCAACAACACTACACAACATTAAGAAACATTAGAGTTTCAAAGAGTTTCTTTGCACGTCAAACAAGATCTAATGGTCTGTGTTTATAAAAGCGTGTAATGAATAGTGTTTAAATACAATTTATATCTTCACAATTCATTATTAAAGGGATTGTTCACCTTCCAAACACTCAATTCAGCTGTTTTTAGATTGTTCGGCAGAAATATAGACTTTTTTCAATTACTTTCCATTATTTATTTTTTTACTGTTTTTCCTAAGTTTAAAGCTGAATGTTCCTGTCTCTGGTGTTTCAGTCTAGCAGCTTAATAATTCAAGTGCAGACTCTAAACTGTTACAATTTTGCAACATTTAGGGGCAGATTTATCAAGGGTCGAAGTGAAAATTCTAAGTAAAAAAATCAGAATTTTGAGCTATTTTTCTGTATTTCGACTATCAAATAGGCCAAAATTTGATTAGAATTTGAAAAAAAAATCGTCTATTCGAATATTGAAATTTATCATGTCTTTACTGTCTCTTTAAAACTTCGACTTCTACCATTCGCCATCTAAAACATGCCGAATTGCTGTTTTAGCCAATGGGGGACCTCCTAGAACCTATTTCGAGTCATTTGGTGGACTTTGAAAAATCAAAGTTTTTTGGGGGAAATACTTTGATTCAAATTCGATCAAATGCACTAAAACTTCAATTCTAATCATTCAAATACAGCCTATTCCCCCTGAAGTTAAAAACGTCTATTTTTAAAAACATTTCGATTGGCCTTTTTTATTTGAATTTTGAAGTTCAAAAAAACTCCTGTTACTTCGAAATTCGACCCTTTATAAATCTGCCTCTTAGTAGCAGCATTTCTGGACTATTGGCAACTATTGTATCAATTCTAACAGCCGCCTGTAATGAAACTCAGGGATTCTGCTCAGCAGGGACAAAGATAAGAAATGTATCAACTAAATGTATCAATTTAGAACAGTTTACATGGTCTGCGAACCCCCCTCCTAGAGCTGCTTTAGAAGGTGAAAAATTACAATTTACACTTCAATATTAGAAAAACGGTAACACATAAAAAATAGAAAGTAATTGGAAAAAGTATTTTTTTCTGGTGAACTATCTGAAAACAACTAATTGTTTGAAGGTGAACAACCCCTTTAAGGAAGAGTTTAATTGCATGTGAATGTGTATCTAAGCGCACATAGTTGAGTGTCAACCCTGTATTATACAACAGTTGACGCCACTTTTCACAATCAAATTTTTGTTTTGCCTGCATCTACCCTATAAACTTTAATAGGTTCAGCCAGGTCTGATGTAGTATAAATAACAGCATAATTTCGAGTATTAGTCTGGAATAAAATTAATTATATGCCTTTATAAATATACTTGTATATTACACTATGCAGGTTATTTACTAAACTCCGTTTGGGATTTTTTGCAGCAAAACTTTTTTTTTTAAAAACTCACATTTTTTTTATTAAAATTATATTTTATTAAAAACCTATGCAGCAAATAGCCCAAATCCAAAAACGTGTCATCTCAGACCTGCCGAGGTTGTATATAAGTCAATTGCAGAGGTCCCTATCCTATTTTGAAGTTTCTGTGGTCTGCGCTGGAATTAGTCCAAAAATCCATCTTTTTTGGGCTTTTCGTCAAAAAGCTGAAAAATGTAATCTTTTCGGACAAAAGTCCGAAAAAATGGAGCAATTCATTTTCACTTGATTTTATCATGTTTTTATCATGGCGTAATCATCACGTGACCATGGGCGCCATCATATTGAAAATGAAGCAGAGAGCTCCAGAATGGAGCACTTTTGACAGACTGTTTAAATCTTTATTTTAGTTGAGTCCAAAGGCAGTACCTTCTGCTATATTTGTGATTATGCTTTCACATCCCCTGTGCACAGGCTCCCACAAGATCTGTCACTGTTTCCTTAGAAACCAGGAAAAATACTTTAGTTCTTTGTTTCATTTGCAAACACATTTATCAATCAATTTATAAACAAAAAATGTTTTCTAGAATTTCATATGCAGTATAATCTCCAACATGTCAACATTTTTCACATTGTGACCTGCCGAGGGGTGGGTGAAGTTCCCCTTTAAAGACAATATTCAATTCTACTGTTTCTGTTGGGAAAAAGGGAATAGCTAAAGGTCTTATTAATAAGCACAATTAAAGTAGTAATATAATAAAAGTTGCAATTGGTAGAAAAATCTGCATCGATATACATACTGCTTGTCTGGCAGTTATTAGATTGCAATATTTAATTTTGCATTAATCTATTTTAAAACCTGTTTGAACATGTTGGAAAATAAGGATTTTTTTAGTAAGATGTCTTATTACAAACACTGTTCATTGGCACAAATGAGCCCTCGTTCCTTTTTATGAGCAATAATGACAGTTACGGCTTGTAAAACAAAGAATGAGGGGTTCTCATATTTACAAATCATTTCCCAGTGTTACTACGAATCAGTAGTAACTCCAATTTTTTTTTTACATATTTAAATCTTAGTGACCTTAGAAGATCACCCAGTTAAATTCATTGCAATGCTCTTTTTCTTTCTTTTTGGATCTGTAGGGTGTTAGAGTTCAGTGCTGTTTGTTGAGTTCTAACACCCAGCAGAAGAATTGAATTTGACTGCTCATAAGTGCAATTGACATTGTTATACATTAGCCTTTATAACTAGTGATGGGCGAATTTCTCCCGTTTCGATTCGTCTAAAAATTTGCGAATTTCCTGAGGAATTAGTGAAATTCACGAAACTGTGAAAAATTAATGGAAAAATTCATGGAAAAATCATGAAAATCATGAAAATTGTAAAGATTCCCAAAAATTTTTTTGAAAATCGTAAATTTTCGCAAAAAAATAGCGCAAATCGTAAATTGACGAAAAAGTCACTTGCATCAATTTTGACACTGGCGTATAAGTCAATGGCAATCCAAATAGTGTTGAGGCGCGGCAATTTTGACGCAAGTGACTTTTTCAGAATTTTTTTGCGAAACATGGATATTCACTGCGAATTCGTGCCAGTCAAATTTATTCGCCCATCACTATTTATGACCCCTTTAAACACTGCTTATTGTGAACTGGTGTTGGTATGATATCCCAAACTCTAACTGGTAAATCCAGGTTGGTAGTTATGAGCTGTACATCAAAATGAATGGACTCTTTTTATGTGTTACTAATACATGTACATTCTATTCCATGAATATACTGAGATCTAGGCTCATCCATACACTCTGACCTATATCCTGCTGTCTACATCACTGGGTTTTTGGAAGGTACAGGTATGGGGCCTGTTATTCAGAATGCTTGGTACTTGGGGTTTTCTAGATAATGGATCTTTCTGTAATTTGGATCTTCATGCCTTCAGTCTGCTAGAAAATTATAGTTAGGATCAAGTATAAACTACTGTTTTATTATTACACAGAAAAAGGAAATAATTTTTTAAAAATCTAAATTATTTGATTATAATGGAGTCTATGGGAACTTGCTGAACTTTCTGGATAATGGGTCGCTGGATAATGGATCCCATACCTGTAGTTGTTTATGAGACATGACTAGGGGGCAAATTCACCAAGGGTCGAATATCGAGGGTTAATTAACCCTCAATATTTGACTGGGAATTAAAATCCTTCGACTTCGAATATCGAAGTCGAAGGATTTTAGCGCAAATAGTTCGATCGAACGAATAATCCTTCGATGGAATGATTAAATCCTTCGAATCGAACGTTTCGAAGGATTTTAATCCAACGATCAAAGGATTATCCTTCGACCAAAAAAACGTAGCCAAGCCTATGGGGACCTTCCCCATAGGCTAACATTGGGTTTGGTAGCTTTTAGGTGGCGAACTAGGGGGTTGAAGTTTTTTCTTAAAGAGACAGTACTTCGACTATCGAATGGTCGAATAGTCGAACAATTTTTAGTTCGAATCATTTGATTTGAAGTCGAAGGTCGAAGTAGCCCATTCGATGGTCGAAGTAGCCCAAAAAACACTTCGAAATTCGAAGTTTTTTTACTTCGAATCCTTCACTCGAGCTTGGTGAATTGGCCCCTTAGTATCAATTATAGGAGTGAGGAGGCTGTAGAAGTGCAGCTTAATGGGTTTTGGACATAAACCAAGAAAACAAACGCAAATCTGTATCACGGCTTATGTAGTTTTATTAATTTTTTAATTCCTCTTCTGTTAAAGGCATCTACAGCATTTATTAGTTTCCGAGAGCTTCTTATTACTCATATAAATATCTCAAGCCAAATTGAATTAACCAGATGTCTGCTTTGGCTAAAGGTAATTTATTTTGATAGTGTGGTGGCAGTTTCAATAGAAGATGCATATTTAGAGGATACAGTTCTGAAGAGTAATATTTCTTCCTGGTTATCACAAATCCCAGATGCAGCTGTTTGAAATAAACATGTCACTCACTGCAAATTTACAGGTTTTTAATGACTGAACATGCATAACCAATTCTTCTAAAAAGTATTGAGGCAAAATGGCAAATATATTTGCTACTTTATTTGCAATATCATAAAGGAGAACTTGGGTTTTAAAAGAGTGTTTTCGCCCCATTTTTTTTGTACATTTGTAAATACTTTTGCATTTTTCCAGTCTGTTTGCAATAGTGGGGAGATAATTTAGTTTTGCGTTGGATTGAAATTATTTAAATTGGTCATACAATAGAATATCTGCTTGGTCAATAAATTGGGGGATCTTTATCTGTTTTGTCCACTCAAGTGCTGAAACAAAATAGGCTGACCAATAATTTAGACCCTACGCCTCGTGGGCCCCAGTGGCGGAACTACCGGGGGAGCAGGGGGTGCGGACCAGGGCCCGCACCCCCTCAGGGTGCACATCACGCACCAGGGCCCGCCCCCCTCTAGTTACGGCACTGGTGGGCCTGCAAGTACACCTTCGTGGGCCCAGTTGGTCCAGATCTGCTCCCCTCTACCTTAAATTCTGCACTGCCTGACCTCTTCTCACCTTAACCGATTGGGGGAGGCAGATGGAGGAGGGTTTTGGAGGAGATGGTAGCCCTGGTGGGCACTGACGCCCCAATGCCCTCTAGGGAGCTGTCAGGAAAGTTTGTCATCAACAGTTCAATGCTGTCTTCTCTTCATGCGATTATCCTGAAGAATATTGAGCCCTTAAAGGCATTAGTTAACTGGTGGCAGAAAAAAACACAACTCCATGTTTCTAAAATTATCAAAAAATAAATATGCTGTAGAATGTTTGGAAAAATCATAGAGGGATCCCTCCCAGAATCCTCTATGAGGGAGCACAGAATCTGCAAAAATGAGGGTCTGATCAGCTGTGAGGTATGCATGCAATGTTGAGTTGGAAACCCTGTGTACTGTCTCTTATTAGTGATGGCCGAATTTATTTGCCAGGCGCGAATTTGCGGCGGGCGCGAAAATTCGCCGGTGTCAAAAAAAATTGTCGCTGGCGTCCAAAAAAAACGGACGCCGGTGTTAAAAACGGGCGTCGGCATCAAAAAAATGGACGCCGGCGTCAAAAACGAGACGCCGGCGCCGTTTTACAAATTCGCCCATCATTATCTCTTATCTGTGTTGCTACTAAGTTAAGAGTGATTCCCCCAAAATGCATACAGAGACCCAGCACCAGAATGACAAAAAAGGGTCTAATAAAAGAAGAACAAATTATCCCTAACCCTTTCTAATCAGTAGCTTCCTCCATAAGCACCAATCAACTTGTAAAACATTTGATAGAACATTATGTTTATGGTGATATGATGTTAAATGTTTTGGTTGATATAAAAAGGACAGTAAAAGGAGTAATGTGACCATTTGCTTGGCATGGTAGTTTGGTAGACTACTTTTATTCTAAAGAAAGGAAAAGGCAAAAAGATCAACCTTTGTGGACATTGGTGCCACCAGTGTCCTTCTACCAGAGAATTCTCAGTAGAAAGTGACCCATCGTGGATTTGTTCAATAAAAAGTTAGAAAAAAAATCCAAATATATATTTATTCCAAATATGTTTCAGTGATCTGAATTATTAGCAGTTACAACCAACAATTAAAAAACAAAGAAATATCCAATGTGAGAATGGAGTGGAGAGCTGTTGTCAGAGGTGCAATATTTTAATAAACATATTGAGAACATTTGGTTGCTTAGAAGTGAAAATGATGTTATTTTATGAGATTAAACTGCCTCGATCTAATTCCTCTACTGGGAATGATCTTTCTTTAGCAAATAGAAAAACTGAACAATTTTCAGTGAGGGAGCGTTGAATCTTGAACAGTTTATTAATCGTGATGGGACAGGAGCCTCCGCAGTTGCGTGCATTTTAATAATAAGTAGTCTGATCCAATGTGCTGTTTGCATTTTATTCAAGGCTCATTGAAAGCCATTGCAACTAAGGTCTATTAACTCACACAGCACATTTTGTTCTTTTTTTGTTTGAAGTTGCTTAGTTTAAAGATTGTGAGCATATTGGCAGTTTTTCCCAGATGTCTATGTTTAAATGTTGGGCTGCCCCTTGATGGCTGCTCTTACAACCTGCAATTAATTACATCACTGTAACTAAACAACACCATCAATTAAAATACCTTAGTGTAGACGCAATATAATATATGAGCAATTTCAAAAGGCAATTACTATTGGATGGTTCCAAAATCCCATTTACATGTTAACCCAGGAGTGCCCATACTTTACTAATGGGAGATCTACTTTTTAGTGATGTTGTCCCATTATGATCTACATCCATTAAAGCATTGTTAGCATTCTGTTCAATGGAAAATATTACTTAAATATTGATTTATGAGAAAATATATATTGTTAATTTTAAACATCTGTTTCTGATGTAACCTTAACATAATGAATAGCTGAATGAAAAGCATGAAACAGGAGGGTGATTTAGACAAGCTGTTTGTTGACAGTGTCTTGAGATCTACTGATCACCAGCTAATGGTTTACTAGTAGATCCTGATCTACCTTTTTCACACCTCTTTGTTAACCAAGTTTTGATGGAATTCTTAGCTAATCTTCATCCATAACTCTACACCAGGGATCTTCAACCACTGGCAGAATTTTATAATTCTTGCAAAATTCTATACCTACTGCCAATCATAGTGAAAAAAATCCTCATACCCCTTAATCGCACCTGCCAATTGCATTGGAGATTAAGAAGGGTTTTGGAGATAAGTGCTGACACTGAACTGAAAGAGCAAAATGGTGCTTTACTGCTCAAAACATCTGTTATTTCAGTTGAATATATTCCCCAATGAAATGTTTTTTATGCTTTGAGATAACCAAGTTTGATGTTTTTAAGTCTATCCCACAGTATGTTGCACTTTTCACCCATGGACCATTAAGACATATATAAAAGCCAAAGGAGAAATTAAATGTTTTAATTAAGGAAAACAGCTTTTTTGTAATTTTGGAACTATCCCCGTCATTGACCATTGTTACTCCCAGGGATATCAGAAGCTAGGGCAAGTAACATGTGAATGACTGGCTGAGGACAGAGGTCTTTTCTGGTTTACCAGAACTTTTGATCATAGGTAGTCAGTGTATTTTTTGAATTTGTATTCTTATATAGATCTATGAATTATACATAGAAATGTCTAAGCACTGTACAAGGTGGAGGGGATGTATTGTAGATGGCAGGTATATATCCCCATTCTTTCGCTTTTAAAATCACCTCATTAAGAGACACCATGGGGTTAACCAGCCAGAGGTGGGCTGGACATCCAAGGGGTGTTTAATGGATGTGAGCAGCAGGTGGGGGGAGGGAGTTTTTTCTCAAGTGTGGAAACTCACTGCTGTGTTAAACAGAAAAGTTTTTTTTTTTTTATGTGTGGCTACTCACTGTGGAGTTGGAGAAAGTTATTTTCTAAAAGACTAGGGAGTTCACTCCAGGCAGACTGGACACTGCAAGTTTGCTTGGCAAGTACACGGCTCTTATGTTGGGACTTATTTGTTGCTGAACTGAAGCTGTTTTGGTTTTTATGTCATTGTTTGTCTCTGAGAGATGTATTTGAACTGAAGAAAATGTGATCACAACTACTGGTCACTAGCGTGATGAGCAAAATTTTTCGCCAGGTTTTACAGTGAAAAAGGCACCGATAGAATTCAATGGGTGACAAAAAATTGTGTGTCTAAAAAATTTTGCTGCACGGCAAATAAAAGAAAATTGTCATCCACACTTCAATTCATTTATGCATTTGGCGAATTATTCACCGTTTCTCTAATTTTTTTTCAGTAAAGCAAAACAGGTCAGATTCGCTAATTAGTGACTTAAACAGATTTTTTTTGCCAGTCCAAATCAGACTTTTCCTTCTCGACACAACTAGGGACATCATTCACGTGTCACAGCATTACTTGCTCTATAGTAGCTCCTGTTATTACTAAGAGTAACAGTGGTCAATGTCAGGCAAAGTTCTAAGTGTGCACAAGGCAAGCCACCCTTGATCACCTTCCATGAGGTGACCAGCAGAGGGATTGTAGCGAATCAAAAACAGCCTTTTGCTGTTTTGCTGTTCATCATCTCCCTTTGTAAATGCAGATGCTCGCTCAGCAAGCTACTCATTGTACTGAAGTTTCCCTCACCCATGGCCCAACGGTAGGCAGATAGAATAGATATGTGCCTAGTGCTCCTCCAACCACTGCTGAGTCCTAGGCTTGTTCCTTTTCTGCTATACCCCCTTTCAAGCTCAAGGAGAGGGTTATTACAGGGAAGTAGGTGGACCTGCAAAGTGTTTGTAGACTTTCCTCATATCCGCATGGGTTTCCTCCAGGAACTGCATTTTCCTACCACGCTTCAAAAACATACAGGCAGGTTAATTGGTTCCATATGAAATTGACCATAGGGTGTGTGAATGTAATAGGGAATTTGGAATATAAACTCCACTGGGACAGGGGTTGATGTGTAATCTCTGTAATGTTCTATGGAATATGTTGGCATTATATAAATTAAGGACATAAAAAAAGGAATATACAGTGTATATTGAGTAGTGATGGGCGAATTTGCGCCGTTTCGCTTCGCCGAAAAATTTGCGAAATTCGCGAAACGGCGAAAAATTCGCGAAACGGCGCCGGCGTCTCGTTTTTGACGCCGGCGCCCGTTTTTTCGACGCCGGCGCCCGTTTTTGATGCCGGCGCCCGTTTATTTACGACGAATTTTCGCGGGCGTTTCGCGAATTTATTCGCTGGACGCGAATCGCGCAAATTCGCGCCTGGCGAATAAATTCGCCCATCACTAATATTGAGGAAAATGCAACATTAGACAGGAACATAGTAAAATACACTGGGGGGGTCATTTATAAATTTCGCCCAGTGCATATTTTTTCTCAAATGGTTGTCCATGTTTTTTCCTGAACACTAAAATATTGCACTGCTGTGCCCGTCTTTCCATTTTTGCGAATATGCATTGCAAAAAAATATTCGCAAATGAGATGGGAGTTTGCATGAGTGCAAGTACTCTGCGAGGTCGTTGTGCGGGAAAATAGCACTGAAAGTAATTAAATTCACAAAACAGTTTTGCAAACATTTTCTCAGCCACCAATGTTATGGCGTAACTCAAAGATAGACGGGCTCATTTATAAACTTTGCTCAGAGCAGATTAGTTCGCACAGTGAATATTTGCCCTGCGCATGGTCATATTTATAAAGCTGAATTGCTCCTATTTATGTGCACACTCTGAACTATGCGGCAACTTTGGTGGCGGAGAAGATATTAGCAAAAACAGTTGCAAATTGCGAATTTAAGTTACTGTCAATGCTATTTTCATGCACAACAACCTCCCACCCTCACACAAATACCAGTGTAATCCACGAGCCACTTGCAAAAATTTATTTGCAAAGCAAATTCGCAAAAAACAGAAAGACGGGCACATCAGTGCAATATTTTAGAGTTCAGGAAAAAGCATGGGCAATACAACCATTTGCGAATAAATATGCTCTGCGTGAACTTTATAAATGACCACCAGAGTATTCACATAAATATTTGCGATTATGCTTTATTTTATGCTCTTATGGACACTCACAGTGCGAATAAAAATTATCAATGCTGTTTGCACAATAAATATACCACTCTTACTCTTATCCAGCTTTATAAATATAAACATGCACTGGGCAACTATGTGTCACTGTGCGAATCATTCCGTTCTGCGCAAACTTTACAAATGAGCCCCTCTGACTCCACTGTAACTGGCATCAAACTGAGCATGCAATCAAATGTTCTGTCATTAAAATTCCAGTCTCCAGTAGCTGGTACATATAGACAAATGAACTGATTTTGTCACATTCCATCTCTAAACGTCAAAGTAATCCAAGATCTGAGCTCCGGAGATATTGTTTCATTACCTATTTAGCTGTCTGTCTCTGCCCTCCTGTCACATACTGTAAGCTTCTATTCTTCCTCTAATCAAGGAAATCAGCTCGTGTTGGTGTTTGTAATCAGTCAATGACTTACAGTACAGAATGCAGCAAGATTAGGCTTTTACTCAAAGAGCCAAACATTTCTCATTATGCCAAACTCCTTCCTATTGTCTTCCATCTTTTAATGTAAACAACAGCGCAGACTGATTAAACGAATGTGCCCAAGATTCACATGGTGGAATATATTATACCCAGAGAAGGATGACATTATGGAAGATCATTTATTAAAGGGATCCTGTCATCGGAAAACATGTTTTTTTCAAAACACATCAGTTAATAATGCTACTCCAGCAGAATTCTGCACTGAAATCCATTTCTCAAAAGAGCAAACAGATTTTTTTATATTCAATTTTGAAATCTGACATGGGGCTAGACATATTGTCAATTTCCCAGCTGCCCCTGGTCATGTGACTTGTGCCTGCACTTTAGGAGAGAAATGCTTTCTGGCAGGCTGCTGTTTTTCCTTCTCAATGTAACTGAATGTGTCTCAGTGGGACATGGGTTTTTACTATTGAGTGTTGTTCTTAGATCTACCAGGCAGCTGTTATCTTGTGTTAGGGAGCTGCTATCTGGTTACCTTCCCATTGTTCTTTTGTTTGGCTGCTGGGGGGAGAAAAGGGAGGGGGTGATATCACTCCAACTTGCAGTACTGCAGTAAAGCGTGATTGAAGTTTATCAGAGCACAAGTCACATGACTTGGGGCAGCTGGGCAATTGACAATATGTCTAGCCCCATGTCAGATTTCAAAATTGAATATAAAAAAATCTGTTTGCTCTTTTGAGAAATGGATTTCAGTGCAAATATTTTTTTTTCCCATTTTTATAAACATGTGCTAGAAATAAACATATGCCCATTGGTAGATGCTATGAAGTTACGACAATTGTTATATAGGTTTTGATTAGGTCAGAGCAATATGCGCTTTTACTCATGCCAATACAAGCAGCCGTAGTTGCTCTGATGAGGTACAGTCATCCGAGGTCTTTTTCATGAAAAAGGTCTAGAATGGTTGGAACATCCATGAATAATATGCAAGGCCATGCTGATGGCACCGAAGCATAGACTGCAGGTTTGTAGACAATGGGGTCATTTTCCAAGATGTAGGGCAAAAGTACAAGAGCAGTAACGGGCACAAGAATACGCTCCTTAATACTCATTCACGGAGCACTTCTGCCAGGTGCAAAGAACAGTGCTGGCTTGTGCAGGCCAACCCTCTCCATACCATCTGCCATAAGACATAGAGTAAGAACAGGTCCCCATTGTGACCTTTGTCTGTCACACCTGAATGAAGTGCAAGTTGGGGGAAGGGTGATGACTACGTACCTCCCCTAACTGTCCCTTATGAATACAGAGCTGCTGAAAAAGCAGTGCTGTATTCACAAGGGTAGCCACAAGTCTTAGTACTCTGAAACCATCTTTCTTCATGGGGAACATGGACCGGCCATTGCAATTTTCTTGACGGTTGCACAATCTCGGGCAACAGATTCTTGATTTCATAATGTGCCACCCCAAGTGTGTTCTCTGTACACTATTATAAAGTGTAGGACAATGCACATGTACTTAGTGACAACTTGGGGTAGGTTGCATTTGTTTATTGGGCATCTACCAATGTGACTTTACAGAGGATGCGCTGGTATTGGCTCTCAGTGCTGTCTAGATAAATATGTATGGGTTCCAGAGAATTCCTTTTTGTACAATGTTCGGATTAAGGCAGCTGCATTTCCCAACTGCTGTACATTTCAACTCATGCCTTATAGTTGCTGTGCTTCCATAAGGCAAGCTGTAGCTTCTCAAGCAGGGTGCATGGGTATTTTCAAGCCAGGTTAATTCTGATTTAATTAGGGATGCTACATGATTGCAAGTTATGTAACAATAAAATAAACCTGGAGAGGGTGCCCCTTGCTCCCATTATCAGAAGCCTCCATATTTTCAAGAGAAACCATTCAAAAAAAGAATAGTAAGAATGAAATGAAGTATTGTTTTTGTTCCACATCCGATCAAATGTATTTTTACAACAAGCAGCTACATTGATGCTGTATGGATGTTGGGGAAGCAAATATAGCTTATGTCTAGATACCTTTACAATGTTGATAAAGTTATTATTATTTTATTGGCAGACTGTGACAAACAATGCACTGCAACATAAATAAGATCACTAAAGATGAAGGTCGAAGTCATATGTGTTTTGACTGGTCCTAACCAAGTTCCCAGTGTCTTTACTGGTATGTTTGATGCACTGTAGATATAATGCATCTTGATTTTTATGTCTCTTTATGTATATATATTGCCAAGTACCTAAACCAGCTCAAAAGGTGGATCCTCTCTTTCCTGTCGTAAGTTTTACAGGGGCATTTTTCATAATGAGATTGTGCTGAATATACCTCTTGCCTATTCTACAAACTATGCTTATCTTTTTTTATGTCTTCCACTAAATAAAAAAAATTAAACTACTTTCAATTTCCAACTTCTGCTGTCACGTTTTGCAGAAGAAAAGCTGATAAGCCTTATGTTTTAAGGACTGCCTCTTATAACAATGGCTGAAACTTAAGAGAAAAGAAGGGTTTATTCATACAGAGTAGTGATGGGTGAATCAAACCCATTTTCCTTCGGCAAAAATTTGCAAAACGAAAAATTCATCAACTGCATCGAAGTCTATGGTCGACTATTTTTTTGACGCACAACAATTCTTTTCACCCATTGGAGCCTATGGTTGTCTTTTTAGTTGTGAAACCTGCCAAACAATTTCACTCATGGCTAATGCAGAGTTCATTATCTCCCTTTGAACAAATTACCCAGTATATTATAGGCCATGGCCTAGGAAAGAGGAGGGCTTGTTTATGCAGAGATCTTTATTTCCTTTTGAAAAAATTACCCAGTTTAAGTTCAATAAAAAACAATAACATTTTCCAATTGAGCTTTATAGTAGGAAAACTTTAGAAAAATAAGGATTTTGCAATGACAAGTACCGGCAGAATCGATTTTAAAAACAAGGTGATGCTATTTATTGTTTGATTTTAGAAAATATGTAGTTAGGTATAAACTTCCCCTTTAATAAGACCTAAAACTTTGGTCCTTATGGACCTCTTCAGGCAACCTAAGGCTTGTAATCCAGCATTCTCAACCAATCAACCAATGGTGTCAAATTCTCTAGAACAGTGGTCCCCAACGAAAAACCAGGTATACTGCCAAATAGAGCATTTTGTAGTCTGGAGGTCCACATAGAAGCTACCAATAGCCAATCACATCCATTATTTGGCACACTTCTTTCATGCTTGTGTTGCTCCCCAACTCTTTTTACAGTGAATGTGGCTCATGGGTAAAAAAAAGTTGGGGACTCCTGCTCTAGAATATCCAAAACATGAAGCCATTGAAAATATCTAGTAATCTTACAAAATGTAACACATACATACAAAAGAAAAATACCCAATATCATTTGGGCCGTAGGTAGGGGTATACATTTTTATTACCCGCTGAAGATATTAGTGTTTTACTTTATCATGGCCCAATGCAACTAGTAATGGGTTGATGGATAAGATAATAATATATCATTATTGCATGTTTACAAATCAGTGATGCCCAACACATTCATTTCCCAGCTATTTGTATTGTTCTTGAAACTAAGGGAATTGGTTTGCTAATTCATTCCTCTTTTTTTTCAAAACTCTCTTCTGATTTCTAACTGCGGATATTTCCCTCTGGTTTCATAGGGGCATGATTGCCTAATGAGCGAAGCTTCATTGTTTTCCTTAATTCTACTCTATGAGTTGATTTCTGCCTGCTTGCGCAGCTGAGAAAGATAGGGGTAAACATATTTCTTTCTTGCCTGTTGGTTCTTTACATTCCTTCTTTATTCTTTGCTGATAGATTAGCAATATTATTATTAAGTGCCTGCCATCAGGTGTGCAGCACCTTACCTGTCAAAGTACATAATAATGACACAGTATCCATTGCCAAATCATTAACGGATCTAAAGTTTCCTGGCACAATCAATTCCTCTTTTTTAAACAGTTTGTTAGGCCAGAAGTGACAAATATGGGCATTTGAGGCATATTCTAAACATTCTTCTAGAATGGTCAGGAAAGGATATATCCTACTTTGCCACCCCTTCATCAGCAAATAGCACAGGCCCATTACACTAAAGGCCCATATAGAAGTGAGAAGAGTTTTTTCGAGAGCTGGAACACCTGCGTCTGTTGGTGTTGTTTGTCACAGTGAATGGCAACCATCTGTCACTGCTGTGATTACCATTAAAGTCTTTGGCAGGCAAAATAACGAGACACTGGTGCCTTTCCCCCAGTAGCGCACTAGGTGCTCCATTACCATTAGTAAAAATTAGAGGACCACAAATGGTATCTTTAAAAGGATTAATTAGATATGACTGCTGTAAAACAGAAAAGTTGTTGAGATTTCAGTAACCACACAAGACCATGGGGCAGATTTACTAAAGGGTGAAGTGGCCGTCACTAGCAAAAATTCGCCAGAAATCCCATCTACAGGGATATCACCAATTTACTAAGAGACGTAGATTACAATTCGCTACGAAAGAGACTATCACAGTTTTACAGATCGTTACCTCTTTTGCCAGAATTTCCTTCACCACCTTAGACCAGGCGAACTGATAAGATGAAGCTTCATCCTCCTCAATCTTATGTCAGTGACATCATATCCTGTATGCCAAAAATGCATTAAAGTTGTAAAAAACGCTGGCGTTTTTTCATTTTTTAAAGCGGAATTGCCTTGAAAAGTCTATTAAAAACTTTTAAAGATTTTTGTGTTAACATTTTTCCACCAATTTGAGGGGCATGCCTTATTTGTTTTAGGGTGGGCTCATGTCTAGGGTATTAGAGGATCTCTTTTATGTTTTTTTAGCTTCCTTGTGTGTAATAATAAGTGGCCACTTCAAGCATTTGCACCATCTCTAATAAAGACGTCTATATAACCTATATGTACCTGCCCTATTCAAATTGACCTAAATGTAACAGTACTAACAAAGTTTCGCGAGGCAGAATTGAATGCTAGCGAAAGATTGCTAAGAAATGCTCGTGCTGACAAATAAAATCTAGTGAAACTTCTCCAGCGTTCGGCTGCTAAGACGCAACTTTGCATTTTAGTGAATTAGCATAGTGGTGTCACATTTACACCTGGCAACGTGGCGTGAAGTGTGGTGGAGCGTTTGCTGGCAAAAAATCGTCCTTTAGTGAATGTGCACCCATGTCTTTACTATTGCGTGATCTGGCTTGAAACCTGCAGGACCCACAGGACTACCCTTGGGTTTTGAGGGTTCAGGCCAGTGACTTGCTCCTCTAGCGGGACAAGGCCAAGTGGTGGGTCTAATTCTACCCAGGACCCTCCCCAAAGATGGCATCACTTAACTGGCTCAGCCCCTCCAGGATTACCCCTTCGATTCAACTTTTGTCACTTCTGATTTATAAATGTGTGCCTTTCCCCTCTGGCGACATCAGAAATGGGTGGCTTGGGTTTAGTATATAATTCACAAGGGCACAATGAGTTGAGTTGGAAGAGCAAAAAAGAAAAACTTACACTCGCACACCCTGGCCGTCCAGAATCAAACGAATCCCAGGTGCTCGATGATAGAGGAATTGGGCAACCTCAAAAACAGCGTAGACACAGAACACACCGGCACAACATGGGTATTACTAGCAGGTTTAACCTTGCTCGTTTATTGCGGATGCAACGTTTCGGGGCGTGACCCCTTTCTCACGCTTGAGAAAGGGGTCACGCCCCGAAACATTGCATCCGCAATAAACGAGCAAGGTTAAACCTGCTAGTAATACCCATGTTGTGCAGGTGTGTTCTGTGTCTTGAGTTGGAAGAGTGCAGGTTAGGGTTTGGATCCATGGCTTGCCTTACAATTGTACATTCCTTAGCTTTTTTAATGTGTTCAATAACGAAAAGTCTTTATTTCGCAAAAACTGACTTTTTTAACGCAGCCATGAGGGCTAGAATATTTTTGTTATATTGGTCAATTTAATATCATGTTGATTCTACCACCTTCCACTAAGCAGTTCAGACATCAGCGGGCTGTGATTGGTGGGCTGCTTAGTTAACTCATGCAGGTCCATCTGAAATGAAATGTATGATTAGAAAGAAACAGGGTTCATCAGGTAGAACCTGCAAGCTCTAAAACTCTGATAGTTCCTCACTGAGTGAAGCTCTGATCTGCTTTTCATCTTTCAGTATGTCCTTATTATAACCTGCATAGACTGATTATCTTATTGTTAAAGGCTCCCTCCTGTCATCCATGAACACTGTATCCTCTAAGGTGAGTTGATTAACAGAGCGTAATTTAATGCAGCTCATTATTAAAAAAATACTTCTTGCAGGAAGATCTTGCAAAAGTGCCCGTGTGTGCAGCACCTTAAAGGAAAAGTAACATCAAAAAAATTGTACTGTTGTGTTGCAATGGTAAAACTGGTGTATTTGCTTATACATTAGTTTAAATAAACAAGCTGCTGTGTAGCCACGGGGTAGCCATTCAGAGCTGAAAAAGGAGAAAAGGTACAGGATACACACCCTATAGTATACCATGTAATTCTTCAGAACTTATCTGTTATCTACTCTGTGTCATGTGCTTGAATGGCTGCCCCCATGGCTACACAGCAGCTTGTTTATATAAACTATAGTAGTACTTATCTGTTATCTACTGTATATCCTGTGCTTGAATGGCTGCCCCCATGGCTACACAGCAGCTTGTTTATGTAGTAGTACAGGTATGGGACCTAGTATCCAGAATGCTCGGGACCTGGGGCTTTCCGGATAATGGGTCTTTCCGTAATTTGGTTCTTCACACCTTAAGACTACTAGAAAATCGTGTAAACATTAAATAAACCCAATAGGCTGGTTTTGCTTCCAATAAGGATTAATTATATCTTAGTTGGGATCAAGTACAAGTTACTGTTTTATTACTATAGAGAAAAATAAATTAGTTTTTAAAAATTTGAATTCCATTATAATGGAGTCTATGGGAGATGGCCTTTCCGTAATTCAGAACTTTCTGGATAACGGGGTTCCGGATAACGGATCCCATACCTGTACTTATCTGTTATCTACTGTGTATCCTGTGCTTGAATGGCTACCCCCCATGGCTACACAGCAGCTTGTTTATATAAACTATAGTAGTACTTATCTGTTATCTACTGTGTATCCTGTGCTTGAATAACTGCCCCCATGGCTATACAGTAGCTTGTCTATATAAACTATAGTAGTACTTATCTGTTATCTACTGTGTATCCTGTGCTTGAATGGCTGTTCCCATGGCTACACAACAGCTTGTTTATATAAATTATAGTAGTACTTATCTGTTATCTACTGTGTATCCTGTGCTTGAATGGCTTCCCCCATGGCTACACAGCAGGTTGTTTATATAAACTATAGTAGTACTTATCTGTTATCTACTGTGTATCCTGTGCTTGAATGGCTGCCCCATGGCTACACAGCAGCTTGTTTATATAAACTATAGTAGTACTTATCTGTTATCTACTGTGTATCCTGTGCTTGAAGAACTGCCCCCATGGCTACACAGCAGCTTGTTTATATAAATGATAGAAGTGCTTCTAAAGCAAACATGCCAGTTTTACCAGTGCAGGGCAACAGTACATGATATTGCCATTCCTTTAAAACACTTCAACATTTTTTTGTTGTTAATGTAAATAGATTTCCTTTCTGTTATGATTAGTGGGTTCACTTTGAGGTCTCTAGTACTTCTCTGTGCCATGTTAATATCCAGAAACAAAAATTCTACCCAAGAATAATGGCAGCAAAGTCATGGCTACTTCTCAGCAATATGGCTCCCAAGGAAGCACTTTAAAAGCGATGTAAAGTCTGTTTAAATTTGTACTTCCCGGCTCTCTAAAGTACACAGTCCAAACGTAATTACTGGAAGTGGATTGCCCCAGTGAGAATCCTGTTTGGTTTGTCAGTTATCTCCATCTTGTCTAACATAAGGAATTTTACTGTTATTTAACTGTAACACCAAGAAGAAGAGCAAAATATTTAGGCGCCTTTTTACTAAAGCACATTAAAAATATTCGCACTATATAGACATTTATATATAGAAAGAATTGTTATTGCCGGTTTACTAACGTGCGTTAAATTTAAAGTTGCCATTTTTTTGCGTAAAAATATGTGATTGCATGTTATCGCATTCGCTGAAAATAATGCTATGTACACTTTAATGCCGGATTTACGGAACAGCGAACTGTGGGATAGACGTAATTAATGCCAAAATATTCGCAATCAGTGATGGGTGAATTTATTCGCCAGGTGGGAATTCGCGTCGAATTTGGGCAATTCGCCGCCGGCGAATAAATTCGCGAAAGGGCCGTTAAAATTCGCTGGCGAAAGTTCACCGGCGTCAAAAAAAAATTGTCGCCAGCGTCCGGGCGCTGACGTTAAAAATGGGCGTCGGCGTAAAAAAAACGGGCGTCGGCATAAAAAAAATGGACGCCGGCATCAAAAATGAGACGCCGGCGCAGTTTCGCTAATTTTTTCGCCGTTTCGCTACTGCTACCTTTGTTGTGGTATTTTTGCCAGAAAATTCTCATGGGGACAGGAAATACTTTTTTTTACCCTTTTTTTATAATGCTTCTGGTTTTGACAGCAGAAAAAAAATACAAATATCTGACATAATATTTAAAATGCCAAGGACCTGGAGTTTTCCGGATAAAGGTATTTTTGTAATTTGGATCATCATAGGAAATAATATAAACATTAATTAATCCCAATAGGATTGTTTTGCCTCCAATAAGAATTAATTATATTTTAGTAAACCTCAAGTATAATTGACTGTTTTATTATTACAGAGAAAAAGGAAATCATTTTTAAAAATGTGAACTATTTAGTTAAAATTAGGGATGTAGCGAACTGTTCTGCGGCGAACTTGTTCGCGCGAACATCGGCTGTTCGCGTCCGCCGCAAGTTCGCGAACGTCGCGCGACGTTCGCCAATAGGCGTTCGCGTCAAAATCGTTCGACCATTCGACCATTCGATTCCTTCGATCGCTAAAATCGAAGGATTTTCGTTCGAATCGAACGATCGAAGCCATTGGATTGAATGAAATCATTCGATCGAATGGCTTCAATCGTTCCATTCGAACGAAAATCGTTCGATCGAACGATTAAAATCCTTCGATCGTTCGAATCGAACGATTTTCGGATGTTCGAAGTTCGCGAACAGTTCGCGAACTGTTCGCATTTTTTGCCGGTGTTCGCGAACGGCGTTCGCGAACACATAAACGGCATTTCGCTACATCCCTAGTTAAAATGGACAATATGGTCAATGGCTTCTGAGATTTGGATTATGGGTTTTCAGATAACAGATCCCATATCTATACAGGCAGCCTGGTGAACAGTATCCAGAATAGTCAGGATTCTCATTGGAGGATCCTCTTGAATTCATTCAGCTGTTCATCATGGAGAACTTGGGAAAGTTTATTAGAGCCATCTCTACTTTGCTGCTTGACTAAAGAGAATGCTTTAATCCTAAATAGTATGCTGTGAGTTGTAACCCTGGAACATTGAAGTAAGCCACTTGTGTGCAACAGTAATTACTATCTTTATAATTACTGATTTAGGATATCTGTTGAATGCAATGGGGATTTGTGTGGAAGGTCTGCACTAGATTCTGATGTGCCCCTAAGATTTTGGAAGGTAGATATTACACTTTACACTGCTATTCAACAGTGTTTGCACTAGGGATGCACCAAGTCAATCATTATTTGATCTGGCCAAATACCAAGTCTTCCACAAAAGATTTGGCCAAATACCAAACTGAATTGGTAATTGGCATATTCATTTTTGAAAGAAAAATTTAAAAAAACATAATTCTCGCCATTAAAGGACAAGGAAAGGCCAATTCCCTCAAGGGGTATCAGTATATTATGTACCTTAACCTACCCCCCCCCCCCCCAGTGCATTCAGTTACCAAGTATACCATGTAATTTACTGGTTGAAAGCAAAAATTTGCCAAAATTTGCCAAAATCTTAGCCAGTAATCCCTCAGAAGCCGTAGATTCACATATGCCTAGTGACATTTTTGCATCCCATTGTACTGCCCATGTGAGAGTATACTGTATGTCTGTACTAAGGAGGTCTGGGAAATATACAGTAATTAAGATGACTATGAAGATTTTCATTCATCCAGGTCATGGTATATGTAGTATAGGTAAATCTAAAAACAACTGGACTTGCTGAGTAATCAATCTCTACTCATCCGAGCAGCTTCTTCAGTACAACTGACTGGTGTGGGAAGTTCTCGGCATATAAAACCTTCCACTCATCCAATCACAATGGCACATTGTAACTCTTCAAAGAGGTGACATCTGAAGAAATTCACAGAGGTGTAGATTCTGTGTAGTTACTGTGATAGGATTATCCAATGTGTCATGCAACTCCTAGATACAGGTGTTACTTGTGAGAGTTGCATGAATGGATTATTTTTTAAAATGTTTGCAACCTCTGTTAATTCATGCTTTTCTTTTCCTTTAAAATCAGAAGACAGTTTTTGCATTATTTTGAATTGTTGCATCCCTAATTTGCACCCCCTGTTGGTGAGTAACATGTATATTCATCGTTATCATCATCATCATCATCAGTTACACAGCCCTTTTAATTAATTTCTAACAAACAAGGGAATTTTCTTTAACAAAAAATAATTACAGAATAAAAATAGGATCCGAGTTTACATTTCAAGACATAGAGATTGATCAATATGCAGACTGCACTTACCAAACCTTCCCAGGATTTAGCAGAGCACCAGAAGTTATGTTTTGTCTTCATTCTGAGATAACAGCCATAAAAAAGTTGACTTCTTATAAAATTTATTTCTCATGCCGATTTGATACTGTTTAAAACATGAAAAAAACATATTTCTGTCAGTTTACACAATGTGTAATCTCCTTTTCATGAATATATTTGCATTTAGCTGAGCAGTTGAAGCAAAGATATTCAATTAAGAATTGAATTCCTATTTATATGCAAATCATTCTTTTGTACACATGGATGGCTTTACAATTAACGCAACCACACAATATAAAGCATATAGTTGTCTAATTGTCTCTTCATTGATGTCAACAGTCTCCAAATTGGATTAATTCTTTTTTTTGTAATTAAACATTTCTATATGTTTTCCCTATGTAGAGATGATTAGATGGGAGGCTTTGTTGTGATATACAGAATTTCAGACATAAACATCACAGTTAGTATGATTAAGCTAAGATCAGCACTGACAGTTCTCTTTTTTATCATGTATATTGTATTATGTTGTAAATGTAAATATTCATTAGGTGGATTGATGTCATTTTGTATACATCACAACCAATCACCAATAAGATTAGCAAAAAGTTAATTTCTGTTGGCTGCTATGAGTATAATCTGTTAACAAAGTCTATGCCATTAGAAAGTCATTACTCTGATTTAATGCTATATGCTGACCTGGTGCAAGCTTGGTGGGGGTTACTTACTATTCCCCAGGCAGAAGTGTAAGAGCACTAAGGGGCACAATAATTGAAGTAGACTTTCTCTGTTAATTAATTACCACAACCAAGATTAGCAGTCACCAGAAACTAATGTCCTTAGTTCTAGACTGGACAATCTATAATGAGCAAGACTTAAACAAGAACAAGAGTCATTGTTGCTTGGGAGTGCCAAAAGTTTGGCACCCCCAAGTGATTGTACTTACTTACCTGATTCCGAGGGCAGTTGCTCTTTCAGCAAAAAACTGTACCACCTGGGGTTCCTCCGACGAGCACCATGGAGAGATCCTTTTCCTGCTTCTTCTTTCTTCTCATAACTGCACATTTACAGTAGAATGAAAAACCAGCGTCTACACCAGGAAATTTGAAGAACAAAGAAGCAAAGAACACAATCACTCCATGGTGCTCACTAGCAGAACCACCGTTCTGTGTAGTTTTCTGCATATAGGAGCACTGGCCCGGGGTGTCAGGTAAGTCAGGTAAGTAAATACAATCATTTTGGGGTTCCTAATTTTGGAAGGCGAAAAAAAAAATATTTGAAGCCTCTCCGTAAACAATCAGTGACTTGAGGGGAGCACATGGGTTATAACTGTTGCTTTTGAATCTGAGCTGAATGCTGAGGATCAATTGCAAACTCATTGAACTGTTATATCCCATGTGGCCCCCTTCAAGTCGCTGACTAACTCATAACTCAGAGAGCTTAAAAACAGGAAGTTGTGTTCTGTTATGTTAGACATCCAGTCACTCCAGCCTTTATAGATTACATTTTTGGCTAACTAACTATATTAGAAATGTTTTTTATTTTGCACAGCCTATTTATTTACTCAGTCTTTACTTTTACACTGACCTGTTCCTTTAAGGGTACTGTATAAATGGCTTGAATATTTTTACATCCCATGTGCATAACTTTACATATCAACATTGAATCTCATCTGCCACTTGGCTGCCCAGATTGCCAGTTTGTCAAGATCCTGCTGCAAGGATGCCACTCCCTGGATGGAATTAATTGGACTGTATAGTTTTGTGTTATCTGCAAACACTGATACATTAAATTACTTTCAATGTCCTCCCCTAAGTCGTTAATGAACAAGTTAAAAAAAAGTGGACCCGGATACCGAGCTCTGATCATTGAGGCGTAGCCCTTCCCTGGCAAAGAGCCTGTAGCTGATTGAGAAATTAGCCAAATTCTCCAAAAACCAAAAACCCTTCTCCCTACATCAATATCTCAGGGACATATTAATCTCCCTAAGCTCCAGCTGTCTTTTAAACTTTGCTTGTGGCACAGGTAATATTACCTTGGAAGTCCATACCCTCAACTTTACACCTAGTTTTTGAAAATCATTCTTGAGGACTTTACCACTCGTTCTACCACATGCCGAACCCTAGCACCAGGCAATCAGCAGACTATTCAGCATGAAGAGTCCTTAAGACAGATTACCCTATCCACCTTTCTAATAATTGAATCTCCTATAACTAAAATTTGCCTATACTTCTTTGGTCTTCCCCTACTGCCAATATTAGAGACAGTGCCTCCCAGGGTGCTCTGAGAGTCAGCCTGCTCCATACATGCCAGTTCAGAGCTGTCCTCCCCAGCATTTTCAGCCAAAATTATGAATATGTTGCTTTGGATGAGCTGTGGACCAGCCCCCCTACCCTACATCCCCAATTTTCTGTCACAAACCTAACTGCCTCATTAGTCTCCACTGCCCTTTCTCCACCCCCCACTACACTAGCCCTTGCCAGTGGTTGCTCTGTGAGCCTCCTTTCCACCCCCACATTTGCAGCTGCCCTCAGTGTTGAAAGTTCCCCCATTCCTCCAATTCAGATTCCAAGATGAAAACCCACCTGCATCTCTTACATGTAAATACTGCATGGAACGGCTGCTCCAACACCACATACATGTGACAAAACACACACTGAGTGATAACAACAAACCCACTTGCACTTACATTTACACTGGGTCCTTACAGTCTCCCAAGTCCAAATCTTTAAAAACTCCTTTTTAGTTTAGCAGTTCCCACACATCGCTGTGCAGTCACAGACTTATTGAGGTATCAAACCAAAGAACACCAAGCCTGGTGAGAATTTACCTGATTTACTCCTCCCCCCTTAATTATCAGAAAACATAAAAATGTTGTTTGCAACCAGCAGTAAAATCAGTCCCTTTTCACTTTACTAAAAAAATTCCTGAAATGCATTGAAGTCAAAGGGTGTTTTTTTGCTGCAAGTTTTTTCATGCAAAATACATTGGTGTTCATAGGCATTTTTATCATATAAAGTACACTGAAGTCAAGAGGTGACTATATTTTGAACAAAATTCATTGGAGTCAAAGGGGACCTTATCTATTTGCAGCAAATATAATTTTGCCGTAGTTTCGTGAAAAAAAAATAGTTGATGGCAAATCCATGCCTCATGAACAATTTTCAAGCTCATCACTAGTTATTATAGCGAATATTATAGATAGACTTGTTTCCGATACAAGAGATGTTATAAATGTAATTACCTCAGTAACGTTGTTGAAAGCAAAATTCCTCCCTGGTTTACACAGAATACAGTGAGTTAGAAAAAAAAATACAAAAGAAAAAAACCCACATTACAAGCTGAGTTAATTAAAGGTTATTATATGTGTTTGAAAAACAGCTTTTTTTAATGAAATAATGATAGCACATTGCTTATTTGCTTACAATTACATGTAGAAGTTAAACAGCCGTTTCATGTTTCCTCTGAATAATAGGCTCGATGCAGCTGCATTATAAATGATTGTTTGTGTGATAGCACAGTTCCAAAGAAAGACTTAGCATACTGAATTTATTTAACCCCGATTGTTTCCTTACATTATAGTTCCAGTGAGTCTGTGCTTAGCACCCTACCCAACCTTCTTCTCATTCTGTTTCTACCTATATAAAGACTGGAATGTTGCACCCCTTTTTAAATTACATTTATAAACAAATGTGATTTCTATAGCATTAATATATTGGATTTAGCAAAGCTTTACATCCTCACAAAGATATCAATTGTTAATTATACTTTAACTTTAAGTATATTAATAGTAAAATGATGCAGATTGAAAGTATGGCTTCATTAAATAATGGAAATAATGTAGTTATAAAGGACACAGTAAGGAAAGTGTGCATTATTAGTTCTTTTCTTCATAAGAAAGCAAGGAGTTGGAATCAACATGACTATCGAGGATTGGGCATGTCAGACAGATGGTATTGCTTTATGATGAGGTTATTAAAGGGATCCTGTCATCGGAAAACATGTTTTTTTCAAAACACATCAGTTAATAGTGCTACTCCAGCAGAATACTGCACTGAAATCCATTTCTCAAAAGAGCAAACAGATTTTTTTATATTCAATTTTGAAATCTGACATAGGGCTAGACATTTTGTCAATTTCCCAGCTGCCCCTGGTCATGTGACTTGTGCCTGCACTTCAGGAGAGAAATGCTTTCTGGCAGGCTGCTGTTTTTCCTTCTCAATGTAACTTAATGTGTCTCAGTGAGACATGGGTTTTTACTATTGAGTGTTGTTCTTAGATCTACCAGGCAGCTGTTATCTTGTGTTAGGGAGCTGTTATCTGGTTACCTTCCCATTGTTCTTTTGTTTGGCTGCTGGGGGGGGGAAAGGGAGGGGGGTAATATCACTCCAACTTGCAGTACACAGTAAAGAGTGACTGAAGTTTATCAGAGCACAAGTCACATGACTTGGGGCAGCTGGGAAATTGACAATATGTCTAGCCCAATGTCAAATTTCAAAATTGAATGTAAAAAAATCTGTTTGTTCTTTTGAGAAATAGATTTCATTGCAGAATGCTGGAGCAGCACTATTAACTGATTCATTTTGAAAAAAAAAAAAACATTTTCCCATGACAGTATTCCTTTAAGAGGTTGGACAGTGAGGTTATAGCAGAAGATGTGATCTATCTGAATTTAATACAATGCCCCACAAACAACAGCCTTCTAAAAACTGTAGGTCTTGGTAATGCAAGGGCAAACAAGGTTCTGAGCTGTGTTAGAAGGTGCATAGATGTTTTATTTACCAGTAGGTCCTTCCAGCAGACACAAGGGAAATCATTCTGATTAGAAGAAAGGAGGTTTCATCTTAATAATCGTAAAAGGTTATGAGGAGTTGTGTAACTCTCTTCCTGAATCAGTTGTACAAGAAGAAGGGATGGGATGGCTTTCTTGGAGTCAGGAAGGATTTTTCCCCTCTGATACAAATTGGAGAAGCTTCAGAAGGGTTTTTTGCCTTCCTCTGGAACTTTTATATAAAATAAAAATAGGTGTGTGTTTACGAAGTCAGTATTTAACTGCTTTATACACATAAATATATATGTAAGATCTCTAGTGGGAAACTTTTAATTAGTAGCCTCCCCCCCAAAAAATTCACCCTTTGCCCCTCTATGGGATGACTGCATGTTTCCTCAAGGCCATCTATAAGCAGCCAGCCTGCAGGAATGAGCGATTTTGTGCTTGACACATTCTTGTGATAAAATCCTGTCTTTGCATGCTGGAAAAATGCAAGGAAAAATGGCCATTGACTCCAATGCATTTGATGCAACAAAAAAATCCACACAGAAATAAAATTACCAATGCATTTAGTACAAGAACAACCACAACTAAAACACCCATTGACACCATTGTGTTTGGTGAAATGTCATCATTTGTAAACTCTTAGGGGCAGATTTACTCAAGGGCAAAGTGGCTAACGCTAGCGTCAATTTGCTAGCATTACCGCCGGCAGGGACATAGCCAATTTACTAATAGGCGCAGGCATCACTTCGCTAGCGAAAGAGATTGACGCTAGCGGCCTTTGGCACTCTATCGCCAGGCAACAATTCACTCTGGTGAATGGACGTTACTCCTCAAATTCATTGAAATGGGGTGCATTGGAGTACATAGATCTTCCTTAATCTTCTGTTACTTATATCATATTTTTTAGTGGAAAAAGCTGGCGTTTTTTCCTTTTCTCAGAGTGATAGGCTGCAAAAGTTCTTAAATTTTTTTGAGGGTAACCGGGCTCCCCCATACATTTTCTAACATATGGAACATAAACTATACAATGGGCTCATATGTAGGGCATTATAACAACTCTACTTTCTTTATTAAGGTTCCCTCGAATTGTGTAATGTAATGTACCGTATATACACGAGTATAAACTGAGTTTTTCAGCATCCAAAATGTGCTGAAAAAGTCTACCCTGGCTTATACTCGAGTCAGCGGGCAATAGCTGAGATTACAGTCACTTTTAATCATTCCTATACCAACAGTTCGCTTGGGGAGAGACTGCAATATCACACAGCGCCCTCTGTTATATGAAAGAATAACAGTGCGCCCTCTGTTGGTTATATGAAAGAATAACAGTGACTGCAATATCACACAGTGCCATCTGTTGGTTATATGAAAGAATAACAGTGACTGCAATATCACACAGCACCCTCTGTTGGTTATATGAAAGAATAACAGTGCGCCCTCTGTTGGTTATATGAAAGAATAACAGTGACTGCAATATCACACAGCACCCTCTGTTGGTTATATGAAAGAATAACAGTGACTGCAATATAGCACAGCGCCCTCTGTTGGTTATATGAAAAATAACAGTGACTGCAATATCACACAGCGCCCTCTGTTGGTTATATGAAGGATTAACAGTGATGGCAATATCACACAGCGCCCTCTGTTGGTTATACGAAAGATTAACAGTGATGGCAATATCATACAGCACCCTCTGCACATGGTAGTGGGACAGTGGGACAATGCACACAGTAATCCGTTTGGCAATTCTCTGTCACCATCAACTTTGCAAAGAAGTCTGGTTGATCGCTGGGGGGGTCGCTTTGGCGGAATGTGCGCTGCATGGCTGTAGTTGTGCCTAGGCTTATACTCGAGTCAATAAGTTTTCCCAGTTTTCGTAGGTAAAATTAGGTACCTCGGCTTATACACGGGTCGGCTTATACTCGAGTATATACGGTATTTGCTGAAACATAAACTTCCATTCAACTTTCAATTTCCCGCTGTATGCAAATTAACCTGAGCACAAGACCTCTAGCGAATTTGCGCTAGGCAGAAATGAACGCTACCGCATCTTTGATTTCAATTGCTCGCATAGCCAAAGTAACACTAGTGAAACATCACCAGCGTTCGTCGCCCATGACGAAACTCAACATTCCAGTGAATTAACGTTGTCTGAGCGAATTTTTGCCTGGCGAAGTGTATCAATGGGTGCGAAGTGGTCACTTGCCCTCAAGTAAATCTGTCCCTTATATGGTTCTGCTCATTTTTAGGTGAAACAAAATGGAGTCTCACTCATGACTAGATGTGAGTATCGATAAGCTTGTGTACAGTATGTATTTGTGTATATTTATTTTATGTGCTTGTGTTGACCTTGATGGATAATTGTCTAAACCCAAAGTAACTGTAACTATGTAACCACAGTATGTAACAATCAGGACCAGACACACAAAGTAATATATATAGTTAAATCTGGTGGATATAATTATTTACCTTTGATGTCTGATGGTGGACCTGTAAGTCACTACTAAGAACATATGAAGTAGTTGATGCAAGCGCTCATATTTATTGCAAAAAAAGTAACTTGTGAATCGATTTAAATAGTTCTGGAAGAAACCTAGCACTATAATCAGCAGGCAGCTGTTATTCCAAAAGATACCCTGTGCAACAGATTGTGTAATGACCAGCATTCTCAGCCAATTAAATATTTGAAATTCCACAGGGCACCAAAGTTATTGATTGTATGACCTTTAGCAATGAGTAGCATCATTAAATATACACCAGCTGCATTTAATCCTACAAATCCCCATTAATTATATGTATTTAGACTTTCTTTCCTTCCTGTAATGCAGAATTCTTATTTGAATGTCAATTATATGCATTCTTGTCCATTATCATTACACTTTTAAGTTGTTTCTGTTAAGTAGTATATTGAGTACAGTTCCAACTCTCTTAGAATGATAAGTAGCGCATAAAAACAGTTAGACTCAGTTTTCCTTTTGATATGTGACTGGAAACAATAGAAAACACATTGAGTCTGAATTAAAATTCACCTTGGTAGCCACTTGAGACAGACAGAGTCTGGATCGAAATTCACCCTAAATCCATTCTCTTGTAGAATGCACAAATAACGACGTGTGGAAGGAATGCATCAGTGGTTTGGAGAAATATATGCCTTGGGTTACTTTGACTGCCGGTTGCCGTGTCATTTTGTGATGTCCCTGTTATTGTACGAATCCCACCTGTTTAGGTACCAGATTCATTATTAATGAAGGCCAGGGAACATAAGAACCGGGGCCAAAAACATCATGATGTTTGTCAATTAAAACAAGCTGTTAACCAGATCATGGATTGCCAGCAATACTAAAGCTGAAGACATGGAGTGTCAGATGCAAAGCTCAATAAAGGGTAAACTGAACACAATACTAAAAGGACCATTTAAAAGTAGATACTGAATTTTGTTGGCCATAATAAACTATAATTGGCATAGTTACATAGTTACTCATGGGCTCATTTATGGACAGGGAGAAACACTTTCTCTTGACTATTTCTTGATCAGAGGAGAAGGATCTGCCTACAAGCCTAAAAGAGAAAGGAGTCTGTTGCTGCGCCTACTGTAGGTAACATTATTGGCAAATACTTTAGCTAGGGCCCAGGACCATAAAACAGGTCACCATGCTGTTCATATTTGGTGCTGGTGAAAAATTAGATACCTTAGACCACTTGAGGTGAAAGGCAAAGTTTATTTGATATGAGTTCTGTGGATTCTAAACTCACCAAGGGGCAGATTTATCAAGGGTCGAAGTGAATTCGAGGGAATTTTCAAAGTAAAAAAATTTGAAATTCAAAGTAGTTTTTTTTGGATGCTTCGACCATCAAATAGAATACTACGGGGCCGATTCACTAACTTCGAGTGAAGGATTCGAAGGTAAAAAACTTCGAATTTCGAAGTTTTTTTTGGGCTACTTCGACCATCGAATGGGCTACTTCGACCTTCGACTACGACTTCGAATCGAAGGATTCAAAGTATAAATCGTTCGACTATTCGACCATTCAATAGTCGAAGTACTGTCTCTTTAAAAGGTCCCCATAGGCTTGGCTAACTTTTTTTGATCGAAGGATATCCCTTCGATCATTGGATTAAAATCCTTCGAATAGTTTGATTCGAAGGATTTTATCGTTCGATCGAAGGAATTATCCTTCGATCGTTCGTCGTACTATTTGCGCTAAATCCTTCAACTTCGATATTCGAAGTCGAAGGATTTTAATTCCTAGTCGAATATCGAGGGTTAATTAACCCTCGATATTCGACCCTTAGTGAATCGGCCCCTACGACTATTCGATAATCGAAGTACTGTCTCTTTAAAAAAAACTTCAACTTCAATATTTCGCAAAAATTAAACCTGCCAAAGTGCTATGTTAGCCTATGGGGACCTTCTAGAGCATTTTTCTAAGTTTTTGGAAGTCGAAGTAAAATCGCTCGATCGATGGCTGAAATCCTTCGAATTGTTCGATTAGAAGGATTTAATCGTTCGATCGATTTTACTTCGACCGCAGGATATACAAATTCTATGAAAAAAACTTCGATATTCAAAGGCAAAGTATTTCAATTCCATGGTTAAATTTCGAAGTATTTTTAACTTCGAAATTCGACCCTTGATAAATCTGCCCCCAAGAGTCACAGCCAGGAACAAAGCATTTTTAAAGATTTTACATGAGAACGTAGAACATGAGAACATATGGCATGGGTATACGGTGGGAGAGCATAGAGATACAGCACAGAAAAGAACTGCTCTTATAGCCAAAGAGGTGTTTCTGTCCTCAAGGCCAGGGTAGTGGTAGTGAACAGAAACCATTCAAATCAGGGGGGATTCTGTATACACAGAATTTTATTTTCTCTGGTTCCTATGATCCCCCTGAATACAGAGACATTTCCTTAATACATAATACTAACGCAATGTGCATACATCTAAATCAGGTTGTGGGTCACAAAAAGGAAATACATTCTGACTTAGTTTGGGTCCCTTGGTGAAAAGGTTAACAACACTGTAAAAAACTAAACAGAATTATTTTATGGCTTAATTACATGTTTAAATCTTTTTCATTAGTGCAGATTTACTGCCACCAGGAAGTGACAGGCGAGAACAAATTACAAATTACTGTGCATTGCTAAGACAGTCATTTATTTTTTACTCTAAACAATGAACATTTCATGCAATTCACTCGAGTCAAATGACATCGGACTGAATTATTCAGACTAGCGTGACAAGGTCAAGAGATAATAAAATGAATAAATGTTCTCTAGATGAAAAGCTTCCCTGGTGGAAACTGGAAGGACACAATCTTCAAAATATTATCTTTTAATGGTGGGATTCACTGGGCCTTGATACTCTTATGGGGAACCATCAAGAAAAGCTTACGCTGCTGCTTAATAGCTTAATTAGCAAAATGTAGCACTTCTGTTATATATTGCAGGACTAAATTGCAGAAACTTGAACAATGCTTGCATTATTTTATTTTTAAAAATTTTAAAATTGTAACATATCTACGGTAAATGGTTTTGTCACCCTGTCTTACAGAGAAAGAGGCCTATCCATTTATTATAAGTGGTTATAAGCAGGTGGTTTATGAACAGGATACAAAGTATGTACTTTCATGCTTAAAGGAATACTGGCTTCAATTAATAGTGCTGCTCCAGCACAATTCTGCACTGAGCTCTTTTTTTTAAAAGAGCAAAAATAAAAAAACGTGCCCCATGCAAAAAACTTTCAACAAAGCTGTTTTCTTTATATAAGTATTTTATCTAAATTGTAAAATATTTTAGCAATCTATTAATTTTAGGGGCCGATTCACTAACTTCGATTGAAGGATTCGAAGTTAAAAAACTTCGAATTTCGACGTTTCTTTTGGGCTACTTCGACCATCGAATGGGCTACTTCGACCATCGAATGGGCTACTTCGACCTTCGACTACGACTATCGAAGGATTCGAAGTAAAAATCGTTCGACTATTCGACCATTCGATAGTCGAAGTACTGTCTCTTTAAAAAAAACTTCGACCCCCTAGTTCGCCATCTAAAAGCTACCGAAGTCAATGTTACCCTATGTGGAAGGTCCCCATAGGCTTGCCTAACTTTTTTTGATCGAAGGATATTCCTTCGTTCGTTGGATTTAAAGGAGAAGGAAAGATACAGAGGCTTTTTATTGCCAATATATTAGCTGTAATAGTGCAAGCTAGAATGCTATATTTATTCTGTAGAATGTTTTACCATACCTGAGTAAAAAGCTCTAGAAGCTCTCTATTTGTTTAGGATAGGAGCTGCAGTATTAATGTGGTGTGACATCACTTCCTGCCTGAGTCTCTCCCTGCTCTGGGCTCAGATTACAGTAGAGAAGGGAGGGGTGGGGGGAGAGGAGCAAACTGAGCATGCTCACGCCCCGGGCAATGAGGTTTAAGCTGAAGGCAGGAAGTCTGATACAGAAGCCCATGTGTACACAATAGAACAGTGATCCCCAACCAGTAGCTCGTGAGCAACATGTTGCTCTCCAACCGCTTGAATGTTGCTCCCAGTGGCCTCAAAGCAGGTGCTTATTTTTGAATTCCAGGCTTGGAGGCAAGTTTTAGTTGTATAAAAACCATGTTTACTACCAAACAGAGCCTCAGTGTAGGTTGTCAACCACATAGGGGCTACCAAATGGCCAATCACAGCCCTTATTTGGCACCCCGAGAACATTTTTCATGCTAGTGTTGCTCCCCAACTCCTATTTCTTCTGAATGTTGCTCACGGGTTCAAAAGGTTGGGGATCCCTGCAATAGAAGGAAAGAAATGCAGTGTTTCTTTTGACAGGGGACTTAGAGCAACATTACTTTGGGGGTTTACTGGTATATTTAGATGGACCTTTCTGATAAGGCTTACTTAGTTTTAACCTTTCCTTCTCCTTTAAATCCTTCGAATCATTCGATTTGAAGGATTTAATCGTTCTATCGAAGGAATTATCCTTCGATCGTCAATCGAACTATCTGTGCTAAATCCTTCGACTTCGATATTCAAAGTCGAAGGATTTTAGTTCCTAGAGGGTTCCTCGATATTCGACCCTTAGTGAATCGGCCCCTTAATGTCAGTGAAACCACAATTGTTTTGGGTAACATTAACCTTTGAGACCAATGTAAGATAATAGTCTATTCTTATTATTCTCCAATACTACACATCACACCTAGCTAAACCAACAGTCCCAACCCCCTATATATGGAGTCACTAAACTCAAACTAAAATTTGAAAAAAGGTTTTGCTGACCTGAAACATAGTGTAAGTCATACATTATAATAAAAGAAGCAATGAAGATAAGAAATTGGGTTTGGGCCTCTTTCTATTCAAAGTCTTGAGGTCAATAAATAGCAGAGCAACAGCAATAGAAAAGAAATACAGGAAATGGAAGATGTGATAATATCAGGGTTTATAAAATACATTTCTTCATTTGATTATAACCGTATAGAAAAAACATATTTATAGATGCATTGGAAGTACAATCAAACAACAATTACACCCGGCGCAACAATCATACCGATTGGTAGCCATCCTCAGATATATACTGTGCCTGTTTTTCTACATGTCTGTGCCCAGGAAATGTATAATTTCGATTTCAGAAATATTAGGAAAGAATGAATGAATCAAAAACTGGAAAATCCACTTTCCATTTAAACACTGTTATTACTATTGCCCTGTTCTGTTAATATAATAAACCATTATGTCTATCAACTGCTGCTACAAAGGTAAGCCTCTCTTTCTTTATTAGATACTGGATCCCAAAGCAGAAACATAAGCTTCAAAACACAGAAGATATAATTATCGAAAACACATGTAATTACTACAATTTGTTTTCTGCTCTGCCTGTTAAACAACTTATATTCCAAGAGTAATATAATAGGCTCAGAGGAAATTGAAGGTGATCCAATGGATGTCCCCTAGCCAATAATTTTTTTTTATAAAATTAGTTTAAATACTTTAATTGTCTCTTACATCAGGAATATTGATCCTAGGTTATTGTATTGTTTATGTTTTAGTATTCATATAAGGTAATTCTATCTTTTTAATGAGGTTATGGATTTTTCTATGTTGTGAATGGGTACTGATATAATTACATATATATAAAGATCAAAGTTTGTCTGTTTATCTCTATTTTTTTTCTTTATGTGTTTGGACATAGTATGGCTGAATGCAACAAGCAATCTGATCAATGAGATTGCGCCATTCCATAGTATCGGAGAACTACCCATGAGCTCATTGTGGTAAGGGACAAAACATGTACCTAAGGGCTGGCACTCTAAGAGCAGCCCTCCAGGCAGTAGTTGTAAAAAGGTCTTTATTGAAGTACAAGTATGGATCACAGCCTTATGCGTTTCGTGTTTTCGCAACACTTAGGGGCACATTTACCTAGGGTCGAATATCGAGGGTTAATCAACCCTCAATATTCGACCGTCGAAGTAAAATCCTTCGACTTCGAATATCGAAGTCGAAGGATTTACCGCTATTCCTACGATCGAACGGTAGGTTTTAGGTGGCGAACTAGGGGGTCGAAGAATTTTTTAAGGAGACAGAACTTCGACTATCGAATAGTTGAATAGTTGAACGATTTTTAGTTCGAATCGTTCGATTCAAAGTCGAAGGTCGTAGTTGAAGTAGCCCATTCGATGGTCGAAGTAGCCAAAAAAACATTTGAAATTCGAACTATTTTTCCTCTATTCCTTCACTCGAGCTAAGTAAATGGGCCCCTATGTCATAGGCTCTAAGTGTTGTGAGAACACGTTATGCATAAGGCTGTACTTCAATAAAGACCCTTTTACTACTACTGCCTGGAGGACAGCTCTTTGAGTGTCTACCCTACAAACAATAGAGTGAAGTCCGTTCCCTTATGGTGAAGGCTTTGGGCAGAGCACATGAGTCTCCTCATTCACATGGTGAGTCTCTTTGAAATGTTTTGGTGATGATAAATGTAAAAAATGTAGATTTACCTCAGAATGACAGACCTGTCCATTTGAGTGTATACCATTCATAGTATCTGAGAACTACTCAGTAGCTCATTGTTCCAAAGAATGTTGAGCTACATCTGAGGTTTACCAGGCAATGATGGGTATAAGCCTTTATAGCTATCAGACCAATGACATTGCAGCAATCCCTAGTTCTAGAGAACATTCAGGTGCCTCCCCCTCAAACTCCTCACGAATGAAGGCAGCACTGTATTCATGGGGGTGGCAACTGATTTGTGCACTTTGTACCCTGCCTTTTCAATAAATGATCACTAATAGTCAATGAACGGTACATTATACATACTGTATATATATATATCCTATTCTTTTGAGGTTCAGGTATATACCCAAATTAATAATTAAGTGGGTCCTCAAGGAAAGCTGAAGAGGAAGATGATGGACAATCATGGACAAAGCTAAACACAATTAGCAGTCAATATACCCAATGTTATGAGTTGACCATGTCTTAAAAAAGCTTTTCTTAGATCAATGTATATCAATAAAACAGGTGTTCCTATCATTCTACTATTTTGTATGGGTTTATAGCTATTGTTTTTATAACTGTTTTCAAAGTTTCAACCAAATGACTGTGCTGAATCTTTTGATATTATAATTGTGTGCTCGCCGTGTTTTTTTTTTTAATGACTGTACTGCAGTTGCGACCTAAAGGGATAAAAACGTACTGAATCAGACTGCACCACACAGTTTTGTTTATGTCGTTAAAAGTAAGAAATAGAGTGCGTGCCCTCAAGTCATTCTACCTAGTGTCTTGATTAAAATAAGGAAAGCCTTTATAGTCCTGGCTACAAGCTGTGAAATATCAATGTGGACCTTAATGGGCTCAAATATAATATTCAGAGCAAGCTCACCGAATTTCTTTGTTGGCTTCTTCCACAGGTATTCTGTGTGTAATACCCAATAGTAACTCATTATCCCAATAAAGAACTTTGCAGACAAGTTGCTGCCCTGGATTTGTTCCACAACTACTGAATGCATTGGACCTTAATGGGCTGTTGCTGTTTTATAGTTCCTAGCATATGGATGTGACCTAGTTCACAGCAATATTTTAGGGCATTTATAGCCAGAGAAATCCGTTACAGTCACTACTGGCAGGAAAAGGATTTTTTACATTAGGGACAAACAAACTTTTGCTCTACAGGTGCCACAAATTTACAGCAACTGACCCCAGAAACAGATAGAAGTGAGCACGAGTGATAATGAAATGGAATGGCCTGCTAGTAAAGGGCATCATGCTGATTTCTATGGGCCAACCATTTTCAAATCAAAGTGCTTTATGTAGGATGCACAAAGATTGGCAGAATTGGGGACACATTTGGGGAGCATGTTGCATTGTGGGGTAAAACATGGCATAGTTTTTTTTTTTTTGCACTTTTCACCTCTAGTGCATTTTGGATATAATTTGCAATTTTCTTTACCCAAATTCCAGCATGGATAATTTCACTCTCCACAATTGCATGCAATGCATTAACATGAATACAGTTGCACATCTGTGTTTTTGCAAATTGTTACAAACTGCAACTAGAGAAGGAATTATGTCATTTCTAGAGTGGGGTGTTAAAACGTCATTAGCCAGCATGTTATTCTGATGTATCGCAACCTGCTGTGGAATCCTGGAAATGACCACCATCTTCATTGTGGCAAGAGCTTCAGGATTGCTTCCCACAAGTCGCCTACTAATATAAAGGAATATGGTCTAGCAATTACTTTCTTAATTTTTTTTTTCTCAGTGAGCAATTTTTTTTCAGGAACTTGCTTTGCGACCAAACAACTTTCTTTTGAATTAACAATTCACCTTATTGAACTTGTTTCTGTAATGGAAGACATATTACAATGAGTGATGGGGATCCAATAGTAAATGACATGGAGATGGGAGACATCATTTTGGGTCCCTAATCATAAATTAAGAATTGCTGAACTAGTAGTTCAAGGGGCTTGGTGTGATGATATGGCGACATGGAATTCCGATTGTAAATGGCACTTTCCATATCATGGACCACTGCTCAGGTTCTCTCTCAATCTGTAATGATCAGTACCATAAGGTCCACAACAATAAACAGGAACATTAAAAGAGTTCAATTAAATTTTTTGAAAAACACACAATTAGTAAATTAGTAAAAAAAATTAGTAAAAAGTCACAATTCTGTGCATTCTGTGCATCAGTACAATCCATATACAGTCATGGCAGGATCCAGTCAACAAGACATACAACCTATTATAGTGCATCAGCTTATGCTTTCTACAGAACCAATTCCCGACTAACCTACAGGTTTAACCTCCAAATAATGAACTTTGCAAGGCGCCAAAGTGGTCACCTTTCTATTTTTATACAGAGATAACCCAATAACCAAATAAAATCAAACTAAATTGCCCACGCACCCAACCAAACATGCTCATTTATCTAAGGCATCATAACATGGAAACCGTGAGACTCTTTTTTTCCCTTCTTTTGTGGTGTGCTAAGCTGTGCAATGACTTAGTTAGACACAGAAAGTGTTGAAGTACACTGTGTGAAATGAAGCAGAAAACTGTCGCCAAACACGGAGAAAAATGTCAGCTACAGCCTACAATGTAAGACCCAGAATTGACTCCTGCTATCTGATCAATACAGTGTTTACCAAGTAATTCTCCAAATAAAAAAACAGTGTGAGCATCATAACATGCACATAGCAAAGAAAATTATTGTTATTCTGTTAAATTATCAAAAGGGTTATAGTAACACAATGCAGACTTGGAGGAGGCCGTCACTACCAAAAATTTTCTTTTAATATTCCAGCTGCACTAGAATGATCAAAAGTAATTGCTGATTGCTGTTTGTTTTTCTTTTGTAGACATAAATACAATGAATAAGGTTTTCTTATCACTTAAGCTAAACAGGGCAAACAGTGTAATTGAAGCTACTATTTCGCGCTATTGGGCGCTTCATCACGGAGGTGAAGCGCCCAATAGCGTGAAATGCGTCAGGAGGGAGTGGCTAATAGGGATGTAGCGAACTGTTCGCCGGCGAACTAGTTCGCGCGAACTTCGACTGTTCGCGTCCGCCGCAAGTTCGCGAACGTCGCGCGACGTTCGCCAATAGGCGTTCGCGTCAAAATCGTTCGACCATTCGACCATTCGATCGCTAAAATCGAACGATTTTCGTTCGATTCGAACGAAAATCCTTCGATCGAACGATTAAAATCCTTCGATCGTTCGAATCGAACGATTTTCGGATGTTCGAAGTTCGCGAACAGTTCGCGAACTGTTCGCATTTTTTTGCCGGTGTTCGCGAACGGCGTTCGCGAACACATACTCGGCGGTTCGCTACATCCCTAGTGGCTAACACAAGGTAGGCAGAAAGGGGGGGAGACCATGCACTGTGGTGTGTTTTTGAATGTATTAATATGAATTTTTGCTGTGATTAAAATGCACTGATAAATATTTTAAGTAAGAAGCTGTGCATGTTTCTAATTTATAGTCACACACTATGATGGTTTTCTTTCAGTCTGTGGAATTAGGTCTGTCTTTGTGAAAACATACATTTCTATTTATTTTTGGAAATTCAGATAGTGTTTATGCATCCAGCTGAATTGAACATCAATATTTGTAGTTTATACTGGTTGAACAATGAGTAGTTATGCATAGCAGTTCATAGGGCTCTGGTAGCAGGTGCCAGATGTTTTGCCTCATCTAAATGTCCTTTGAAATCTCCCAGCCTAGTACTGCTTTTTTCTAAGGAACTAATTATTTGGAAAAGCTTTTTGCAACTGAACAATATCTCTAATGAGTCTTCTAAAAAATTCCCAAAAGAAAAACCTGTTTAAGATGTGAGCAGACAATTTGCACATTTTTTGTTTCATGGTTGTGACTTTGACCTGTCAGCATAACCTTATCTCTATCTCAAGGCTACCAGAAACATTGGTTAGAAATTATTTCTCACATGTGAGTTTTGTAGCCGTGACTCTCAAAATTCAAAACACTTTATTTAAAATAAATGACCTTTACTTGTTATCGTTAGTTTCTTGTGGAAGTAATGGTAAGTCTTTTCCTTTCTCTAGAGGAAAAAAGCCTTCAAAGACTTGTGCTAGAGGATGACTATCTTTTTCAGGTGACATGAATGCACAAATGAGGACATGTCTGAACTTCTCATAATGGCCCCTTTGTTGCCATTTGGGCATCCAGCCAGAAGTTAAAATGTGACAGCTCTAGAGTTCAACTGGTTGAGGTTAATTAATTTATCTGCAATTTGTCCCATCTAAAATGTAATAAAATAATAATATAGTGGGCAGTGATGGATCTACTCATGATCGTTCGTCGAGCAGATGCAGTAGACTACAAAATCTCGTTTCATCCCTCTCTATTATTTTGTAAGATATTCAGCTCCTTAATAAATGATGCATGGCTACATTGGTGAAACTGACATATTAGCAGAGATACTCATCCTTTTTTAAACTGCTCATTTCTCCAGCCCAAAACATTTGTCCTTGTCTGCAAGGTTAGTGAGTTTAGTTTTTCCCAGCTTGGTTGAAATAAAAACACACCTTTCTGTTTACCTGTTTATCACATGAAAATATCTAATTCATTGTCATTTCATTAAACAAAGTATTCTTCTATTTAGAGTCATTAAATAAGAACATCTCATTGCTGTTTAACAAGGATATAGTGTGGCTGATTTATTCTCCCACATTTAGTTCTGTGGACTTTTATTAGCTAATAAAATTAATGGCTTTACTTTGCTTTGTTACTATGATTTACGTTTTTGCTTCTTCACTGCTGTCAGATAATTCCTTTTATTACCATGCATTTTTACCAATATTCCTTGAACTGAAGATTGCAGAAAAGTTGTGGGATACTTAAAAATACTTTAAATAAACTTAGCCCGTTTATTATAGGCCGATTAAACTTCTGCATAAATTTATTTGTGCAAACTTTATTTTTCAATTTGAATTAGTTATACAGCTATGGAATCCATTATTTGGAATCTGGCTATCCAGAAAGCTGTGCAATAAGGAAAACCATTTTCCATTTTTGTGCCTGACTTACTTTTTCTCTTTAATAATATGAGAGTATATTGTTGTTGATGGGTAAACTGGTATAAATCAAGGATGGCGGCAGCACAATCCCATTGTTTTGTTTTTATGATTGAACATCTTTTAGTATCCTTAAGGCATGGCACTTCACATTATAGAAAGAGCTCCCCTACATTTGGGAAGATTAGGCTACCTCCGTACAGAATATATCTGATGTAGAGGTGTCATAATAATCAATAAAATATGACCAACTTATAAACCTTCCTAGCATCAAAAATAGTGATGGACGAAATTCGCAAAACGGCGAAAAATTCGCAAAACGGCGCCTGCGTCTCGTTTTTGATGCCGGCGACTGTTTTTGATGCCGGCGTCGTTTTTTTGATTTGAAATATTTTATTTGGTTTTCACAATAAACCATAAAAATCAATATGATAACAAAGAGTATGCAGAATAAGAAGATACGTCCGTTTTTTTCACGCCGGCCCAAATTCGCCGCAAATTTGCGCCTGCCGAATAAATTCGCCCATCACTAATCAAAAATAGTTTTTCTTAGTTTTGATAGATGTTAAGATTTTTAACATTTATTTTCATTATCATAGGACCAAGCTTATTCTGAAAAAATCATTTAAATGTTAGATTTCTCAATCAACTAAAATTACCATTTCAAAGTCATGTCATCTAGTTGAAGCCAGGAAAACTGTGAGTAGCTGCCTGTTTGGCCCTGCAAACAATTGGACAATGAATAGATGTGAACTATGAAAATCTTCTACCCTGCCTGATCCATTTTCTGACCGTTGTCTGAGGTTAGTGGTCACGATCATTCAGTGACCACTAACCTCACAATAATTTGACTGTTTTATCAGATGGCACTAAAATTGGTTGTTGAGGAGAGAGAAATCTTAACACCTATGGTCACCTTTAGAAATAGATGATTGTTAGTTATGTGTGGGTATAACAAACACAGACCTGAAAGAGGTTTTTCTTTTTAACATTCCTGTAAACATGTTAGTTATGAAGCTGTAGATGTATTGCCTTGTCTTGATTACTTTATATCTTGATGCTAATACAAAATGAGCAGTATATCA
Source organism: Xenopus laevis (assembly GCF_017654675.1). NCBI lineage: Eukaryota > Metazoa > Chordata > Amphibia > Anura > Pipidae > Xenopus > Xenopus laevis. Next base: position 12,829,447 of record NC_054384.1, read on the forward strand.
CCAAAGTCTGTGATATATGAAGCTGGAGCTAATCAGTGTTAAATGGGCTTTTGTTGCAGTTTTAGCCTGATAAAACTGCAATAATTAAGTAAACCTTAGATTTGTTACTCCCTTGTACCCTCATTTTAAATGATGCTTCATGTACTCTAATTAAATTGCCATACTCTTTGTCCAAGGTGAAATTTCAGACAGACGACAAGGCAGACAACACTGAGCTGAGCTCAACAATGAGGATGTGCAAGGAGCAGCTTTGGACACAAGTACCTTCAATTTGTGCAACCATTTTTGTGTGACCAAAACTGTGCTTTAGCTTGTATCTCACATTTTCTGTTGTTGATTACCATAAACCAGAAAAACACATTGTTCCCCCATGTAAAAGAGGTCTACTATCTAACTGATGTTAAAAAGAAGGGTGTTTTCAGGAGTTACAAACGGTCTCAGAACATATAAAACTATATTTACTATCAAATCTGTATTAATTATGTGGGATTTTGTGCCATGGTCCATCAAAAAAAAACAAAAAACTTATTTTGATATAGAAATGAACCTATGTGACTTTAAGCACTCAACTGTATCTCAGTACCATAAGATTTAATTTCCCAATGTGCCATCCATTCAACAGATGCACTTTTGCTTTGGGTCAGAGCACTTCATTTCTTTATTTGATCAGCATTTTCTCCTGTTTCTGAGCATACAGTATACAGTAACTTTCCAAACCATTAATGCAGTATGTATATATATATATTTCCTGTGGAATCAGAAATCCAATTTCAAATAAAGCATTTGAAAATTTGTAGGGGGGTTGGGGGCGTGGCAGGGGCCCCTGGGGCAGCAGCCCCGTTGGGCCCTGCACCCATGGATATCACACTTAGGGATGTAGCGAACGTCAGAAAAAATGTTCGCGAACATATTCGCGAACTTGCGTCAAAAATGCGAACGGTTCGCGAACGTCGCGAACCCCATAGACTTCAATGGGAAGGCGAATTTTAAAAGCTAGAAAAGACATTTCTGTCCAGAAAAATGATTTTAAAGTTGTTTAAAGGGTGCAACGACCTGGACAGTGGCATGCCAGAGGGGGATCAAGGGCAAAAATGTATCTGTAAAATACATTGTTGACACAGCGCTGCGTTTTGTGCTGTAAAGGGCAGAAATCACACTACGTCACTCAGGTGATGTTTCTGGACACGGAATGTGAAAAAGCTCACACAGCTAGGTGGCACTTGATTAAAGACTGGGCAAACAATGCCTGCAAGGGCAACGTATACAGTAATATATATATTATTGCTGCTGTAAAAACATCACTCAGGTGATGTTTACGGACACGGAATTATTATTGTTATTTAGACAGAATGTGAAAAAGCTCACACAGCTAGGTGGCACTTGCATACCTCCCAACTGTCCCTCTTTTGACCACTTAACCCCCTGTCCCTCTTTTGTACTGGAAAGTCCCTCTTTTCTCTGCACTGAACAGCTAGAAAAAAACCAGTTTCTAACTTAATTAGCTTTTGGCAGAGAGCTCAGAACAGCTAACAGGTGCAAATAAGATACTTTGTAACAATTATGACTCTGGTTGGTGCTGGTGGTGGTGAACTACTAGGAGGAGCAGCACACCAGTCCCTCTTTTCTCTGAACTGAACAGCCAGAAAAAAAACAGTTTCTAACTTAATTAGCTTTTGGCAGAGAGCTCAGAACAGCTAACAGGTGCAAATAAGATACTTTGTAACAATTTTGACTCTGGTTGGTGCTGGTAGTGGTGAACTACTAGGAGGAGCAGCACACCAGTCCCACTCCCCAACACAGCTAGACTAATAGCACTGGGCTCTTATAGTAGCAAAGTAAAAAAACAAAAAAGAAAATAAAAGCAGTCCTTACAAGGACTATTGGGTTATTACAGCAGTCAGCAGATGAGAGATCAGAAGCAGTGCCCACAGCAGCTACATACAGAGCACTGCAGTAGAAGGTAGATTACTAGCCAGCAAAGCTACCTAACCTAAAATGTCCCTCAAATCCCTGCAGAGTTCTGTCCCTACAATACAGAGCAGTATCAAGTAGATTACTAGCCAGCAAAGTTACTATCAACTGTCCCTCAAATCACTAACAGCTCTCTCCCTACACTAGCTCTTCCAAGCACACACAGGCAGAATGAAAAAACGCTGCAGGGCTTCAGTTTATATATGGAAGGGGAGTGGTCCAGGGGGTGTGGGGGTGGTCCAGGAGGGAGAGCTTCCTGATTGGCTGCCATGTATCTGCTGGTCTGGGGTGAGAGGGCAAAAATAAGCGCCAGCTAAGGCGAACCCAAATTGGCGAACGTCGCGCGACGTTCGCGAACATTCGGTGGACGCGAACGGTCGATGTTCGCGCGAATTAGTTCGCGGGCGAACAGTCCGCGACATCCCTAATCACACTGTAGACCAGTGATCCCCAACCAGTAGCTCGTGAGCAACATGTTGCTCCCCAACCCCTTGGATGTTGCTCCCAGTGGCCTCAAAGCAGTTGCTTATTTTTGAATTCCAGGCTTGGAAGCAAGTTTTGGTCGTATAAAACCAGGTGTACTGCCAAACAGAGTCTCAATGTAGTTGACAATCCACATATTTGGCACCCCAAGAACATTTTTCATGCTAGCATTGCTCCCCAGCTCTTTTTACTTCTGAATGTTGCTCACGGGTTCAAAAGGTTGGGGATCCCTGCTGTAGAGTCATTGGGTGTTTTTTCTTGAAAAGTCAATTGACTTTATTTTTTTAACTCCAAATGCATTAGTGTAAATGACCATTGTTTTTTCTTACATCAAATGCCAAATGGGCATTTATTTATTTTTTCCTGCCAAATGCGTTGGTGTCAATGGGAGTTTTTTTCTCATGCCAAAAGCACAAGAATCTACTGGGGTTTTTTCTTGTGCCACATGTATTGATGTTGATGTATTGGCCATAGTACATTAAACTCTAGCTATATACCCTGGGCCAACAAACTACATCATTTTCTAGGGGCATAGTGGGCAAGAACTTGGTTAGATAGACTGAGGACAATCGCATGTTAATGAGGTGTGTAACTGCAAGCTCAGTTATTGACATGTTTGTAGATATAGAGGCTTTGGAGAACCATACAAATGGTAAATATTATTAATTTAAAATATTTAATAAGCAATTATAAAGAAAAAACAATGAATGTAGAGGGGCAATAAAAAATGTATATCTAAAATAAATGTATGCATGTTATTACTTCTTTGGGAAACAAACATTTCCATTGTATGCTTTCTGGGAATTCATTTTTAATGGGCTTCAAGAATGCAAGCCATTTGTTGACTCCAAAATATACTTCCTTTTTAATCAGTTATTGTCTTACACTGTGAAATTGCATTACTAATTTAATGGGAATCACAGGCCTCTGTGATTATTTTTTTATACACAATTTAGTATAAGGGACATAATTGAATAGTAACATTGGTTGATGTAGTCAATGTGTGTTGTCTAGATAAGCAATATTATTGCTGCGCTGTGTCTGCCTTGGCTGTCCTTTCTGAATACAATTTTTAGTTTTTGTTCTAAAATAAACAGTTGCGAGAACATTTTGTGCATAACTATATGGATTATACATTAACGTCCAATTCATTAAGTGGCATTAATGCAACAACTTGAATGAATGAAATAATATTGCACTATGGAGACCACATTCTTTCCAAGACACATTTTTTATTTGATTCCTAAAACTAGTACATAAAAAGTACATAGTAAAGAGATTAACACAGCAAGTTGATTAAAATTCCTTCAAACATCACATATTCTAAAAAATATGATTGATATTGTTTTGTTTTAATATACATGGTGTGGCATTCACTTAAAATAAGTCAAATTAAATAAATACATTGGGTAGGCTATTAATCCACTATTGCAAAAAAAATAGTGATGAGCGAATGTTTTGGCCAGGCATGGTTTTTGCAAAACTGCAGCAAAAATTAGCTGCAAAATAAGTAGCAATGGGCGAATTTGCACCGTTTCTCTTGGCAAAAAAATTTGCGAATTTCCTGCAAAATTCGCAAAACCGCGAAAAATTTGCGAAGCGGCGCCGGCGTCCGTTTTCGGCACCGGCGTCCGTTTTTTTCAGAAATGTTTTTTTGACGCGTATTTGCCGCGAATTTGCGCCTGGCGAATACATTCGCCCATCACTAAAAATAAGTAGCAAAAACAAAAAACCCGCTACTAGAAAAAAAAAACATTGACTTTAATGCATTTGGACAAAATTTGACAAGAAAAAAAAAAACGGCAATTGACTTTTATCCCATTGGAATAAAAAAATTTGCTAGAGATGAGCGAAAATTTTCACCAGGTTTAGCTGCAGAAAAGATGCCCATATACTCCAATGGGTGAGCTATATTGTTGAGCATCAAAAAAATTTTGCCATAGAGTTTAATGCATTTGGCAGATTTTTCGCCATTTCACGAAATTTGCCCATCACAAATTGTTGGTGTAAAAAGATTTTGTCATCTATTAACGTCAGTACGTTTTGCAATTTTTTTTGCTGTTTTGCAAATTTTTCAGCAGATTTGCAAATTTTTCAGCTGATTTGCAAATTTTTCAGCAGATTTGCAAATTTTTCTGTGAAGTGAAACCTGCTTTTTAAGGTGAATGCATAAGTGTCCTCCACAAGTGTTCCCATAAACTTTTGTGAAAGACATTTTCTGGCATTCTGTCATCATGTTTTCTTTTGGTGAAAAGTCATTATAAACCCATAATGCATGGTAGTAGCCTAAAAGGAAGGCTTTTCAAAATATTTAAACCCCTCTTTGAGGTCCAACTAAGGGCTAAACCATTTATATTATGACCATGATTAATGAAATAATACTTGAAAATTATTTCCTTTTTCTCCGTGTTAATAAAACAGTACCTTGTACTTTATCCCATCTAAGATAAAGTATGATGAATCCTTATTGGAGGCAAAGTAATCTTTTTGGGTTTATTTATGTTTCAGAGATTTTTTTTTTTTGTAGACCTTAAGTATTAAGATTTAAATTACATCAAGATCTGGAAAACGACTCTCTTCTCAACTTTCGCTCCTTTTGCTCCTCCAAATCTCCAACAGATTACTTGTTTATTTTATTTTATTTGTGTTTGTTTATTTTGTGAAAATAAATAAAAACATTTGTTAAAAAAAAAAAAAGATCTGGAAAACTCCAGCTACCTGTTTGTATTGTAACAAAATGCGTTCAAATTTTTTAGTAATATGTAGACAAATCTGATTAGCGAGTCAGCATAGGTTCTGTTAAAGTTCAAATAAAATTGAACGAAAATAATAAATGTGATATTATTTGGAACTACAAAATCCTTTTTATGAGTTCAAGTAGCATTTTGGTAACCACAGTGCTCTCAATGAGAACCACAGCAATCTCAGCAAGCAGGACAGCAGAAGGGATATATATATATATACTACTGTGGAACACCATAGGGTAATAGTTTTCCATTTTTGTCAGTTTTGCTTTCCAATATTTGTTCACGGCCCCACTCAAGGGTGAATTTCCTTCGAGCTGGACTTCTAGGAGAAGGACTAGGAGGACAAGCAGACATTCTTTCCAAAATGCTATATATTTTGAGGGAAAAAATAAGATAATTGCTTGTATACACAGAGGACAAAAAGCTGCTTCTTTCAAACTGTCTGCTTGATATATTGTTTTACTGCACCAAACACATTCTTGTAAAAACCTTTGCTCGTTTTTCTAGTTTACTAGTATACAGTAAGATAAACATGTCTAACAATATGTGTAAGTATCATTTTCTAACATGCCATATAAAATTATATGATTATTATTTCATAATTAAGAGCCACCACAATATTGGATAATAATAATGACCTAGATTACAATTTAGTATAAACCAGAAAGCAAATGACTGCAGTGATTCAGAAAACAATGCTTTGCAGAGGTGTTTTCATTCTGTAATTATCAAGGCACTGTTTATTTTTGAAGTCATATTAAATTTTTCGTTCTTCCTAGACAGAAAACAGAAGGATCAATGTTAAAGCAAGATAAGGGACATGCAGTGATCCCCAAGTTCATTCCTTGATTATCCTATAAAGTAACCTCTAAAAAGTTTAATCTTAAGTAGGTGCTCCTCAAGATATCATGTTTATCAAATGATACAACTAATCACTACATAATTATTTAGTAATGTAGCTCTTGTCTTTATCATGTTATGTGCTATTGAGTACAGGTATAGGATCCATTATCCGGAAACCCATTATCCAGAAAGCTCTGAATTGAGGAAAGGCTTTTTTCTATAGATTCCATTGTAATGAAATTATTCACACTATTAAAAATGTTTGTTTTCTCTCTCTGTAATAATAAAACAGTACCTTGTACTTGAACCCAACTAAGATATAATTAATCCTTATTGGAGGAAAAACAATTCTGTTGGGTTCAATTAATGTTTAAATTATATTTTAGTAGACTTAAGGCATATCGATCCAAGTTAAAGAAAGATCGCTTATCTGGAAAGCCCCAGGTCCCAAGCATTCTGGATAACAGGTCCCATACCCATATATAGCAAAGATTGGGAGCAGTGGGCATTGGATATTAATTACTTCCATAAGCAATCTCCATGCTTTATGGCTGATATCTGGACTGCACTGTATAAATACTACTGAGCAGTGAAATAGGAAGGTGACTTAGTAATAAATAAAGATCATGGATATTGATCAACATTAGGAAATGATTGATGATGTTTTTCAAAGCAGAAGATACCAATAACTATAAACATTGAAGCTTTGATGTTTAGAAAGTATAATAGTATAATAATAAAACAAAAGGGGATCAGCGCCTATGGCAACAGAGAAACCAAAAACAGCATTTAGGGGGTTATTTATCAAAGACTGAATTTACTGTATCTCAATATTTTCTGATACAAACTCCGATCAAATCCTCTCAGGTTATTTACGCTTATTTATTGTTACATTTTCCTGAAAATTTGCTTTGTGGGAAAAAAATCAGATTTTCATGATTTTTTTCAGATTTTTCACCACGAAACCCAGCGCACATCAAAAAATCATTGTGACTTTTCCCATTGACTTATATGCAACCTCAATAGGTCTTTTCCATCTTTGAGGTTTAAAAGTCCGATTTTATAAAAAAAAATTTTTTTGTGATTTTGCATTCGGAGTTTAGTAAATAACCCCCATAGTGTAATAATTTCCAATTTGGTGTAAATGACACCCTGTGTCCAAACAAAACTTTCTAATGCGTGTTCACTCGGACTGTGCATCACTAGTTAATTCTGGGAGCTTTCAAAAATCTTGCCTACTTACAAGAATAGGGGTATCGCATGTAGTATTTCACAGTTAAGGGTTTTCCTCACAATGTACCTTTAGGCTCAAATAATGGAAAACAGAAATCCCATAGCGTAATATTGTTTTTTTTAAAAAAAATTAAAATAATTATTTGCACTCCCATTTGTTTTTGTGAAGTCAGAAGTAAAAGTCCTTAGCAGGTTACTGATAACATTGAAGGAGGGATATTCTCCTTCTCCTCGTTGTGTTCGACGTTGACGTCACAATAAGTTAAAACATTTTTATAAATAAACAGTATCACGATTAGGATTTCTGTTTTCCCTTAAATCTAAAGGTACATTGTGAGGAAAACACTCAACTGTGAAATACGACAGCGATACCCATATCCAAGGTCTTGTAAATAGGCAGTAACGTAACTTGGTGGGGGCGGGTCCGCCCCCACCCTCTTCTGCATGATTTTTCTCTGCCGCTGCAGCCGACTCCAGCCAGCTGCAGCGCGCACAATCTTCCGGGGGGGCCCTGCGGGGGTGCGGGCCCTGGCCCATTTGCACCCCCAGCTCCCCCGGTAGTTACGCCCCTGTAAAAAGGAACTTCGGGCAGATTGGTGAAGGCTGCCAAAATTAACTAGTGGTGCATACTGATGGGCAAATTTGTCCCTCTTTGCCAAAAAAATTGCGAATTTCCAAAATTTGTGAAATGTAAATTTTGACGCTGGTGTCAATTTGCGGTCGTCAAAATTGATTCTGCGACAATTCTGACCCCGGCAACAATTTGATGCACATTAAAGTCAATTGGCGTGTGTTTAATTGTCGCCGGTGTCGGATTGTCGGGTGTCAGGTGAATTTTTGCTGCAAATTCGCAATTTATTCACCAGCTGTGAAACGTGGAAGTTCATTGCAAATTTGCGCCTGGCGAATAAATTCGCCAATCACTAGTGGTGCACTGTCCAGGAGTAAGAAAAGTCAATCCAAGTGAACACGCACTATAGAGTTGTGTTTGAACACAGGGTGTCATTTAAACCAAATTGGAACTTACTACACTTTATGCTGTTTCTGGTTTCTATGTTGCCATAGGCGCTGACCCACTTTTTTTGTGATCAGTCTCTTATGGTGCCAGCCATTGAATAATATGAGCAGACGTAAATAGTTAGGACCATATGGGGATTGCACAATAAATGGAGAAACTATTCATCAGTCCCTTAAATGCAAAAGCAGCATTTGGGTGGAAATCTCTTCGGGGCACATTTGCTAAGCTCGAGTGAAGGATTCAAAGTAAAAAAACTTCGAATTTCAAAGTATTTTTTTGGGTACTTCAACCATCGAATAGGCTACTACGACCTTCGACTTCGATTCGAACTATTCGAAGTAAAAATCGTTGGACTATTCGACCATTCGATAGTCAAAGTACTGACTCTTTAAAAAATGCTTTGACTACATATTTCGGCAGTTTGACCCTACCAAGGTACAATGTTAGCCAATGGGGACCTTCCCCATTAGTTTTCTAAGGTTTTTTTGATCGAAGAAAAATCCTTTGATCAATTAAAATCCTTTGAATCGTTCGATTAGAAGGATTTCATCGTTCCTTTCATCATTTTCATTTTTCGATATTCGAATTCGTAGGATTTTACTTCGAAGGTCGAATTCGAGGGTTTATTAACCCTCGATATTCGACCCTTAGTAAATGCGCCCCTTGGTGTTGGTGCTGGTGTTGCAAAAGAATGATTTTAACTTTGCATGTACCCAGGAAGGTCTTGATGGTGGAAAAGACTAAGTGGTTAGAAACGTTCTAGAAGATAAACTTGGGGCCAAATTATCAAAAAATTTTTAGAGTTTCCTGAGAGGAAGTCATAGCTACATCTATGTAAACTATCATCAAAACTTTTCAGATTTTTTTATTTATTTTGCAATTTTTTTTGCATAGTTAAAACCTGCATGTGATTTCCATCATAGACCTGCTCTGAACATAGTAAATGACCCTTTATAGAGAATATCTGTATACCATCCCAAATGCAACCAAATATAATTCAGTGTTTTAGAAATAATAAAAGATTTGCAATGCATGGGGGGAAATAATATCATCAAAATACATAAACATAAATTAAAGCAAAGTGAGGCCCCCACCAAGATCAATGAAGTGTAGTGATGAGCAAAATGTTTTTCTGCAAAAATTACACCCATAGACTGTAAAGGGTGAAAAAATTTGTTGCACATCAAAAATTTGTCGCAAATGTTGTCGCCCATAGACTCCAATGCATTTCGCTGAATTTTCTCCATTTCGAGAATTTTCGGCGAAACGGTTTATCACTCATGAAGTGTCATTAATCTGAAATATTAAGTTACACAGTAGGTACAGTAAATAATATTCCCCAATGAAAGATTTAACCATTACCTTTGTACAACTTAACACATTCGATTATCCATGATGAAGACCAGTTGTAATAGACGGAAGGATCTTCTTTACTCTCCAAGGATAGGAATTGCCACATTTCCTAAGTGCCTCTCATTGTGATTTAAGCAACTGGAATAATTCTGGGTCACAGTTTTTCGAAAACGTATACTTAACATCATATTTTTGTTTCTCCAACACTACTCCGTGTATAAGAATTAGACTCATCGCATTTAGTGAAACCCGCGCTTATTGAGCTTGACATGCAGGAGATTAATGTTCAAGTGTATCAAGGTTTTCATTGCAATAATCCCAGAATCAAAAAAACTTCTATTTTATGTAAAAGAAAATGATACTCAACGGGGAAAAATGTGTTTGCTGATAGTGCAGGCATCTCCGGAAATGAATACTTGCAGAAGATATAATTTGGTTTGATGATTCAGCAAGAATGCAAACTACACTATGCCTCATAATATCTCATAACTTTTATAGAAATTTTGGGTATTATATAACAAAACAACTGTAAGGGATACTGACAGCTAAAAACCTATTTCAGAATAATGCTACAGTGCCATCTTCAGGCCCAGATTTGTGGGAAGGCCACAAAGGCACTGCTTAAATGTGGTAATTCCAGAAGGGTGCTCATGCACAAAGAAGCAGGGGAGCAGAAGAGAGCGGCTTGGCCTGAGGTGCCCAACTGTCAATTCTGGGTCTAGTCATCTCCAGAACACATGTAGACTTAGGGTTATGGCAAGCAATATGCATTTTTTCTAGGGGTAACCAGATACAATGGGGCACATATAGTAGAGTATACATTTTCTCCTAACTTAAAGGGATACTGTCATGGGAAAAAAAGATTTTTTTCAAAATGAATCAGTTAATAGTGCTGCTCCAGCAGATTTCTGCTCTGAAATCCATTTCTCAAAAGAGCAAACAGATTTTTTTATATTCAATTTTGAAATCTAACAGACATTAAGACATTTTGTCAATTTCCCAGCTGCCCCTGGTCATGTGACTTGTGCCTGCACTTCAGGAGAGAAATGCTTTCTGGCAGGCTGCTGTTTTTCCTTCTCAATGTAACTGAATGTGTCTCAGGACATGGGTTTTTACTATTGAGTGCTGTTCTCAGATCTACCAGGCAGCTGTTATCTTGTGTTAGGGAGCTGCTATCTGGTTATCTTCCCATTGTTCTTTTGTTTGGCTGCTGGGGGGAAAAGGGAGGGGGTGATATCACTCCAACTTGCAGTACAGCAGTAAAGAGTGATTGAAGTTTATCAGAGCACAAGTCACATGACCAGGGGCAGCTGGGAAATTGACAATATGTCTAGCCCCATGTCAGATTTCAAAATTGAATATAAAAAAATCTGTTTGCTCTTTTGAGAAATGGATTTAAGTGCAGAATTCTGCTGGAGCAGCACTATTAACTGATTCATTTTGAAAAAAAATTATATTTCCCATGACAGTATCCCTTTAAGACCATCAAAGTTTGCCTCAATTTGCCATTAATATTTTCACAATAAAGTCTCATCATATCATCATCAACATATCTAAAATTTGTAAGTAAGCCAGTGTAATTATCTTATGCCGAAAATTTTTCTGGCCTTTGTTCTCTGTGAAAATTCTCTGGAGTAGTATTCCAATTTAACTGAAGTGGGGGAAATTTATTAGAGAATTTACATATGTCTGATATTAGTGTAGAGGAGATGACATACAGTAGATAATGAGATGCAAAAGCTGCAACTTTATCTTGATAATGGCGGTTAGCCAGTGAAAATTGTCAAAAATGTTTGTGCTCTGGATTTATTGGCAAATATTCACAGTTTCACCAGCATTTTTTGTATTCCCCTTTCAGAAAATTGGTGATAGTGGCATAACTAGACAGCAGGTGTCGAGCAGGCGGGGAGTATGGAGGCTACATTCTGCACCAGGCACATTCAAAGATTTTACATGGGGGAGCCTGGACCAGGATCATTAATCCACTGATTGGCGAATTTTAATATTTGGTGAAAATACAAAAAATGTTAATCACCCTTTAGTAAAAATGCCTCCATAAATTCTTACAGTATTATTTGAACAAGTTGTATGTTGGTTTGCAAAGAAACCATTTTCTAATGTTCTTGGGTAACGATCTTTTACAAATAGTTTGATTGCTCTTTTGACATACACTGGAAGAGATTGCCGTTTGGAAATGGAGGTTAATGGATGTATTATTGTTTCCTCAAGGCATGGAACATCGATTAACCGTGATATTGCTTTTTACAGAAAAGCCAGTATTACTGGGGCAGTGGTTACACAAGTGTTAGTCCTGCCCCTTTAGGCTCAATATCCATAAATATTGCATTTTCCATTAAAATATGAAAAACATAGAAAGTAAGATTTATAAACATACATAATGTGACCGTATTTTTTTAAGAAAATATGACACCGGTTGAGCAACAAAAGTGCAGCTTGCATGTGCTAAAGGTCTTTTCAATCAGTTTTATCATTTAATACTATATTTATAAACTTAATACTAGGGATGCACCTAATCCAGGATTCGGTTCCGGATTCAGCCAGGATTCCGGCTTTTTTAGCAGGATTCGGATTCGGCTAAATCCTTCTGCCCAAACCGAATCTGAATCCTAATTTGCATATGCAAATTAGGGGTGGAGGGAAATCGTGTAACTTTTTGTCACAAAACAAGGAAGTAAAAAATGTTTTCCCCTTCCCACCCCTAATTTGCATATGCAAATTAGGATTCGGTTCAGTATTTGGCCGAATGAAGGATTCAGGGGTTTGGCCAAATCCAAAATACTGAATTCGGTGCATCCCTACTTAATACTAACAGTAATGTACAGAAAGGGCTTCTACAACACTTTCTGCACCTTCTACATTTTCATAGAAAACTCAAGGGCTCATTAATCATATACAGGTGCTACTTGGTGCCCCATGCTCCCTTTGACATACTTAATAGTGTAACGCACACCATGGTCCCTTTTTTCCCTTTGTACCATACGTACCCTAGTCCCTATACTTATGGGTCCCTCTGCTGAGCCACTTCCTCTTTGGCTGTTGAATAAGTACTGCTGGGACACTTGTCCCTCCCTTCCTCCTCTTTGGAGCCTCAGCGGCTCATCTCTCTACCCTTCAACTGCCACTCACGACTTGCGGGGAACTCCCACCAAATCTACTCTGTCAATATCTCACCTAGTCACTCTGCCAGTTACCTTTCTGAGGTGGCCTACCCAAGGCTTCCTGGCATTATGTGCTATCCCTTTCTTCATGGGCCAAAGAGGAAGAGGCTCATCATACTTCCCATTATATAGCCTCTCCTGGGGCATTCCCATTCCCAACAGTGCCAATGGGTGGCTCAAACAGAAATAACAGTAATTATAATAAAGAAATCCTCCTTCTCCTTACACCTTTCACTAGGTTAAGATAACCACATACTCCTTGTTAACACATACTCCCTGTTAACTAATATTTGAGTTTAGTTTAGGAATGATTGGGTGTAATGGAGTCATTATACTTAAAGGGATACTGTCATGGGAAAACATGGTTTTTTTTTACAAAATGCTTATGCTAATAGTGATGCTCTAGCAGAATTCTGCACTAAAATATTATTATATTATTTTTTTCTGAAACCTAGATCGTGAGAAAATGGTTTTCTTGTTGAGACCTTGGAATTTGGTTTGTGTCAGCCTATGATTATTTTGCTAAACTTTGCTGTTAACTACAGGACTGATATTTGATATTAAAATCTGATTGAGAGGTGTTCTTCACCTTTATATTAACTTTTAGTATGATGTAAAGAGTGATATTCTGAGACAATTTGCATTTTTTTTTTATTTGTGTTTTTTTTAGTTTAGTTTTTTTATTCAGCACCTCTCCAGCTTGCAACTTGCAATATGGTTGCTAGGGTTCAAATTACAATAGCAACCATGCATTGATTTAAAAAGACTGGAATATGAATAGGAAAGGACCTGGATAGAAAGACAAGACAAGTTATAAAACTTTTCTACAAGGAATTTTAGATATTTTTAGATAACACTTTTTTAGACTTCTGTGAGAACTTTGAGTTCAGCAGGAGAAATATATAATGAAGCCACTGGAAGCCATCATTGCACAGTCAACAAAAGAAACGCTAAGTTATTCTGATCTCCCAAGTGATTACCTCTTCAACGAAACCTCCGAAGTATTTGACATGATTCAAGCATACAGCAAGATACAGTACATACTCTGACCTTTCAAAGGTGGATGCAAGCAAACAGACAGCTGTCATTGTGTGGATACAAAGACCATTTTGCCAAAATAAGCAAAGAAGCAGCTCATTAAATTAGGAAACCAAAGTGTCATGAACAGAAGATGAAAAATAAATAGCTTTATTAAGGTAGGAGGCTGTGTTTAGAATCCTCATGGGAAATGAAACCAGAAATGGTTGTCTACCACTATCACATTCTCTTATAAGTGTGTCTTTGTTATTGATACAGAGACAATATGGGCTTTGCTTTGGGGATTTCAATCCACTGAAAATTTAAAAGATAACTAGAGAAATGTTGCCTGCGCCTTAACAATTGTGACAGCGAGGGATTCCCATTGGACATTTCCAGCAACTGTACAATAAAAAGATAACTAGATAACTATTAACAGTCTCTTGACTCTTGACTATTACCTGGGCTAAACAACTTGTCAGTGAGTGTGTGTAAGGGATACACACAGATAACAGCTTTTCCAATAAAAATAGCTATAGGTTGACTCAAACATGCCATTATCATTCCCATAATGTTCTATTTAAAGAAATGATTCTTAATTTTTCACTGATTTGAGGATAGTCTCTGTAGTATTAGCACAGTACCTTGTACCACTGTATTGTCTACAGTAAAATTCAAGTTGATGGGAAACAATTCAATTTATTTAAGGCACGATGTTCCACATTACAGACTCCCCCCCCCATCTCCATGATTTAGGATAACAGAAATAATAGATTGCATAGACACAGCTCTGTTTTTATTTCAATTTGTTTTTACTTGTTACAAAAACATTTAGGGGCAGATGTATCAAGGGTTAAATCCCTCGAAATTGGACTGGGGAATAGAATCGAATCGGGAATTCGGGCGAATTTACGCGCTGGCGAATAGTCAAATGGGCGAATATTCGCACAATCGAATATTCCATCAAAGGATTTTCATTTGATCGAATGATCGATCGAATGCCTTTTTATTCGATCAAAAACATAGAAAACAAGCCTATGGGACTTTCCCTTAGGCTTTTAAAGCAATTCGGTAGGTTTAATCTGGCGAAGTAGGCAGTCGAATGATTTTTAAAAGAAACAGTACTTCGACTATCGAATGGGCGAATATTCGCAGCGTTTTTGCGCTCGATCTATTCGAATCATTCTACTCAGGCGAATTTACGCCAATTCGATAGTCGAGGAGCACAAAAAGCTACTCGAAATCGAGTTTTTTTCTCTATATTCATTCACCCGAGCTTGGTGAATGTGCCCCTTAAACATCTCACATGCATAAAATTGATATTGACTATTGAAGCTCCATGTATCACAGTTAATATCTTGACTTTATAAGCACAGACAACTTATCACGCAACAGACAATTTTAAAGTTTATTCAAGAGGCACGAAAATCACCAGCAGGCCCTTTGTTGATCAGCCCCAAGGGTAGGTGGGCTGAAAGTTAAGTAGCTAAAAATAGTGGAGTGGATCAAAGGAATTCACAGAGTAAAGAAATGAAACAATCATCTAAAGATTCCCACACACACAGCCTTTTCACTTAAAGACAGTAAACTCTTCTTGACTCATTTTGACGGTAAAATTAAAGATATCTTAATTGAAGCTTTCCCATTTTATGTGTTCATCCCCATAACTCCATTAAAAGGCCCAACATTGGGTTGTGCATAACATCTCACCCTACTGAGTAAATATTAGAGCAGTGGTAATGCAGACAGCACAAAAACATCAGGTCCCCGGTTCAACTCCACATGAAAGCTGATCCACTATCTTCTGCCTGTTTACAAAATGCAGATGGAAGATAACAGACAATCTGCTACATTTGCTCTGCTTGTTGCCCAGAAAATGTCTGATTACTGGTCGAGAATTGTTTGCCACTAGTGATGGGTGAATAAATTCGACTGGCGCAAATTTCTGGGTTTTGCCACCAGCGAATAAATTTGCAAAGTCATAAAATTTTGAAAAGACAATCACGCGTCAACACTATTCGTGTGCCAATTGATTTAACGCAGGTGTCAAAATTGACGCAAGCGACTTTTTGGACGCCAGTTTTTGAGTTTCACGAAACAGGAGATTCGCCCATCACTACTTGCCACCTACATATTTAATCTCTGCTACTCAGTAGGGCGAGTCAAAGGGGCAGATTTACTTAAGTCTGAGGGGCCCATTCACTAAGTTCGAGTGAAGGAACAGAGGAAAAATAGTTCGAATTTCGAATGTTTTTTTTGGCTACTTCGACCATTGAATTGGCTACTTCGACCTTCAACTTCGAATCGAACGATTCAAAATAAAAATCATTTGACTATTCGACTATTCGATAGTCGAAGTACTGTCTCTTTAAAAATTTCTTCGACCCCCTAGTTCGCCACCTAAAACCTACCGAGGCCAATGTTAGCCTATGGGGAAGGTCCCCATAGGCTTGCTAACAATTTTATGATCGAAGGATAATCCTTCGATCGATGGATTAAAATCCTTCGAATCGTTCAATTTGAAGGATTTAATCGTTCTATCGAATTGCGCAAAATCCTTCGACTTCGATATTCGAAGTCGAAGGATTTTAATTTGGCAGTCGAATATCGAGGGGTAAATTAACCCTCGAAATTCGACCCTTGATACATCTGCCCCTGAATGTTCATTTTGGAAACTTTCGAGCAATTACATCAGACGTTATTTCGGGATGATTATGTGTATTCTTCAAAATACGTAATTTCGTCTTGCAAAAGACCACTGGCGTACTTTAGTCAGCAAAGATCTGTTAGTGCAAATGATTCTTAGCGCTTTTTCTCTAGCGTTACTTTCTTCCTAGTTAAACTTTATACCCCAGGGTATATGGCAACCAGGGTCCATAGAGAACAAGCTAAAACTGAGTAAGGGTTAAAAGCTGTGGTCTTTCTTTGGTAGAAAAGAAACTAAGAAAACAAGAAAAAGCTAAGAAAACCAGAGAAAGAACATGCAAGGTGTTAATTGACTGGCTGTGTATTTAATTGGACATTAGTGCCTATTACTAGATGTTTTGCTTCATATCATTTGAATATTTAACTTACAATGAACCTATTTAACTGCATGCCTTTTAATGAACAATTAGAAATATTGCTTCTTACAATTAAATTCGTGGTCAGTGTGGTAGAGAAGATGAGATCATTATTTCTAAATGCTTGAGGTGGAATATTGAATAATGCTTGACCTGTCTTTACACTGTATTATACTGAGGTTGTACTAACATTGTTAACGTAGTACAAGTCATAAACAAGAAACAAAATAGCGTGCTGTAGGTAAGAACAAAAATTTGCATTTCATATGTCATATTCATCACTTGACATTTATTACATTGCCAACTTTTATTACATATGGCGCATTTTTAAGGCCAATATAATTCTGTGATTCAAAAATAATGGTTTTTGAATCATTGCAGTCTTCCTTCCATTCTTGCAACTGGTCACTAAATACTGGGTTTAGCAGTAGGGATGAGCAAGTTTTTGCCAGGAGTGGATTTGTGGAGAATTTTTGCATTTCGCCATCTGCAAATGTTTTCATGAAACAAAAAAGTTCCAATATAAAATTATTGTCATAAGAAAAAACACCCATTGACTTTAATGCATTTGGACAAAAAAAATCTCTTAGACAAAAAAGTCGCCAAGACAAAAAGTCACTGAGCCAAAAAAGTCTTGGTAAACTAGCTAGCTGTAAGACATTCATTAACAGTTAGGAACTGATCAATGATTGACCACTATTAAATATGCAGTCTCCCCTGAAAACTTAGTAACTTAGGTGGGGTATTTGGAGGAGGGAGGATTGGCTGTGGGGATTTGATGCTGGAACATATACAGTATGCATGTTATGCTTTTCCCAAATTACGGTGCAGAAGAACACTTGCAAAAGGGACACAACTATTTTTTTTAAATTCATCTACGCTTGGGGGCACATTTACTAAGCTCGAGTGAAGGATTCGAATGAAAAAAAGTTTTGAAGTATTTTTTTTTGGGTACTTCGACCATTGAATAGTCTACTACGACCTACGACTTTGACGATTCGAATGAAAAATCGTTCGACTATTCGACCATTCGATAGTCGAAGTACTGTCTCTTTAAAAAATACTTCGACTACATACTTCAGCAGTTTAAACCTACCGAGGTACCATGTTAGCCTATGGGGACCTTCCCCAGCACTTTTATAACCTTTTTTTGATCGAAGAAAAATACTACGATCGATCTCTTAAGATCGCTAGAATCGTCCGATTTTTACTTAGATCGATCGATCGAAGGATTTGCGCTAAATCCTTTGAATTCATTATTCGAATTCGAAGGATTTAAATTTGAGGGTCGAATTTGAGGGTTTATTAACCCTCGATATTGGACCCTTGATAAATGTGCCCCTTGTATTAACCTGCTCATTTCAATATTGCTATGTAAATACAATGTATTGCAAAGAAAAACATTTATTCCACAAATATAAAATTGCTCACACACTGCAATCATTTTTTGCATTGCACATTTTATTTTATGTTTACAACTTTTGTTACATTCCCCCATAAGACTCGACCAAAGAGCAAGTGCAAAGAGTATTCAATGGGTTTTTTTGCCCATAATATAGTATTTTTTTTCAGAAATCAGACATAGTTGTATGTGCACATAAAATGCCAGTACTTTAAAGGCAAGTTTTAAAGGCAAGCATCACTTCCAAAATGCACAGTGTCCCGTTTACTTATGAACAAAAACTATGAATTTGAGAAAAATTGAAAATTGAGCCTTGGATTAATGGATTTTAAAAATTCTTAATTTTTCATGCAATAAATGCTGCTCTGCCTGGCAGATCATTAATTAGACTGCAATTTTATTATTGAAAATAATTGATCATTATTTTAGAGCTAAAAATGGCAAAAAATTATAATGGGTAATTTAACAGTCTTACTTATTATTCATTTCATCTTCATAATAAATCAGCTGTACTGTAGCTTAGATAACAGAAATTGCTCTTGAAATCTATTGGTTTGCTTAGCAGAGATGAGCTATGCCCTTAAGGCAATAAGCAGTTGCTTTTATGCAGTTACTATACTCTCTTAACACAGAGACTCATTCCGAGAACTGTGAAAATATATGAACCACATTAAATTTAGTCTCATTGGATTTTTTGTTATACTTTGCATTCACCTGAGCTCACATTTGCAAAGAACAATCTGTTTATCAGAAAGTTGTACATGTGCCGGGGTAAAGTGCCCAAAACAGTATTTTCTTGTTTCATTAAATGTCACTCAGACAGAAGAAGTAAGCATTGCTTTTGAATTCAGATCCTTACTGAATATCTATTCCTTTTTAATCACAACAATAATTGACTGTTGTGATGAGCATTCTTCTCATTTTAGGCACACCTTTTTGAAGACAAAGTCAAGGTGAGTATCTCAGGAGGCATTCCTAGAGTCGGCTCTATGAAGGAGAGGCAGGCAGAAGGCTATGGTGTGGAAGAAGTAAGATTTAAGTCATGGTGAGCAACCCAGGAGACATTAATAGAAATGTCTCTAAGAAGGAAACACAGTCAGTTGGCTATGGGGTGGGAAGAAGCAAGATTTAAGTAATGGTGAGCATCTCAGGAGGCATTCCTAGAATCGGCTCTAAGAAGGTAATGCAGACAGTTGACTTTGGTGTTGGAAGAAGCAAGATTTAAGTCATGGTGAGCATCTCAGGTGGCATTCCTGGATCTGAATATCTGTTTTAGAAGGGGAAGAGCTGGATGACCAGGCTACTGAAGACCAAATATCTTTTGTCAATTGGTCTGTTGTGCACATAAAGACTACATTGTTTTTCTTTTTTTTAAGCATCTCTTTGATTTCAAGATGAAGTGAGGATTGAGAAACACCACCTACACTACACAATATAAACATAACATAAACCCAATAGGCTGTTTTGCTTCCAATAAGGATTAATTATATCTTAGTTGGGATCAAGTACAAGCTACTGTTTTATTATTACAGAGAAAAAGGAAATTGTTTTTAAAAACTAGGATTACTTGGATAAAATGGAGTCTATGGGACACAGCCTTTCTGTAATTCAGAGCTTTCTGGATAATGAGTTTCCAGATAATGAATCCAATACCTGTACTTGATCCAAACTAAGACATACTGTAAACAATCCTTATTGGATGCAAAACCAGCCTATTTGGTTTGTTAGATGATCTTCTAGTAGATTTAAGGTATGAAGAGCCAAATTGCAGAAAGATCTGTTATCTGGAAAACCCCAGGTCCCGAGCCCTTTGGATAACAGGTCCCATACCTGTATATTTTTTTTATATCATTATATTAATAAATGAATATTTGAAGGAAAAGCATGGAACAGGAGGGTGATTTAGTAAAGCTGTTTGTTGACAGTGTTTTTAGGTCTACTGATCACCAGCTAAAGGTCTCCTGGTTGATCCTGATCTTTTGCACCCCCCCCCCCCGCATAAGGCATATTTTATGTACCTTCAAATCGACCTAAATAATGAGCAAAAAAAAAACAAACTTTTGTACCAGAAAAGAATGATGGCATAAAAACATTGTATTTCATATTAAAATGCATTTTGTTTTGTAAGCTGTATATATAGTATGGACGCGGTTATTAAATTCTTGTAGCAAAACGATGCTGTTCTGTTCATTAACCTCTTTCTTTTGGTTCTGGATACTCTGTATGCGACTGGATCTCTCTACCACTGCCTCTGCTACCTACTAATGAACAAAATGTTATTTCCTCCCAGGTTTTACCTCACTATATCATTGTCATTGCAGGAGGCAGAGAAGAAAGCAATCCTTTTTATTTTAAAAGTGCACTGCTAGATTGTGGGTTCATACATATTCTATGCTTCAGCTTTCAAAGAGCAAGTACCAAAACATTGCCATTGTTGACAATTCCATCTTTCTAAAAAAGATGTTTTTTTCAGATTAGGAATAATTATTTTGCACTCTTCAGATATATTAAATAAATGAGTCCTCTTCTCTTCAAGTAGAAAAATTAGGGAATAAATACTTACATGTTTAGACAAACTCTGACTTTGAAATAGACTTTGAAATAGAAGTGGAAATGAACAAAGTATCACTGCAGTAATTTCAAGGGACAGAAACGGTTGTTTATGCTTCTGACAACAAGGAACAGTAACACCAAAAAATAAAGTAATGAAAATATAATTTACTGGTACAACTGGTGTGTGCTTCAGAAATTCTACTATAGTTTAAATAAAGAAGCCATAGGGTAGCCATTCTGAAAAAGGAGAAAAGAGACAGGATACACAGAAGATAACAGATAAGCTCTGTAGTATACAATGGGATTCTTCAGACCTTATCTGTTATCTATTGTGTATGAATGGCTGCCCCCATGGCTACACAACATCTTGTTTATGTAAACTATAGTAGCACTTATCTGTTATCTACTGTGTATCCTGTGCTTGAATGGCTGCCCCCATGGCTACACAGCAGCTTGTTTATATAAACTATAGTAGTACTTATCTGTTATCTACTGTGTATCCTGTGCTTGAATGGCTGCCCCATGGCTACACAGCAGCTTGTTTATATAAACTATAGTAGTACTTATCTGTTATCTACTGTGTACCCTGTGCTTGAATGGCATTCCCCATGGCTACACAGCGGCTTGTTTATATAAACTATAGTAGTACTTATCTGTTATCTACTGTGTATCCTGTGCTTGAATGGCTGTTCCCATGGCTACACAACATATCGTTTATATAAACTATAGTAGTGTTTCTGAAGCAGACACACCAGTTTTACCAATACAGGGCATCAGTACATTATATTGTCATTCCTTTAAAACACTTTTTTTGGTGTTACTGTTCCTTTAAGACAAACATAGGTGTTGTGCTAAAACTACTACCCGTTGATTTTTAACAGCTAACATCAAAGGTAAATTGGATCATATTATGGAAATGTGATTCCAGGACTTTTTTATATTGGTTTTAGAACTGTAACAAGAGGATTGATGTTTTCATGCAAATGTAAACTTTCTACGGGAAAAAGGAAATGGAATATATTTTTTACCAAATCAAGAGGAACTTGATCTGAAGCATCTGAAACCTGCTATTTTGAACTTCAGAACAGTTTAGATAAAGCTCAGTGAAGAGCATCACTGCAGAGCATTACATAGCAATGAGCCATCAAGTTGCTCTTGAAACATTTGCAAAAGCAAATTTTGAGAAACCGCGAAATGTGGCTGCAATGCATTGGAGATAATGGGAAGGCAAAATTACATTGCTGTTTTTATTAGTTCTGCAATAGCATAAACATCTCCCTATGTTCTTAGACAAGCTCCTTTCCACCATACTACAACTGTTCCGCATAGAATAACATTACTCCAATGAAGCCAGTTCCAAATATGGCAGTGACTTTACCATTAAAGGGCACCAATCATGACCAAAATCATTTACTAAGTAAATACACTATGTAAAAGTTCAAGAAATCTGATTTTTAAAACAGTTAGAATTGTTTGTATAATGTAAATGATCAGCTCACTATTCCTTCTGCAAGATCTCCCCTATTTCCCCTGCAGTTCTAGCTGAGGCAGCCATCTTGGATTTCACTGGCTCCTCCTACCTATATCTTCCCAGCCAACTGTAGCTCTGAAATCTCGCACATGCTCAGTTGAAATTCCTTGTTGCTTATCAACCCTTCTGAGATATTTTCAAATCAGCCAAACCTCTGTGTTAGCTGCTGTTCAGTAGTGCTGCCACCTGCTGGAAGTTACTGTGTGCCCTTCATTTGCATAATGACATCACCAGCAGGGGACAAGATAGGGAAATATCCTGATACTTCTAGTGGAGGAGTTTACTTAAACAAGACATTCTGGGTAGAATACTCAAAGCAGTGTTACAATATGAGCATGCTCCTGAAATTTGCATATTAGAGTCTCTGTTATAGTCACAGTATGGCCTCCCTCAGTGAAAGAACCCATTTGACAAAGTAAGGGATTTTTT
The DNA here is from genome assembly GCF_017654675.1 of Xenopus laevis. Lineage (NCBI taxonomy): Eukaryota > Metazoa > Chordata > Amphibia > Anura > Pipidae > Xenopus > Xenopus laevis. The sequence goes on from NC_054384.1 coordinate 12,852,268, forward strand.
TAAAACCTGCAGATATCCTTTCTCCTAGATATTTATACCAAAAACTCTCCAAATTAGGTTCCCATTTGGTCGATGCAGAAGGAGCAGATGATGATGATGACTTTATGTTTCTCCGGCTCAAAAGACAGTGTTTTTTTTGGGTTTTTTTCAGCTCAAAATTCAAGCATCATGAATGATGTTTGATATTTGCATTTGTAGCATCACAATAAATATGAATTGCTTTGACTGTTCTTTATTGTGTTTTAAAACTACACTTCTCAGTTGACCCTTCGCTTTCAGCCCTCCCACTGAACCCCATTGTTACATACCTTAATGAAATACCAGAAATGGGGTAAAATGGCCACAACATTTATTCACATTTTATTGTATAAATAGGACCTTGCCAGTCTCACCCTAATGCAATATTCAAAGCCAGAATTCCATAAAAGATCCTCAGTGGAGACTTGAGATCATCACTATGTCATTATATCCCCCACTAATCATTAGGCTGCCTCTACCTACAGAGAGCATGGCCCCAAAGTCTGCTACGAGCAGGAGCTGATTCTGCCACCATGGGGGAAATTTACTAAAGGGCGAAGTGGCTAACGCTGGCGAAAATTCACCAGCGTGATGTCATTTTGGCACTTTGCCGATTTATTAACGGTAGCTGGTGTAACTTTGCTGGCGTAATTTCGCCAAGAAAATAGACTCTGGCGCAACTTCGCACTCTAATGCCAGGTGAATTTTCGGTCTGGCAAAAGAGCGTTACTACGCAAATTCACTAAGTTTTTGATTTTACTGACTGTTACCTCTATTGCCAGACTTGCCTTCGCCACCTCAGACCAGACGAAGTGCATGAGAGTAGATAGGAGTTCCCAGAATACGCTGGCGTTTTTTCCTATTTAAAGGGTGATAGACTGAAAAAGATCGTAAATTTTTTTTTTGGGGTACCCTTCTTCCCCCCCTACATTTGCTAACATATGGCACCTAAACTATACTGTGGGCACATGTGTAGGGCATTATAACAACTTTATATAATTTTATTAAGGTTCCCTGGCCTTGTGTAGTGTAATGTATATGCTGCAGCATATACGGCCATTGTACTTTAACTGCACGCCATATGCTAATTAGCCAACGCTAGCGTAACTTCGAACTGCTGAGCATAATTTCGCTGGCGTTCGGAACCCTGTGCGCGACTTTGGATCTTCGTGAATTAGAGTTGTCCAGGCGAATTTACACCTGCCGAAGTATTGCGATGTTCGTGAAGCCAGCTCTGGCTCCGGTTAGTGAATTTGCCCCCATAAGAGAAGTTCAGCAACCCTGCTGGTGGCCCTGAATCTGCAGTGTGTTGATAGGTAGTGATGGGCAAATTTGTCCTGTTACGGTTTTTGCAGCGAAATTCGCAAAACATTTGACACGTGTTAAAATCAATCAGTTTACTTTTCGTTGGAGGCAGAATTATCACCAGTGTCGGACTTGTCGCCGGCGAATTTTTGCAGGTGAATAATTTTGCCCTTCACTAATGATAGGAAATTCAAGCAGGCTGTCACCCAATACAAGCAGTGGTAGCGTCTGTATCAATGAACCCACTGTGCAGTCTCAGGAGAGAACCCCCTTTCTACCTCTTCTAAATGTACCTGTGCAGTACTCTGGCAAGCTTCTGCCACTGCTGTGACAAATAAAACTTCAATTACATTATCATATATCCACTGTTTTGATCCAGAGGAAGGTGAAAACCCCAGCCTAGAGTCAGTGCCAATTATACCTCAAGAGGTAAAAAATTCCTTCCTGACCCCAGTGGTAATCACTAGTGATGGGCGAATTTGCGTCTCGTTTTTGACGCCGGCGCCCATTTTTGATGCCGGCGAATTTTTTCCACTAATTTTCGCGGGCGTTTCGCGAATTTATTTGCTGGCTGCGAATCGCGCAAATTCGCCACGAATTCGCGCCTGGCGAATAAATTCGCCCATCACTAGTAATCACTAACATTCCCTGGATCAAGCATTTGACATCTAATTAACATAAATAACACCATGCAGACTCTCACGTTTTTACTGTATAACCTTACAGAAACCACAGTTCATCAGTTTTGACAAAGAACTCAAAAGCAATCAACACACTGTGGTTATATTTGCAGTACATATTATCTTATCCTGATGTATTTACATTTTCTAATCCAATCAGCAGAAAGAATCTTGCAATAAGCATTTAGAAGGCATTCCTTTAATGTATTTCTTCAACACATTTAGGTTAATGCCTCGGCTGAAAGAAATACATTTTACATGTCGACATTATTGCTAACATTTTCCATGACTTCAGCACAAAACAGGACATAATAGGGGCAATTATCCAAAGCCAAAATATTTACATACAATTATAACTTGCAAAATGAAACTATAACTGAGTGTGCACTTTCCCTTCCCTTTATTGTTGTGCTAAAAGTTGCTGTTTTGCCAGTATCAATGTGCAGTTTGTCTGTGTGTACCTGGAATATTTAAGGGACATAACTAAATACATAAAGCCATTAATACATTTAAAGGAGAAGTTACCAGGATTTTAACTGTTCAACTCTTTTTAAAGCACCACTATTGTATTTTCAAGTTGTTGAGCTGAAATTCCTAAAAAAAAAAAATCCAAGTAATTATGCAAATCGCAATAAACAAATGAATCAAGATTTTTATTTCACAATTGTTTCCAGGGTTCTACAAATATTTCAGTGAAGCAAAACAGGGACATAAACAGACATTAGGGGGCTCATTTACTTAGTTCGAGTGAAGGAATAGAGGAAAAAAAGTTCGAATTTCGAATGGTGGAATATGACTACTTCGACCATCGAATGGGCTACTTCGACCTTTGACTACGACCTTCGACTTCAAATCGAACGATCCGAACTAAAAATCGTTCGACTATTCGACCATTCGATAGTCGAAGTACTGTCTCTTTAAAAAATTCTTCGACCCCCTAGTTCGCCACCTAAAACCTACCGAGGCCAATATTAGCCTATGGGGATGGTCCCCATAGGTTTCCTAACAATTTCCTGATCGGAAGAATATCCTTCGATTGATGGATTAAAATCCTTTGAATTGTTCGATTCGAAGGATTTAATCGTTTCGTTTGATCGAATGATTATTCCTTCGATCGTTCGATCGTAGGAATAGCGCAAAATCCTTCGACTTCGATATTCGAAGTCGAAGGATTTTACTTCGACAGTCGAATATCGAGGGTTAATTAACCCTCGATATTCGACCCTAGGTAAATGTGCCCCCAAGGGGCAGATTTATCAAGGATCGAATTTCGAAGTGGAAAATACTTCGAAATTCGACCATCGAATAGAATCCTCCGACATTCTAATTCGAAGTCGGAGGATTTTATTCATCGTACGATCGTATTCTGATCATACTTCAAACCGTACGATTCGAAAGATTTTATTGTACGATCGTACGATTTTCCTTCGATACCCAAAAACTTAGAAAATTGCTGTGGCAGGTCCCCATAGGCTAACATAGCACTTCGGCAGGTTTAAGTTGGCGAAGTATTGAAGTCAAAGCTTTTTTAAAGAGACAGTACTTCAACTATCGAATAGTCGAATATTCGAACGATTTTTACTTCGAATCGAAGTCGAAGTAAATTCGAAGTTGTAGTATCCTATTCGATGGTCTAAGTACCCAAACAATTACTTTGAAATTCAAACTTTTTTAACTTTGAAGATTCACTCGAGCTTAGTAAATCTGCCCCTAAGGGGGTTATTTATTAAGCTTCGAATTCTGATAATTGGACTTTTAAAGGGGAAAATACAATTTTTCCAGAGAAAAAAAAACGTAAAATTTTCAGGATTTATTAATGTCAGATGAAAAAAGTACTCCAATTCAGACCTGCTGAGAACATGTAAAAGTCAATGGCAGATTTCCCGTTAACAATTTTTAAAAAGATTTTCTGAGCTGCGATGGGTTTTTCGAAAAAATTGTAGCCTTCAGACGATTTAATTTAAAAAAAAATCCAAAAAAATAGCAGGATTCTGATTTTTTAATGATTTTATTGTGACTTTTTCCGCACAAGAAAAAATTGTCAAAATGTATTAATAAATGGGGGGTGGGGGGAGACTGTGCATATTTGGTCACAGTAGTATTCAGAAAATAGAAAAAAATCTCTTTGGATTTTGCTAAATAACCCCCTAAACATCCCATTGATTAGAAATAAATTCTCAAAATAGATTGAATCCGTCGGCAGAATTCCTGAGATTGGAAAAACCTGAACCCTCGATTGGCAGGGTTATTTTCAAATCCCTAACCATAAGTAAAGTGGTAAATAGACAGCAAGGATGATTTTCTGAATAGTCAGACATATTACCTTTGGAACGAACAATAATTTGGAGAGTCAAGTTTGATATCCCTGATATTTAAAAAGTTCAAACTGGCATGTTGGTGGAGCAGATAAAAGTCCCTGCCAAATAATTGCTTGGAGAATTGGAGAGTCTTTGTTATTTATATGTTAGATTTGTCTGCTTGCAGAAGGCCTGTTCCCATATTAAGCATAACCTCACATGTTACCCTTTAGCATTTATATGAATATATATTAAAATAAGCAGTGTTCTGCATACTGTAAAATAAATAAGCATGCGCCCTGTATGTTTCTGTGGCATAAGAGATTAGCAAATTATTATAAACTGGAAAGTTGGATGAGATGTAATATCTGGATGCAAATTAGTATTATTTCTGCTGCATAATGCTGCCTGATTGTTGGTTTGAGTATGCTCCTACATGCAGGTGCATGAATAAAACGAAAGCTTGACTAGAGGTTGATCGGTCACTTTGTGCAGTTTGGAAGCTCTCCACCTTAATAAATATAAGTGCAGTACTATGAATGTGGCACTTGGATGACACTATGGGGCAAATTCACTAAGATTCGTAGTTGTACCAGGCGCAACTTCGCCACACTTCGCCAGGCGTCATTTCGCCTCCGCAAATTCACTAAAATCCAAAGTTGCACTCAGGGGTAGCGTAAGGTTGCGAAGTTGCGCTAGCGTTGATTCGCTAAGCGAAGCGAAGTTACGCTAACGATGGTTAATTTGCATACGGCACCAAATTTCAATGGAGGTATATGTAGCAGCACTACAAATGCCTGGGAAACCTTCAAAACATCAAATAAAATTTTCTTTTTGCCCTACACATGTGCCCACTGTACAGTTAAGTTGCCATGAGTGAGGAAATGTAGGGGGGAAGGAGGGGAGCCCCAAAAAAATTTTCGATCTTTTTCAGCCTATCACCCATAATATAGAAAAAACGCCAGCGTTTTTTGGGACTTAGAAAAAAATTTGAACTTTTTTTGAAGCAATCCCTATCTACTCTATTGCGCTTCGCCTGGTCTGAGGTGGCGAAGGAAGTCTAGCGTAAAAGGTAGCGTTCAGTACAATGCGCGTGTTAGTGAATTTGCGTAGTTACGTCCGTTGCGCAAATTCGCCAGGCGTAAGGCTGCGAAGTAACACTAGCGAAGTTTCGCCAGCGTTCGTTAGTGAATTTGCGAAGTAACGAAAAATGCCCAACGCTAGCGAATTGACGCTAGCGTTAGACGCTTCGGCGCTTAGTGAATTTGCTCCTATGAGAACAAGCAAGGCTACTAAGGAGGTGTCAGGCAGCTAATAAGTGGTGATGAGCACATTTTTTCGCCAGGCATACTTTCGTGGAGCAATTCTGCACTTCGCCATGTGCAATTTTTTTTGCCAAACGGTGGGGAAAATCTGCCGCAACAAAAATGGCCTATAATGCATTTGAACAAAAAGTCGCTGAGCAAGAAAAACGCCTGATTGCTGGTTTGAGTATGCTCCTACATGCAGGTGCATGAATAAAACGAAAGCTTGACTAGAGGTTGATCGGTCACTTTGTGCAGTTTGGAAGCTCTCCACCTTAATAAATATAAGTGCAGTACTATGAATGTGGCACTTGGATGACACTATGTGGCAAATTCACTAAGACTCGTAGTTGTACCAGGCGTAACTTCGCCGCACTTCGCCACACTTCGCCAGGCGTCATTTTGCCAGCCCTCCGCAAATTCACTAAAATCCGAAGTTGCACTCAGGGGTAGCGTAAGGTTGCGAAGTTGCGCTAGCGTTGATTCGCTAAGCGAAGCGAAGTTATGCTAACGATGGTTAATTTGCATACGACGCCAAATTCAAATTTCAATGGAGGTATATGTAGCAGCACTACAAATGCCTGGGAAACCTTCAAAACATCAAATAAAATTTTTATTTTGCCCTACACATGTGCCCACTGTATAGTTAAGTTGCCATGAGTGAGGAAATGTAGGGGGGAAGGAGGGGAGCCACAAAAAAAATTTCGATCTTTTTCAGCCTATCACCCATAATATATAAAAAACGCCAGCGTTTTTTGGGACTTCCCTATCTACTCTATTGCGCTTCGCCTGGTCTGAGGTGGCGAAGGAAGTCTAGCGTAAAAGGTAGCATTCAGTACAATGCGTGCGTTAGTGAATTTGCGTAGTTACGTCCGTAGCGAAAATTCGCCAGGCGTAAGGCTGCGAAGTAACACTAGCGAAGTTTTGCCAGCGTTCATTAGTGAATTTGCGAAGTAACGAAAATTCCCAATGCTACCGAATTGACGCTAGCGTTAGGCGCTTCGGCGCTTAGTGAATTTGCCCCTATGAGAACAAGCAAGGCTACTAAGGAGGTGGCAGGCAGCTAATAAGTGGTGATGAGCACATTTTTTCGCCAGGCATGAATTCGTGGAGCAATTCTGCACTTCGCCATGTGCAATTTTTTTTGCCAAACGGTGGAAAAAATCTGCCGCAACAAAAATGGACTATAATGCATTTGAACAAAAAGTCGCTGAGCAAGAAAAACGCCCATTGACTTTAATGCATTTTAATTGAGAAAAAATTAGGGTTAGGGTGTTGTCTACTGACTTCAATGCGTTTTTGCAAATTTTTCGCCATTTCATACATTTTTTCCACAGTATCGCAAATGCTTCAGCGAAGCGAAATGGGACAAATTCGCTCATCACAACAGGAAGGTGCTACTATACTTACTAGATAAGGTAACACCAGAACCCAAACTGCCAGAGTCATCTTAGTTGGATGCCCAACATCATGTGAGAAAGATCTCCACTGAAGAGCTTTAAAGCAGCTGGTGCTCAAGAGGGAAGGGTTCCCTATGATAGACTTGCTAGACATTATTACAACTGTAGTAAATTCTGCCAATTCCACTGGAAAACCAGATTGCAAACCAGAAGTTTATTGTAGGAAACCAAACAACACACAGGAATCTATCATAGGAACCAGATAGCAAACCAAAGGTCTATTGTGAAACCAGATCGTAAACCAGAGTGACCGTACCTTAAAATTGCCATTATACAAAAAAGAGTTCCCTTGTGCATATTAGTCAGAGAGTCCCAGGGGTCATCGAGGCAACGAGTGTTCTGTGTATTAACTGTAGTGATGGGCCGTTTCAACATTATTCAGAAACCCATTGACTTCAACGTGGGCATCAAAATTGATGCGGGAAAAATTTGTGTTTCACAAATTTTTCATCATTTCACAAATTTTTGGGGAAATTCACAAATTTTCCAGCGAAGTGAAACGGGAAAAATTTGCCCATCACTGTACTTAACTAAACAGGTTCTGTTTGAGCACTACCAAGTTTATGATCATAATTATTTTCTGAATGGGCAGCCTATCTTTCCTTGTATCACCTACTGTTTATCTTGTTGGATATGGCAGCTAGAAAGGAACTGGCGGATGGCTACATTAACCAGAATAGGATCAAGGCATTTTAACCAATCATAAATTTTTGTAAAAAATATTACAAAGATATTTATGTATAGATATAAGGTATAGATATGGCAGGGCCATGGCACCGTTATGCCCTATGTGAATATTATTTTAAATTGTGACTTCACACAGCTAGGCATGTTCAGATTTAGCAGATGAATGCAATAAGTCTACTCATGGTGTCTCTGTACACATTTGGGAATATGCACTAAAGGAATATAAAAGATTTCTGTGAATAGATAAGTGAGGTTAGATGCAAATCTAAACCTTGAAAATGTCCACACGGGACTTCCCATAAACAACAACAGATGTCAGTAACGTTTAAATTCAGTTTTCATTGCTGAATACAGAATTACATTTCATATTTTAATTATTTAAATGCTTCTACATCAAACTGAAGTTGTTATTTACAGTACATTTAAAAAAGGACTTGGCGGCATGATTAAATCAAGTGCTTCATATGTAACAGCATTTTATTGGTAATGGATTATTTGACCATGGCCTTGGGATATTGTCGCACATTGATTGTTGGCTTCTTGCTTTTATATCGCTGCAACATTCATCCTCCTAAGACCATTAAAGTGCCTTTAAATCTTCATTTAAAAAATCCTTTGTGTATTTTTACTGGATATATATATAGAGGTAAATGTATGATTATTACCTTCTTGCTCAGCTCTGCCATGCTGTCTACTAGCTACCTATCACTTCCCCAATAGGGTTGCCACCCGGCCGGTATTTTACCGGCCTAGCCGGTAAAATACCTGCCAAGGCCAGGGCCGGTATTACAAATTTACCGGCTATGTAGCTGCCGGTAAATTTGTAAAACGATTAAAAGGAGCCCTCGGCCTGCCCCCAATCCTCTGGAACTTACCTTTTCTTTTGCTTCTTCTAGCGTCCGTGGCGCGGCCCCGCCCCTTTTGCCATCACGGCCTGCCCCTTTGTGTCCCCGCCCCCCACCAGCTGGTAAAGCAGTTTAAAAAAGGTGGCAACCCTAGTCCCCAACAATCCTATTGTTGTGCACTTCGATAAAAAAATGCCATAGTCTAGCAACCCTGCCTGATGTTATTTGTGGACATATCCAACCAAATAGGGCCAATAATGGAACTTTCTAATCCAGTAGCAACTCCTTCCAAATGTCTAGACCTGTGTATGGGTCTGCTCCTCAGTGATAGGTTTCCCTAGAATTTTCAGGGGGAGATTAGTTGCACAGTGACAAATCTCTTCTTCTTCGGGTGACTAATCTCCCCGAAATGCCTTCCTGCTGCCTAGAATCTAATTTGCTGGCAAGGTGGCACACTGATCGCTTCGACTTTCCGAAGTCGCCCAAAGTCTCCTCATGAGGCAACATTGGGCGACTTTGGAAAACGAAGTGATCCGAGTGCCATCACGCTGGCGATTCACATTCTAGCCAGCAGTAAGGCATTTTGGTGAGATTAGTCGCCTAAAGAAGAGGACGCTGGGGCGGCTAATCTCCCCGTATCAGAGCGTGTGCCACCACCCTTACAATGTATTTTATCTTGTATCACACCATAGCATGTAATTGGACATCATTTCATTGGTTAATATTTACTTAGTCATTATGCATAAGCAAAGAACTGTATCTGGTCAAACTTACTTTTAACAATGTTTAATTTCTCACGTAACCCTCTGTGTCCCAATATCCTTGTTCCAACTGCCAGATACCAAGTTCTTCTTTTGATTCTAATCTATTCACATAGCAATTTTAGCATGAGCACGTGGCATTAATATAAAATGCAACTTATATTGATATGACTATAGCTATAAGTATAATACTATTCCAATAATCAATAAAACAAAGGGAAATCCGGCTTCCACACCTGTAATCCCCAACCAGTGGCTCGCGAACAACATGTTGCCCACCAACCCCTTGGATGTTACTTTCAGCAGCTTTTAAAGAAGGCTCCAGGCTTGGAAGTAACGTTTGGCTGCATAAAAACCAGGTAGGCTACAAGATACCCAATCACAGCCCTTATTTAGCATCCCTAAATAATGATTGTGTTTCTCCCCAACTCTTTTTAAATTTGAATGTGGCTCATGGGTAAAAAAAAGGTTGGGGACCCCTGGTCAAGTGTCGAGTAGCTCCACACAAGGAGAAATCTTTGTAAAATGCAATTTGTAACATAATAAATTATATAAATAATATTTAGAAATACATTTCATATATGGCCAAAGAGGACTCTAATCTCTGATAGGACCTTGAGCCAGCTGGTATCCTTACACGTAAAGCAAACAAGGTTCAGAATAACACTTGCATGGACAAACCAGCCGATATATTTCCCCAATATTACACAGCTGTAAATGTGTCTGCAGTGTATTTTATAAGAGTGTGGGAGTGTTTCATAACCTTTTTCTGCTGATACCAGGATTTTGGATTTATATGATAGAATATCATGGGAGGGAGGGCTTGTTAAGATGGTAAGAACGTTGGAGTTGAGTGCTGAATGGGGGTTTAAAGCAAGAAAGGAAAAATGGGGGAGAAGAGAGAGTGAGAGAAAAAAAACAGGAACAGGAGAGTATCTACCACAGATGGGTGACACCCATTTTTTATGACTGGGCAGCATCAAATTATGGGGCCTATTTATTATGTTGTATAAAATGAAATTTGTCAAAACAACTATAAAAAGCGGCCTAAAATAAATGTCGATCAGCAAATCAAGTTTCATCGAATAATTTATGAAACTGTTAAAAAATTTGCGAAATGATGAAAAATTCATGAAAAAACTCAGAAAATAAAATAGCTTCAATGTTGAAAATACACCTCCTAATGGCTTTATTGTGAAAATCACCAGGTTGAGGACAGTGATGAGTGAATTTGACCTGTTTCACTTTTTCATGAAATATCAAAAATTAGCTGAAATGCTTTGAAATCTATGGGCGACATTTTTTTTTATAATTTTTTAAACTATGGTCTTCATTTTTGTGGCGAAACTTGGTGAAATTTTTTTCTCATCACTAGTTTTGGATTTTGAGATTGCTTTGTAATATCTCAAATAGTGAAATAAAAAAGAGATCCAAATTGTATTAATTTATCCCAAAGAAAAGCCCACAGAATAAAAATGTTTAGGTCTGTTACTCCCTTTGTGTAGCTTGGTATCCAAAATAATTGAAAAAGCTCAAAAATAAAAGTAGTACTGTGGTTTTCAGTAATTTGTACAAATTCTGAACAGTTTTGGTCTCAGAAGTACAGAACACTTCATGTAGACATTTGAATTGAATAAGTAACTAAAAAGCACTGACCTTTCCAGAGGATGAATCTAGATGTGCCATAGTCTACTTATTTTTAATTCACAGGTTTTATTTCAATTAGTAAGTGTCTTTGGGGATGTTACGACTGTTGGACTAAGTATTTGGCTGAAATGGGATACTAAAATTATTTTATAATTCTACTCAGTATTCTAAGAAATCATTTTCTCATCTTTTAGCTTCGGGGAATTTCAGCAAAGTAAGCCAGCACATTATGTTTATGAATATTTCACTTTTAATATATAGTAAATACTATATTTTTAGTACTGGCTTATGCTTGAGTGGTTTGATATTATTTAAAAAAGTTAAAATAAAAATGTTAAAAAATGATTTCATTCAAATAACTGTCTGTTGCTATACTGTTTGTGTAGAAATGTTTTATGTGGAAGCACAGGTTTTAATGCAGCGTTTCAGCTGTGCAGCAGGGCCATATTTACTTATAGGCACACAAGGGCCTGAGCCTAGAGTGGCAGGTTTAGGGGGATGGTCCTCAGGTGTCTATATATAAAATGTAATTTATTTTTATTTTTTAAAGAAAACCCTTCCTATCTAAATCTGGCAGTGGAATTGGGGGAGTGAGGGATAACTGTGTCTTCATGGCAACCCACAGTGGAAGGTAAGGCATGCATGCATACACAGAAGTGATGTCACAAGCATACGTGTGCATGCGCCGATTTCTAGCAGGTTGTACCAAATCAAAATACAGACCTACCTACTCTGCAGTGATTAACAATCTTAAAGGGCATGTAAAGGCAAAAAAATAAAATCCCATTTTTACTTTCTTTAATGAAAAAGAAACCTATCTCCAATATACTCTAATTAAAAAATGTGCATTGTTTTTACAAGAAACCTGACTGTATGCAGTGAAATTCTCCCTTCATTTACTGCTGTGGATAGGAATTGTCAGACGGTCCCTAACTGCTGAGCAGGGAAACAATCATACTTATGAACAGCAGGGGGAGCCCCCGCCTTACTTCCCAGCCATGCAGAACTCAAGCAGCTTTGTTTATGACGATCCCTAAGCAGCCCAGACCACACTGAGCATGTGCACAGTCTTAGTCTTGCAAAGATGTTTAACAAAGTTACAAGATGGTGACCCCCTGTGGCCAACTTTGAAAGCATAAATTATTTATTTGATTAGGCTTGTGGTGCAGTAAGTTCATTATATTTAGTATACAAAATACAACATTTCTAGCCTTATTCTATTTTAGACTTTAAAATGCTGCCTAAAAAACCTCTCCTAGTGATGTGGGCAACTAGTGCTTTTCCTGGCAATGAGTTCCATCTAAAACCACTCCTTGCACTTTTATATAATTGCTCTTGGTGCTTCCTAGTGCTTCCTGCCTTCTGTTCCTAAATAGGCCCTGCCATGTTTATTGATGCAGAAGAACCCCAGAAGTGCCATTGTCACCTGACCAGGCAGTAGCTCCAGGGTTCTTTTTGTGATCAGCATCAGTAGGTGAAGACCACTTGTGTCTAAAGAATTGGTTGCACACATCACTTGCATGGAGAACACTGGAAATGATACCAGGGAGACTTGAAAATATTTGGCTCAAATGCATCCAGTTTGCCACAAAGCTCATACACAATTTTGTCAATTTTTTCTGAATCAAGAGAATCTGCAATGACGCCAGAATTCTGGGGAAAATGCTGCATTGTGGAAAAAAACATTGCATTTTGGCTCAAAATTACACTTTGCTCATGGTGTCTAGGCAAGTAAATGTGCCATAATGAAGCCTACTCCTGCATACACTTTATTATTTTATCAAGACAGAAAAAATAGCCGATTGAAAAGTTTTGGGATTTGAAATAAGTTCTATTGCTGACTTTTTTCTTCCAAAAATTCAAAGAAAAAGAGTTTACAGCATCTAGCTAATGAATTCACAGCACTGCTAATCTAATTAAATACGTGACTGAAACATGGCAAAATGTATTCCTAGAATAAACTGAGTAATAGAAATGGAAAAAAATATAGCAAACAGTGGCTGAAATGACAAAATGGTACAATAGCTGTGTTTCTAGGCATAGTTTCATGCCGTCTAGAATACAATATGGGCAGACGTTTAGTGGAAAACCCAAAGTGCTCGGCAGAAGATGGAAAAATAGTTTATATTTGTCAATACTAGTGATGGGCGAATTTGTCCCATTTTGCTTCGCCGCTTCCAGCAAAATTCACGAAACTGTTAAAAATTCGCAGTTTCACAAATTTATTTGCTGGTGGCGAAACGCGGAAATTCGCCACTAATTTGCGCCTGCCGAATAAATTCTCCCATCACTAGTCAATACTGTTGGTGCTCACTCGGATACCTAAGTACATCTTAGCTCACTGCGCTGAAGGTTGTTAAAGGAAATAAAATTTGAAAGTTAATTGTGTTGGATTTCCTCATGACAGTATAATACACATAAATAGAAAATGTAGTAAGTGTATGTGTGCAGAATCAAACATATAGAAATATACTATATGAACAATTATGATTCAGATACCTGTCTGACCAACATCTCATCCACAAACCAAAGGTATTAATATGAAGTTGGTCCTCCATTTGCTGCTATACCAGTCTCTACTCTTCTGGGAAGATGTCCATTAGAAGTTGGAACATTGTTGGTGGGATTTGCTTCCATTCAAACATAAGAACATTAATGAGGTTGGGCACTGATCAGGGATCAGGCCTAGCTCAAGGTTGGCATTCCAATTCATCCAACAGTTGGGTTGAGGTTAGGGACATTATGGTGCTGAAATGACAGGGCCTTCCTTAAACTCTTGCCACAAAGCAGGAAGCAGGAGTTCCCAAGAAAGTCACTGTACTCTGTAGACTTAGGGTTACTTTCAAAGCAACCATGGACCCTAATCAAACCATAAGAAAACAGCCCCAGACTATTATTCATCCTCCACCATCAGCATTGTTCAGTCAGGTAGGAAGAGGCCACCTAGCATCTGGAAAACCCAGACCTTTCCTTCAAACTCCAGATGGTGAAATGTTTTTTATCCCAGAGGATATGTCCAATAGTGGAGACTTTCCCAGCCAATGTTTACCATTGCACAGGGAGAGTTAGGCTTGTCTGTCTCTAATGTAAAATGTAAGGACCTGGTAGGACCTTGGTAATACCAAAATAAATACATCTATACCTAAAAAGATTACAGCTGTCCATGATGCAATTACAAGAAAGCTTATTTGCCTATACGTAGGTGTGTAGAGAGCAATGAATTACAGTTGTGCCCATTTATCTACCATTATCTACCACCAGTCCTACAGCATCATTGGACATTCACTGGCAAGTTCTCCCCACTTTGCACTTAAGTCTTGCCATGATGATTGTTGTTAGTAAGAAAATGGCAGAATACGTCGGTATAGGGTTGAGTGTGAACCAAAACTATCTCTGTCAACATTTGCATCTTCATCTTAATTTCTACAGTTTGGATTTTTTTAGTTAAGCTGTTGAGACCCCCCTTCCTTTGCAAACGTATTTGTTATTCTTTGTCTGTAGATTCCTGGATGTATATTTAATGCAGAGTTAATAATATAAAATGACATAAGGACTCAGTAGACACCGCACAGCAATGTGCTAAGTGATCTACACTTTATAAAGGAAATCTATTATGCGGTGCCCGAGGCAGCCTCAGGGAGCTCCTGCAACAGCTGATCAAAGAGTAGGAATGTGACCCCCAAACTGTGCTGCCAGACAAGTGCTGTAATGTGACTGCATTCAGTGCAGCTGAGACGTGCTGCTTCACTTTCACATATTAAATAATCTCTCACAATGTACAAACCATCTAATTTGCTCAGTCACAAGACAAGACCATGCAAAATGAATCTTTAGCAAAATAGCCTACACTAAATAGGGCCCTACATCAGAAGTCCTACAAGTTTAATTGCACATAAGCTATTTCTGGCAAATCTTAATATTTATACTTTTACTTTAAATATTTATCATGAATCTATTTTCTCCTCTAAAAAATTGTTGTTTTTTTAATATCTCTAAAATGCAAATTCAAGAAGTGTAAAAACCATGAAAAACACTAATACAAAACTTCCCCATGTAAAAGCTGTTCCAGGTCCTGTACAAGACAGTGGGAGCTGCGCTTATGCAATTTATCCATCAATTTGGACTTTTACAGGCTCGCTGATTTATTTTATGTCTAGTAATTGCCTGAAAACCTTGAATAGTTAGAGGTATTCAAGGTATTCAAGGTGTTTGTATTTTTATTTGAATCATTAACCATTTTATATTTGGCTCTTTTAATAAATTACCTGGCATTCATGGTTTTAGAGAAAATAGGGTTATTCATGACCAACTGACCAATTTGTTTGTCTGATTCCATGCATTTTGTTTCTCCAGTAAAAATTGCATTTTCTTGTAACATAGTAACATAGTAAGTAAGGTTGAAAAAAGACACACGTCCATCAAGTTCAACCTTTTTTTTTTTTTTTATTATATCTGCCTAACTGCCAGTTGATCCAGAGGAAGGCAAAAAACCCATCTGAAGCCTCTCCAATTTGCCTCAGAGGGGGAAAAATTCCTTCATGACTCCAAGATGCAATGGGACCAGTCCCTGGATCAACTTGGACTATGAGCGATCTCCCATAACCCTGTATTCCCTCACTTGCTAAACACCATCCAACCCCTTCTTATACCTATCTAATGTATCAGCCTGTATCACTGATTCGGGGAGAGAATTCCACATCTTCACAGCTCTCACTGTAAAAAAAACCCTTCCGAATATTTAAGTCGAACCTCTTTTCTTCTAATCGGAATGGGTGACCTCGTGTCAGCTGGAAAGACCTACTGGTAAATAAAGCATTAGAGAGATTATTATATGATCCCTTATATATTTATACATAGTTATCATATCACCCCTTAAGCGCCTCTTCTCCAGCGTGAAAATCCCCAATTTGGCCAGTCTTTCCTCATAGCTAAGATTTTCCCTTTACCAGCTTAGTTGCCCTTCTCTGTACCCTCTCTAATACAATAATGTCCTGTTTGAGTGATGGAGACCGAAACTTTACGGCATTTTTGTGGCAGAAAAAAAACCGCTTAGGGGGTTTTTTACTTAAACTGGAAATGTTCTCATTATTTTATTAAAACAAATTTGACCAAACTCCCATCCGTGATTTTACCTTATTTATCAATAAAATAACTCGAAAAATCTGGGAAGAGATTCAGAAAAATCGTAAAAAAATTCAAATTGGAGGAATTTTTGGGAGTTGGCGCCCGTAAACTCAGAATGAGTTTTCATTATTAGTTTAAACATTTTTTTTTTACATTTTTATTGCCTGTCTTTCTGATGTTTGTTATGTATCAGAAAGCCTAAGGCACTTGCTAATCTGCCTATCTGATATAGTGGCAAGATATTCTTGCGTCTATAATTAAATTGTGGGCTGAGTATTTTGCAGAAAAAGGTCATGTAACAGATTGATATCTGCTCATATGCAATTCAAATGACAGTTTATCCCTGCCTCTGAAATGATTATACAGCTATAGGACCTGTCATCCAGAATGCTCGAGATCTCGAGTATTCTGCATAAGGGATCTTTCAGAAATTTGAATCTCCGTACCTAAAGGTGGCCATAGACGCAAAGATCCGCTCGTTTGGCGACATCGCCAAACGAGCGGATCTTTCCCCAATATGCTATTAACGAGCATGGCTATATCGGGGGTAATTTGATTGTTCGGCCGTATGGCTGCCGAATGAAAGCTGTCGGCACTCTCCACACACGATTCGAAAATCGTACGAATCCTCGATTCGTACCATAGGATCTGTGTGTCTATGGCCAGCTTTAAGCCTACTAAGGGATCATTTCAGCATTAATTATGATTGTTCTGTATTATTATTATTGCATTATTTATTAGTTGGGATCAAGTAAAAGGTACAAGAAATTTAAAAATGATTTGATTAAAAATGAAGTCTGGGAGATGGTCTTCTGTTTATTCAGAGATTTGTGGATAATTGGTTTCTGGATAATGGATCCAATACTGCATTTTGTCTGCCACGCATACTATACCTGGATATTTAGGGGTTATTTATTAAAACCTTTTTTTCTAAAAATTTAGTTTTTCACTAAAAAAATGTTCACAAAAAAAATTTAAAGAAAAAAACCTTGAATTTTTCTGAATCAAGGTTTTTTTATTAAAGCTGATTTTTTTCTGGTGGGAGTTTTAAAGGGGAAACACGTTTTTTTCATAGAAATAATTAACTCTATTTATTAAACCCCGAGGCTGCTAAAAGTCAGAATAAAAAAGTACTCCATCTCAAACCTGGCGAGGTCAATGGCAGATGTTCCAAATACAATTGGAAGATATCGTGATCTGCACTGGGTTTTGTACAATAATACCAATAATTTGGGTTTTTGGGAAAGAATTGTAGGATTTGGATTTTTACATGATTTTATCAAATTTTTTTCCCACAACAGATACATTGAGTTAATTTATTGATAAACATGGTATGAATGTGGAGGCCAAAGTGGTTTTTAGTGATGGGCGAATTTATTCGCCAGGCGCGAATTCATCGCGAATTTGAGCGATTTGCCGCCAGCAAATTCGCCGGCGTCAAAAAAATTTTTCGCTGGCGTCGAAAAAAAACAGACGCCGGCGCCGTTTCGCGAATTTTTCACCGTTTCGCAAATTTTTCACCCATCACTTGTGGTTTTAAGAAAATAGTGAGAACTTTTTTGATTTTAGTAAATAACCTCTCTGCTAAAATTTCAGATCTGAAACTACTCCAGCGAAAACCTGTAAGATTTATGTAAAATGTCCCTTGAACCATTTGAATATGTTTTTAAACTTCACGGATTTTGTGTTTGACGTTGACATTTTCGCTCAAAATCTCAATAAATTCAAGGTAAGGTATTCAAGGTATTCAAGCATATAAACTTGAAAAATTTGAGATATTCATAAAAACTAGCGATGGGCGAATTTATTCGCCAGGCGCTAATTCCCGCGATTCGCCGCTGGCAAATTTGCTAAACCGCCACGAATATTCGCCTGTCTTTTTGGACGCCGGCGTCTGTTTTTTTGGACGCAGGCGCATTTTCGCCAGCGACTTTGCACCGGCGTCAAAAACGGACGCCGGCATCAAAAACCAAGGCACCGGCACCGTTTCGCGAATTTCTAGCTGTTACGGCGAAACACCTCAAATTCGCCCATCACTAATAAAAACTCAATCCGATATTTTCCAGTTTGATTAATTGAAAATTAGCCACATTTGGAGTTATGTTGCGTTTGTTTCTGGTAAAAAAGGAGTTTTAGTAAATAACTTCCTTAAACACTCTTACCCCTTTAAAACCTTCCAGGGGCTAGCTAAAGAAAATACTAAACCTAGGGGCCGATTCACCAAGGGTCGAATATCGAGGGTTAATTAACCATCGATATTCGACTGGGAATTAAAATCCTTCGACTTTGAATATCGAAGTCGAAGGATTTTAGCGCAAATAGTGCGATCGAACGATCAAAGGATTATTCCTTCGATCGAACGATAAAATCCTTCGAATCGAACGATTCGAAGGATTTTAATCCAACGATCGAAGGAATATCCTTCGATCAAAAAAACTTAGTAAAGCCTATGGGGACCTTCCCCATAGGCTAACATTGAGTTCGGTAGCTTTTAGATGGCGAACTAGGGGGTCAAAGTTTTTTCTTAAAGAGACAGTACTTCGACTATCGAATGGTCGAATAGTCGAACGATTTATAGTTCGAATCCTTCGATTCAAAGTTGTAGTCGAAGGTCGTAGTAGCCCATTCGATGGTCGAAGTAGAACAAAAAACACTTCGAAATTCAAAGTTTTTTACCTTCAAATCCTTCACTCGAAGTTAGTGAATCGGCCCCCTAGAACTTCTCACTTGGGTCCTTTGTAAAACAGACCTCAATAATGTTCAAAATGAACACTCCAAAATGTTACCAAGAACATGAAAAGTTGCAAAGAGAAGTTATACTGTCCTCTTATCCAGTGAACATATGTCAAGAGAGAGGCTTTAATTCTTGAGCAGAACTGTCCTCCCGTTTTATGAAGCTTTTCATAGCTTTCTGCTGAGGACATTAGTTTTCAGGGTTGGATATCTAAACACTTCAGGATGAAGAAAAGGGGATAAAACAATAGTACTCAGGCAGAGTATTCCTAGAGGGCCAAGGTTTCACTTCACATCACATCGTCAGTCAGTGATTTGGTAATTGGTCACTGCTACAACAATCCCAGCTTGACTTTATTAGCTTTTTATATACATCAAGGGTTTTCTTTATTCCGCGCAGCAACTATTTGATGCATGAGATCGTGTTAATCGACATCTGTTCAGTCATTCTAATGTATTTCACATAAAACCAACAGATTCCTTTATTTTATCATTTATTGCGCTAAAGGGTTTAACCATTGTACTGTTTTCTACAGCGCTTCCTCTTCTGGGAAAATATAGGTTTATTGTTAGTAGTAAAGGTAAGAACATTGATTTTATATCTGTCTCATTCTGTTGCGTTAAACAACAAAGTCATCTAGGACTTTCAAGGCAATGGTGAAAGTGCAAAAATGTTCAAATTAGCCGCAAATATCGCGCCTATCGAATTTATTTGCCCATCATTATTCATTGCCGCTATGTATGTACAGTATACATAAGGGACCAGAGGGGGGCAGCACTTAGCTCGCACATGTATTCAGTTATAGAGTGGCAGTGGAAGCCATAATGGAGCCCTTTCCATACCACCTGCCCTACGGATAGGGCAGAGGTGCAGAGCACAGCAAAACCTGGGGAATGTGCCCCCTTAGTGCTCTTGCATGTCTTACCTGTACTTTTTTTAAATGACCTCTGATATATTAAATATTAAAGGGGATCTAAACACTGTTGTTCAACCAGACTTTACACAGTCATTACAAATCCAAAAGAAAAACTAGTTAATGAACATTATGGGGCACATTTACCTATGGTCGAATATCGAGGGTTAATTAGCCCTCGATATTCGACCGTCAAAGTAAAATCCTTCGACTACGAATATCGAAGTCGAAGGATTTACCCCTATTCCTACAATCGAACGATCGAAGGAATAATCGTTCGATTAAATCCTTCGAATCGAACAATTCGAAGGATTTTAAAGGGGTTGTTCACCTTCCAAACAGTTTTTTCAATTCAGTTGTTTTTAGATTGTTCCCCAGAAATAAAGACTTTTTTTAAACACTTTCCATTATTTATTTTTTACGTTTTTTCCAAAATCTAAGTGTAACGTTGAATGTTTGTGTCTCTGGTGTTGGAGTCTGGCAGTTCAGTAATTCAGGTGCAGACTCTGAACTGTTACAATTTTGCAACATTGAGTTGATCCATTTCTCAGCAGCATCTCTGGAGTATTAGTAACTATTGTATCAATTCTAACAGCTGCCTTTAATGAAACCCAGAGATTCTGCTCAGCAGGGACAAAGATAAGAAATGTAACAACTAAATGTATCCATTTAGAACAGTTTACAGGATCGGCGACCCCCCCTCCCAGAGCTGCTTCAGAAGGAGAGAAATGACAATTTACACTTCAATATTAGAAAAACCGTCACACATAAATAGAAAGTCATTGGAAAAAGTCGTTATTTCTGGTGATCTATCTGAAACCAACTAGTTGTTTGAAGGTGAACAACCCCTTTAATCCATCGATTGAAGGATATTCCTTCGATCAGGAAATTGTTAGGAAGCCTATGGGGACTTTCATTGGCTAACATTGGCCTCGGTAGGTTTTAGATGGCGAACTAGGGGGTCGAAGAATTTTTTAAAGAGACAGTACTTCGACTATCGAATGGTCGAATAGTCGAACGATTTTTAGTTCGAATTGTTCGATTCGCAGTCAAAGGTCGTAGTCGAAGGTCGAAGTAGCCCATTCGATGGTCGAAGTAGCCATATTCGACCATTCGAAATTCGAACTTTTTTTCCTCTATTCCTCCACTCGAACTAAGTAAATGCGCCCCTATATGAGTAAACTCACCACTTTACACATTGGGTCCAGGTGCACATGCTCCAGGCCTTCAACTTATGGATTATGACACGTTATTGAACATTAGGTTGACACAAACTGGACCACATTCAATATCTGCTGCTACAGTAGTTTATTTAAAAAATTAAATTTGTCATTGATTATATAAAAATTGCCAATAACCATGTTATTATCATTACCCTATGATAATTGCTCCACCACAGCATGAAATGCGCAAGGCTATTTTGTTTGTATTATGGGTGCTTTCATTTTTAAATAAACTGTAGCAGCAGATATTGACTGTGGTTCGGTTTGTGCCAGCCTAATGTTCAATGTTCTGTACGTGGTTTATACAGTCATTGGCAAACTACAAATTCTGGCGTACTTTTACATATGAACTAGGGTTAAAGTATGATGGGAGCTGTAGGGCAGGTTTCTTTTTCACCTATCTTTACAGGGTTAGTTGCTCCCTTTTGAATGCAAAAAAATCATCCCAATGAGAAACCCACGTGATTTGTGTAAATCTGGCTCAATGTTCTCTGTCTGATCCCTCAGACCACCTTGTACCGGTTATTAACAGATTATACATCCCTGACATACCTTCTAATGTTTAATTTATAGTGAAATATCAGAAAGCAAAAATGATACAAGATTCCTAAGCTTAAGATAAGATGCTAGACATGAAGGCATTTATATAAAATAATTATTTTGACCATTGACTTGAGAGAGAACGAGAAGGTGCAGTGGGATAGATTCAGGGAGCGTTCAGATCCCCTTTAAATGTAATGTAATGAAATAAAGACCAGGTCCATTTTCCTATAGTATAAGCCCTTGTTGCTTCTTGCATAAAGGAAAGGTCACACCAGAAGTTGCATTTGACAATAACAATCCCTTATGGGGGCATATAATAAAAGTTGTAAACTGAGTAATAATTCAAAATGTTAAAGGGATCCTGTCATCGGAAAACATGTTTTTTTCAAAACGCATCAGTTAATAGTGCTACTCCAGCAGAATTCTGCACTGAAATCCATTTCTCAATGGAGCAAACAGATTTTTTTATATTCAATTTTGAAATCTGACATGGGGCTAGACATATTGTCAATTTCCCAGCTGCCCCTAGTCATGTGACTTGTGCCTGCACTTTAGGAGAGAAATGCTTTCTGGCAGGCTGCTGTTTTTCCTTCTCAATGTAACTGAATGTGTCTCAGTGGGACATGGGTTTTTATTATTGAGTGTTGTTCTTAGATCTACCAGACAGCTGTTATCTTGTGTTAGGGAGCTGCTATCTGGTTACCTTCCCATTGTTCTTTTGTTTGGCTGCTGGGGGGGGAAAGGGAGGGGGGCGATATCACTCCAACTTGCAGTACAGCAGTAAAGAGTGATTGAAGTTTATCAGAGCACAAGTCACATGACACATGACAGCTGGGAAATTGACAATATGTCTAGCCCCATGTCAGATTTCAAAATTGAATATAAAAAAATCTGTTTGCTTTTTTGAGAAACGGATTTCAGTGCAGAATTCTGCTGGAGTAGCACTATTAACTGATGCATTTTGAAAAAAACATGTTTTCCGATGACAGTATCCCTTTAAGAATGAAAAAATAATATTTTACAGTGTAATAATGTTTGTTAGCCAGTTATTAGACCTGCTTGAAGGTGGTCGGTATGAAATGTTACTACTAGTGATGGGCGAATTTATACAGCAGGCGCGGCCAATTTTCGCATTTCGCTCATTTAATTTAATGCACGCCCATTGACTTTAATGCAATTGGACAAAATAAGCACGCATCAAATTGTCGCCGGTGTCAGGATTGACGCCAGCGTCGATTATGATGCCCGTGAATTGATGGCGGTGGCAAAAGTCGAATTCTTTGTCGTTTTTCGAATTTTTAGTGGGAAATTCACGAATTTTTCGGTGATGTGAAACGGAACAAATTCCCCTATCACTAGTTACTACATACACTGAGCAATGGCTGGTGCAAACATGGAAGACAATTTTAGATGTAGCTGCCCAGTGCCCTAGGCAGCTGCCTCTTCTGCCTGCCCCTAGTTCCGTCCCCCACATCGCCACACCCTCCTACAGGGGCCGCCGCCACCCGCCCTGCCCCCTCCCTCAAGCACGCGTAAATTAAACCTACCTTCTGAGTGGGGTGGAGGGAGATCAGTTTCCTTGGGGGGCACCGATAGGAATGGGGTCTGGGCCAGCAGGGCCTACGAAGGCAGGGGCCCACTGGTTTGTTTCACTGTGTCCCACCAGCCCACTCAACCATGTTTTTAAGTGTTGAGAAAGAGGTCCACTGCTGCTATATTCAATAATGGCTTCCACTGCCCGGCATATTACTTTGGGCATTTCATTATCTATGTCTACATCATTTTTATGACGAAAGAACATTGTAACATTTTACCTTTGTGTAGCAAAAAAACAAGATTTTAACAAAGAAATCCAAAACTCAGAGGCACAGATTATGTAAATACTCCAAGAGAACATCGGAGAAAACACAAAGTTAAATGAAACTGCACTATAATAAAATTAGCCCTGCACATCTCCATCACAGCGCAGCCATCAATACCCTTTATATTCATTGCTCGGAATACCAACGGAATCTAAAAGCAGCCCATGAAACTCCAGTGACTGACGAGACTGCAGAAATAAATAAAAATGCAGAAATGAGATTAGCTCTCAACTTTCTGACAATAATAAATGTCCCAGAGATTCCAAGCATCGGGAACTATGTGCACGTCAGCTTTATTTGTATTTAGAGAAATGAATACGAAATTGATCAAACAAGCCGGAAAAGGCGCACACTTCATGAAGTTAGGACACTTTAAAGAGCATAAGTGCAGAAATAAAACTGCATTGCATTGATTGAACTGGATACATGTCATAGGGAGTTTTTTTTCTTCACGTTCTTAAATTAAAAAACTTTAACCAAAGAATAATATAGTTTTTTTTATCACATTTTCACCGAACTTAACACATTTCTAGATTTTAGATATAAATATATATTTCTCTGTCACAAGACTTCTGGTAAATCAAAATGTATCTGAACAAAAAAGAGTGAATTAAAAAGAATAAGTTTCGACTAGGCAGTTAAAACATAGACAATTTAATAGCTGAAGGTAGTCTCTTTCTATTTATAATCAAAAGTGTGACTTTTTTATTAAAAGGTGAACGTGGAGTCCCTTAAATACCAAGGTATGAAAATCCAGCTGATACGAGTATGACTGCAGGAAAGGAGGAAACACAGGTTATCTTCGTACAAAGGGCACAGATTTTAATTCTGATTTGTATGGTATGGGATCCGTTATCCAGAAACCTGTTATCCAGATAGCTCTGAATTACAAGAAGGTTATCTCCCTTTGAAAAAGGATTTCCTTTTCCTATGTAATAATAAAACAGTACCTTGTGCTTGATCCAACCTAAGATATAATTCATCCTTATTGGAAGCAAAACCAACTTATTGGGTTTATTTAGGGGCAGATTCATTAAGGGTCGAATTTCGAAGTTAAAAATACTTCGAAATTCGACCCTCGAATTGAAATCCTTCGACTTCGAATATCGAAGTCGAAGGATTTAGCGCTAATCCTGCGATCGATCGATCGAAGGATTTTTCATTCGATCGAACGATTAAATCCTTCGAATCGAACGATTCGAAGGATTTTAATCCAACGATCGAAGGAAAATCCTTCGATCAAAAAAAGGTTAGCAAGCCTATGGGGACCTTCCCCATAGGCTAACATTGACTTCGGTAGGTTTTATCTGCCGAAGTAGGGGGTCGAAGTTTTTTTTAAAGGGAAAGTACTTCGACTATCGAATGGTCGAATAGTCGAACGATTTTTTGTTCGAATCGTCCGATTTCGTTCGAATTCGTACGAATTTAACCAATTCGATGGTCGAAGTACCCAAAAAATACTTCGAAATTCGAATTTTTTTCATTCGAATCCTTCACTCGAGCTTAGTGAATCGGCCCCTAAATGTTTCCATGATTTTCTAGTACAGGTATGGGACCTGTTATCCAGAATGCTCAGGACCTGGTGTTTTCCGGATAACGGATCTTTCCGTAATTTGGGTCCTCATGCCTTAAATCGACTAGAAATTCATTTAAACATTAAGGGGCAGATTCAATAACTTCGAGTGAAGGATTCGAAGTTAAAAAACTTCGAATTTCGAAGTTTTTTTTGGGCTACTTTGACCATCGAATGGGCTACTTCGACCTTCGACTACGACTACGACTTCGAATCGAAGGATTGGAACTAAAAATCGTTAGACTATTCGACCATTCGATAGTCGAAGTACTGTCTCTTTAAAAAAAACTTCGACCCCCTAGTTCGGCATCTAAAAGCTACCGAAGTCAATGTTAGCCTATGGAGAAGGTCCCCATAGGCTTGGCGTACTTTTTTTGATCGAAGGATATTCCTTCGATCGTTGGATTAAAATCCTTTGAAACGTTCGATTCAAAGGATTTAATCGTTCGATCGAAGGAATAATCCTTCGATAATTCGATCGTACTATCTGCCCTAGATCCTTCGACTTCGATATTCGAAGTCGAAGGATTTTAGTTCCTAGTCGAATATCGAGGGTTAATTAACCCTCGATATTCGACCCTTAGTGAATCGGCCCCTAAATAAACCCAATAGTCTGGTTTTGCTTCCAATAAGGATTTATTATATCTTAGTTGGGATCAAGTTCAAGCTACTGTTTTATTATTACAGAAAAAAAAGGAAATAATTTTTAAAAACTTGGATTATTTGGATAAAATGGAGTCTATGGGAGACCATTCCGTAATTCGGAGCTTTCTGGATATCGGGTTTCCGGATAAGGGATCCTATACCTGTACACTTAAAGTACAGTATAAAGATCCAACTTAAAGAAAGATCTGCTATCTGGAAAACCCCAGGTCCTGAGCATTCTGGATAACGGGTCCCATACATTTATCAGTAAACTAAGCCTTCAAAAATACATCTTTAAAGGACTTGCTGTTGGTTTGACCTCATAAACATGCCCATACCTATGCCAATGATTAATTAAAGTTGTTTCTTCCTAAATGTATTTCTTATTAGTGGTGCTTGCGAAGCAAAGCATCACTACTGTTATCTTGCAAACTTATTTTTATTCTTCTTCCGTATGAAAGTTTGGCGCGTAACTAGTCCCGCACCGTTTGTCCTAGACCCATGAATGAGGTGTCAAATCGTGCGGCTTAATCGGGAATGGGGTGGTATGACTTTTCTAAGGGGTGGGTGGTTAATTGCCCCTTGCGGGGGCAATTAACCACCCCGAAAAGTCCCATAGATTAACATTGAGGCCAACTTTTGACGGATTCTAGCGCAGAGAGGGAATCTTGTAGAAACGTTAAATTTACCACATTTGAAGAGGTTTGCGACCTGTGTCAGATGATACCCCACACGAGGGTATAAGTTTTACCCCCGGGGCAGGAGAGGTCCCCAAATTTGCCCCATTGACTTATAATGGGGAATTTATCGAATAATTAGTTTGTCGCAGACCCATGAATGAGGTGTCAAACCGTTCAGCTTATTCGGGAATGGGGTGTTGTGACTTTTCTGTCCTATTTTGGGGACCCAAAAAAGTGAGCGGAGCCGCAAACAACCAATCAGATTTTCCCTATTGACTTCAATGAGAAAATGTAAACAGCTGTAATTCTCACAGTAATAAAGCCAGAGCTCCCGTGGGTCACTGGGTGACTGCAGCCAAAATTTACAAAAAGTGGGCGGAGTCTACAACAGCCAATCAAATTTCAGCCATTCGATTAAATAGGAAAATTTTAAACTGCTGCCGCTCTTAGACGGTTAATGGCAGCCTCCTCAAAGTTGGCACAGTTGGTCACTGGGGGACTGGGATTAAAATTAAGAAAAGTGGGTGGAGCCAAAACCAACCAATCAGATTTCTTTGATTGGTTTTAATGGGAAAAATGAAGAAGGCTGCCATTCTCTCAGTATTGATGTCAGGGACCTTGAATATCACAAATGTGGTCGCTGGGGGTTTCCACTTCAAGTTTAGAAAAAGTGGGCGGAGCCACCAACAACCAATCAAATTTCATTCATTGATTTTCAATAGAAAAAAATAGAAATGCTGCCATTTTTACACATTAAATGACAGCATTCCCAAACTTTGGTATGTTAGTCACTGAGTGACTGTGGTTCACAATTAGGAAAAAAAGGGGCGGGGCAACAACAGCCAATCAGATTTCAGCCTTTGACCTTAATGAAAAATGATAAACTGCTGCTATTATCACGGTTTAAATGCTAGGTGTACCAAACTTGGCTCAATTACTCACTGGGTGACTGCGGTCAAAATTTAGGAAAAGTGGGTGGAGCCATAAACAGCCAATCCGTTTTCACCTATTGACTTCAATGTAAAATTTTTGATTACCGCCGTTCTCACAGTTTTAAAACCGGAGGCCCCAAACTTGGCACTGACCATGACTAGGTAACTGGGGTTAAAATTCAGAAAAATGGGCGGAGCTTAAGACAGCCAATCAAATTTTACCTAACGCTATTCAATGGGAATATTTAAATTCCTGTCATTCTTACACTGTTAATGTAAGAGTGCTCAAACTTGGTCCATTTGGTGACTGGGTTGCAAATTTTTAAAAGTGGGCGGAGCCAAAAATAGCCAGTTTGTTTGGATTGATTTCAATGGTAAAATTTGGTTGGCTTTAAATTTCACCGGTTTAATCCGGATTCTACCGACTTTGTGTACTCTCTAGGCACCAGGGGCGACTGGGCAAGACACCCAACATATATGGGGGGCCTGAGTTTTGCCACGGCAAGCACCACTCACATTTTCTTCAGGAAATGTACCTCTCTAGTTGTTATTTATTATTTCATCTGAAATGTATTTACTGTATTATTTATTATATAGGTATTACAAGAATCTGTACTTGGCCTTAACTCCAGCAGAGGTGGGTATAAATTCTTCTATGGGTTATTTTATTTTCAGTCACTGAGAAACCTCAAGGCTTTCTACTTGCCTTCCTGCACCTGGATTCTATTCATTTGTTTCTGCCAATCACTATTCATTTTGGCAGAACACTCAGTACAGCAATTTATAAAAAAAAAAACCTTTTAATTGTGCTCGGTTTTATAAAAAAACCTGTTCTATGAGTGTTTCACAACTGAAATCGCTTTATTGTATATCATTAATTAGTTTCAAAAATATTGGCATCTGTTTCTACCTAGGGAAGTGAATTGTAAGATAATTTACAGGTATCATCCAGAATGCTCGGGAACTATTGTTTCTTGGATAATGGATCTTTCCATAATTTGGATCTTCATACCTTAAATCTACTTAAAAAATTGTTTAAACATTAAATAAATCCAATAGGCGGGTTTTGCTTTCAATAAGGATTAATTATATCTTAGTTGGGATCAAGTACAAGCTACTGTTTTATTATTACAGAGAAAAAGGGAATAATTTTTTAAACATTTGGATTATTTGGATAAAATGGAGTCTATGGGGCAAATCCACAAAGGGCAAATTCACTAAGCGCCGAACGCTAGCGTCAATTCGCTAGCGTCGGGCATTTTCGTTACTTCGCAAATTCACTAACGGACGCTGGCGTAATTTCGCTAGTGTAACTTCGCACCCTTACGCCTGGCGAATTTGCGATTCACTAACGCGCGCATTGTTCTGAACGCCACCTTTTACGCTAGACTTCCTTCGCCACCTCAGACCAGGCGAAGCGCAATAGAGTAGATAGGGATTGCTTCAAAAAAAGTGAAAATTTTGTCTAAGTCCCAAAAAACGCTGGCGTGTTTTCTATATTATGGGTGATAGGCTGAAAAAGATCGAAAAATTTTTTGGGGCTCCCCTCCTTCCCCCCTACATTTCCAAACTCATGGCAACTTAACTATACAGTGGGCACATGTGTAGGGCAAAATAAAAATTTTATTTGATGTTTTGAAGGTTTTCTAGGCATTTGTAGTGCTTCAAATTTCAATGGAGGAATACGTATTCCTCCATTGAAATTTGAATTTGGCGCCGTATGCAAATTAACCATCACTAGCGAAACTTGCTTTGCTTGGCGAATTAACGCTAGAGCAACTTCGCAAACTTACACTACCCCTGTGCGCAACTTCAGATTTTAGTGAATTTGCGGAGCGCTGGCGAAACTACGTCTGGCGAAGTGCGGCGAATTTGCGCCTGGCGCAACTACGATTCTTAGTGAATTTGCCCCTAAGAATCATAGTTGCGCCAGGCGCAAATTCGCCGCACTTCACCAGGCGTAGTTTCGCCAGCGCTCCGTGCCCACTGTATAGTTAAGTTGCCATGAGTTAGGAAATGTAGGGGGGAAGGAGGGGAGCCCCAAAAAATTTTTCGATCTTTTTCAGCCTATCACCCATAATATAGAAAACACGCCAGCGTTTTTGGGACTTTTTTGAAGCAATCCCTATCTACTCTATTGCGCTTCGCCTGGTCTGAGGTGGCGAAGGAAGTCTAGCGTAAAAGGTGGCGTTCAGAACACTGCGCACGTTAGAGAATTTGCGTAGTTTCGTTTATTGCGCAAATTCGCCAGGCGTAAGGGTGCGAAGTTACACTAGCGAAATTACGCCAGCGTCTGTTAGTGAATTTGCGAAGTAACGAAAATGCCCGACGCTAGCGAATTGACGCTAGCGTTCGGTGCTTCGACGCTTAGTGAATTTGCCCCTATGGGAGACGGCCTTTTTGTAATTCATAGCTTTCTGGATAATGGGTTTCCAGATAATGGATCCCATTCCTGTATGTTGATTTACCATTTAGTCAGCCAAGGATACAGTATATGCTTCAGGATTGATTTGAACTTTGGAGGTTGGGATCCTTTACAAATAGAAAAATGTAGGAGACCAAGTGCTTGGAAAAGTCCATACCCAGCAATAAAGACTTGCATAATATGTATCTATTAATTCATGAGAATTACAATTGTTAAAGACAGGATGAAATGTTGAAATAGCATTAGGCTATTGTTGGGGAAACACACAAAGCCTTATGCACTGTTTGAATTCTGGGGGTTGGATTTAAGCTGTTACTGTCACCATAACTCAATGCTTATGGGAACCTCATCCTTTGTGCAGAGAGATGTTGAGTAAGGTGATTGATGCTGATACTGTTGAGGAAACATAAACAGAATTACATTTCATCTTCCTGAAAAAGGACTGTCACTAAAGTGATAGAGCTCAACATGAACAATGTACAGTCAAGCCAAGCAATCATATTCCTTATCTGCTGACAGTGCAAGGGGAGCATCATAAAATGCTTAATAAACAGCACAGGACATTGTGTGGATGGTTAGGTGCCATACGTGAGTGATGAAAAGATGATTTAATAAGATATGACAAATGAAAGCAAGAAATCGAAGTCTATCTTCTGCTGCAAAACCTGGTCTTCAAATACAGATGGAGAAAACTTTATGTAGACATTTGACTTAGATGCCTGCCTAAGGGCATATAAGTAGCTTCACTTAATAATTCATGATAATATCTCTTTTCATTGAAGTGAATGTATTTATTTGTTGGTCTGTGGTGGACTATATGAAGTATGATGTCACGTTTGCTCCATAGAAATAGCGTCATAGACATTTTTCAGGTTTGACTTGATCAACTTGACCATGATCCAAACCTAGGTTGTACTAGGAGGAGGTAGAAAAAGTGATTCAGTAGGCACAAAACTAATTCACAAGGGCCCTGGATTTAAATTTGGCAGCTTAGGTCAAGTGAGCTCATCTCTCTATGCTTCAAAATACCAAACTGACAGAATACAGAATAGTATAGCCACAGACATTGCAAATGAAGGCCAACATCAAATTGCCTAGTACCATGCAAGCATCATACTATAAGGTGCAACTCAACTCAAACCATTTTTTCACTTTCTAAACTGCCTTCCTGCTTTGAAAAAGCTTTGCAGGACTCTACACTCTATCACCCATATGTAATAAAAGGCACTAAGGCACACAGCTGAACTGTGACCCCCCCACTGTGCTCTGCACCACAAACGTAACTAGAGGGGGGCGGGCCCTGGCGAGGGACGTGCAGCCGGGCCCCCGCCCCCCTCCGTACACCTGGATACGGCCACCATAACTGAAGAACTCAGTGGCGCGCGAGCTGCCGGGGTCCCTGAGGGGGTGCAGGCCCTGGCCCAATCGCACCCCCTGCTCCCCCGCTAGTTATGCCACTGCTCTGCACCTCATGCCAGAATCATTTGATTCAGCTCTAGGTAAAGAGCAGGGAAAAAGTACTTCCTAAGTGAGTAATAAGAGGTAAGCTCTTAGGCCCCTTATTGTTCTTGTACTTCTTTCCCACTCCAATATTGGATAGACTTATTGTAATCTGTAAAATCATTTGTAAGACCAGAGGGGCCACTTACAAACAAAAGTGAAGTGGGCGCTTTGCCATGCTTTTTACCCATAATGCAGTATTTCATACCCCATAATATCACTGTAATTCTTGCCACACTCTCGGTTGTGTCTGCTGCCATTGCACCCAATGTGTTAAAAACACAACTGACACACAATTGTATTTGGAGTTGTTCTAACATAAATCGGGTTCAAGCTGCATCTAGCATTTCAGAGTGAAGGTTGCATCACTTCTGGATTGTGTGTTCAAAACTGATTGAATCTGATTTACTGAGGGAAAATCTCCTATCAGCTCAGCCTGCTGCGGGAACCCTGGAGCTAACATCAGGTCCAGGGAGGAGGTAGTTCCAAGGTTTCCCAGCTTCCATAGGGGCAGATTCCCATCCATCTTCAGAAGAGACAGGCCATTGAACACCATGTGGAAGTGCAGGAGTGTGTTTTGGACACAAGTACCTTAAAGGGATCCTGTCATCAGAAAACATGTTCAAAACACATCAGTTAATAGTGCTACTCCAGCAAAATTCTGCACTGAAATCCATTTCTCAAAAGAGCAAACAGATTTTTTTATATTTAATTTTGAAATCTGTCATGGGGCTAGACATATTGTCCCAGCTGCCCCAAGACATGATCATTTTTTTTTTTTTTTTGTGAAATTATGGCTGTCGGGTATAGTAGGGTAGTTTGAGCTGAGGAGACCCTGAAAGACTGTGATCCTCCAGGATTTTTTCCAGTATCCGGTGGGCTAGTCTGACTCTCCCTACATTGCTCGTCATTTTAGAAAATTCAAGCCAAAAAGTGACGTGGCTGGTCCCCTCAGGGACAGGAGGTTCTCAAACCTCAACACCCTCCTCACCACTAGCAAACTTGTGTCAGGACCTAGCAGTAATCAAACTATGGACTTTAACAACTTAGCACTACATTACCTCATTGAGCTACTGGAGACTTTTGGGCTTCAGCTTCATAATGTTAATTGGTATTTCTATTTGCTATCCAATGTTCACACTCATCTTCTCCTCCCTCATTAAGTCCATGTGGCTTCAATCTGCAAATAAGGGGCTTTATAAACTTGTTTCCTCCAACAGATAGTTGCTTGGTCATTGAAGCCTCATAGCCAGATTTTCATTGTTCTTGTGATTTTTGTGCCTGATCCCTGCCTTTGTCCCCTCCTGTTTTCCTGGCCTGGTTCCTGTGCTTCAGCTTCTCATCCTTGACAGTTTACTGATTGATCTCCTGGTTTTGACCTTGGCCTGTTTACTGGACTTACCTCTGCTTCAGCCTGCCCCTGACCTCGTCCTACTGTACCTTTTGGACTCTTCTTGACAGCTGCACAACCACATGTTCCCATTTCATTAGCTTACTTGTGATAGTAGGCGCCAAGTGTTGACTGGGAGCTAGAAGCATACAGAAGAACCCATGACTGTCTAGGACCTTCTCTACCCCACTCCTGGGGTTCTGTATCCTAGTTACTGCACTACTGGGGTCAGTACAATGGGGTGGAGCACTTGAAGGGCTAGGAAAAAGTACTTAGTTCATGGGGCTCCAATGTCTATGATTTTGCTGCATTGCATCTAGACATTTGAAGTGGAACGTACCTAAATATAGCTTTGTTTATATTTATAGATTGGTTATAAAATCAACAACAGATATTTCATAGGCCACAGGGGTGGATAAGAAAATTTTTTTGAACATGCCTTTGGTTCATTCAACAACACAAGGCGCGAGGCAAACATCAAGGAAGGAATTGCCAAAGTCAACAGCAAATCAACATGCCACTTTTAATCTTTGATTCAGAAAAGCCTGTACTTCATATCATAAAAGGAAAAGAACGTTGAGGCAGCAGCAAGCCAATCAGTTAACATGTCAGAGCATCTTAAAAGCAACTTATGTGATCAATAGGCATTCCAGGTGACATAAAAAAAAGACAACGTGAATACTTGAGAGAACTCGTGATAACGGTAATACCGTGTCATCTCATAAAGCCAATAATAACATTTTCATTCCATCGTAGCAAGACTATGTAACTCTATTCACTGCAAAGTCATGAAATCAATGACAAAGGGAAAAGACATCTCGTATTGAATGGCAAGGAAATGTGCGAGTGGAAGAATGATGTCTTTCAGGAGCATGAGCTGTATTATATTGCACAGCGCGGTCGGATTAAATCATATAAACAGAATGTAATGTTCCGAGGGATAAAATAGCAGATCTTAAATGCCTTACGCAATTTCCAGTATTGATTTGGAGAACACAGAATTGTGTATCCTGTTGCACGAGCCGATCTTTGGTCTCCGTACACTTCTGTTGGAGGGTTGTCATTAAATAATAAAGTTATACTTTGTGTTTGAAAACATACCACAAATTTATCATGTGGCTTTCCAATTGAAAACATTTTAAAAACAGCAAATAAATTCACATAAAAGCAGTGGTGCGACTTATGGTATCCCAAAACCCAGAACAAATGCCAAGGTTCCAGTCACGGCTTACGCTTCTGCCTATAACTGCTGCCTTTTTGCTTCGGGAGGAGCCCTCCACTATTCAGATGCCGCCAGGTCTTAAAGTGAGAGGACCATAGTGAGAGTTCTGGGCAGACAAGGGAACCATAACAAGTGGCAGGAAAAACATGGAGAGAGTAAGATTAGTCGTGTGACAGGCTGGGGTCAATAACAAACAGACAGCAGTAGGGAATCAAGAACAAGAAGCGTAGTCAAGGACACAGACCAGGGTCGAAACTAATCAGTATCACAGTACAAATTCAGAATCTAGAAGATCAGAAACAGGCAAAGGTCAGTACAGGCAGCAAATTAGCAGAGGTCAGGGACAGGCAAGGGTCAAGAACAGATAACCAGACAATAAGTGCACCCAGGAACTAACTAATAATAGACATACTTTGGATAATGGAAATTAAGTCTTGAGGCCTTTAAATATTTGAATTTCGAACCAAGCTAGATGAAGTCATGCGACACGCCAAATACAAAACAACGTGCATGATCGGCTCGTGCATCATACCAACAAGCGGTGCATGAAGGAGAACCCACCACCTCCCAGGTATGCTCAAAAAGGGGCAATGTTTATTTGATGATGAGTTGGTGAAATTTTATTCGAGTTTTCAAGTCAGTAAAATTAGTCTGAGTTTTAGATATTCGATTTTTTTTTAGAAATAATACCCCCAGTCGAATTTCTAAGTGTGTTAAAATTTAATAGAGTTTTAAAAAACTCACATGAATTCAGAGTTCAACCTTTAATAAACGTGCCTCCCCATAAACCCAATTGGCTGGTTTTCCATCCAATAAGGATTAATTGTATCTTAGTTGGGATCAAGTACAAGGTACTGCTTTATTATTACAGAGAAAAATGAAATAATTAATTAAAAACTGGATTATTTGGATAAAATAGAGTCTATGGGAGATGGCCTTTCTGTAATTCTGAGCTTTCTGGATAATGGATTTCCCAGATAATAGATCACATACCTGTAAAACCAAGGACCAATTGTCTTTTGGGTGTATTTTCTTCTTACTTTACAGGCTCATTAGTGTTATTTGCATGTACAGGCAGTGGCGTAACTAGTTGTTACTGGGCCCCATAGCAAATTCAATTTAGGGCCCCAAAATATTTATAAGTTGGCCTATTTTACCAAGATATATTAAAATTGCTAATTAATTAGGGTCTCACTGGGCCCCCTATACTCCTGGGCCCCCCTGCAACTGCAGGGTCTGCTTCCTCTATAGTTACGCCCCTGTGTACAGGTATTGGATATGTTATCCAGAATGCTCTGGACCTGGGGCTTTCCAGATAATGAATTGCTCTGTAATTTGGATCTTCATTCCTGAAGTCTACTAGCAAATCATGTAAACATTAACTAAACCCAATAGACTGGTTCTGCTTCCAATAAGGATTAATTATATCTTAGTTGGGATCAAGTACAAGCTACTGTTTTATTATTACAGAGAAAAAGGTAAATATTTTTTAACATTTGGATAAAATGGATTCTATGGGAGACGGTATTTCCATGATTCTTTCTGGATAATGGGTTTCCAGATAACTGATCCCATAACTGTCTCTTGCATGTATTTCCCATTTTCTTCGCAGGTTCACTAAGGCTATTTGCAAGTACGACCAGCGGTGAGTATATTTGCCATTTACTTTGTAGGCTTATGAACATTATCTGCATGATCTTCTATTGAGTTGCATCTATTGGGTTGGTCTATCTTGAGAAGAACCTCTAGTCTTGGGTGTTTTGTATTTTTGATTATAGGGGTTATTAAGGAGGGTATTTAAATGTGATGAGATTCAATGTATTTATTGAATTAATGTTATTAATTAAACATATGCACGCTCTGTGTACAATATAAGAGCCCTTCTCTATGAAACAAAATGCTAATGTTCTCTGTTGTTGTTTAATTTGCCATCTCTCAACTGACAGTTTCTATCTCAAAACCATTAAGGTTCTGGCAATAATGAAACTAATTACACAAACAAATCAACGAGTATGAGAACAGCTAACAATTTCATGTATTTTTAAAAACTAAAAAAAAGCAGGATTTGATTAAAATGATCAGAACAAGGGTTAATCAAAAGGAAGTTATACTGAGTTAGCAGTTTTAATGGATTCTTATGTTCTGATGAATAAATCACAAAAACACATGATTTTAAGTATAATTGATACAGCAACTTCTCCTGGGGCTACATAATTAAACAATGGATAGGACTTCATAAAATCTCTTTTTTAAGTTGTCATTTATAGTAACAAAGGAAAAAATGAACCATCTGAAAAGAATGATGTCCCTATAAACCATTTCACGTTGAAGATTATTTGGTTGTTGGGAAGCAGTGCCAGGCACAATATTATATTTATACTTATATCAGTAATTTGCTTTGCGGGGAAAAAAAATCCGATTTTTATGGGTTTTTTTCGTATTTTTCATCAGATTTATTCAGATTTTTCACCCCAAAACTCTGATTTTTGCCCGCAAATTTCACATCAAGAAATCATTGGGACTTCTCCCATTGACTTATATGCAACCTCGGTAGTTCTGAGACGGCGGATTTTCAGATTCTGACTTTTCAGAAATTCCATTCAATTCCATTTTCAGGCTAATTCCAGTATGACTATGAAGATTTTCATTTATCCAGGTCATGGTATATCTAGTAAAGGTAAATCTAAAAACAACTGGACTTGCTGAGTAATTATTGAAGACGTTTCGCTACTCAACTGAGCAGCTTCTTCAGCTGATTCTTCAATGATTACTCAGCAAGTCCAGTTGTTTTTAGATTCACCTATACTAGATAGCTAATTCCAGTACAGATCACAGAAACTTCCAAATAGGATAGGGATGCCTCCCATTGACTTATATACAACCTCACCATGTCTGAGATTCCAGATTTTCGAATTTGGACTTATTTCATCCTCAGGGTTTAATAGATCTCGAAAAAAAATTGCACTAAAAATTCAGATTTTATAGTAAAAAATGTTTTTTACTTCTTTGGCATTCGGACTTTATTAAATAACTCCCTTATTGTTATTGCTACTTTTTTTTACTTTTATTTCTATTAAGGTCCTCCCTATATATATTCTAGTCTTTCATTCAAATCAATGCAGATTGTTGAAATTGCAGACTGGACAGCTGCTGAACAGAAAGCTAAATAACTCAAAAACCACAAATAATAAAAAATTCAAACTAATTCGAAATGTTCTCAGAATATCACTCATTACATCATATTAAAAGTTCATTTAATACAATATTCATGCAAAGAGTGAACATAGGGTTTGCTCTATTTTGACCATTTGAAATATGTCTCAAAAAATAACTGCAGGTGCATTAGAACATAGTGACAAATGTGATTCACTGAGTTCACGTGGAAATATTTACATACTGTACATTTATTTTCATTTTGGAGACGTTTTAAATATTTTAAATATTCCTCCTTTTTCATATGCAGGCAGAAAACTGGAGCAATGGTCCTCAAATACAGTTACACACAGATTTTCATAAATACTCCTTGTAGTGGCATGATCTCTTTTGCAGATCCAAATACCGTAAAGAGATGTGACTGATTCTTCAAAGTGGCATTGAATGCACCTGCACCGGCATAGTTATATAGATTCATTTGTATTCAGGACATGTACCCCATATCAGGCAACAGAAGAGCTTTCAGGTGGCAAATGAGAAGCTGTGTTTCTAGTACAACACAAAACTCAGGATTTTGACTCTGTGGGAGGCCATTCCATAATAACAATCATATATACATACACAACCATATAAAAGGAATAATCTTCTGCTACCCTCTACTACTGTGTTTCTGCCTTATGTCTTGTCTAAAAACAAGAGGGGTCAGACGGAGCACACAAACAAATGTGAGGTGCAATACTTATAGGACTCCTCAAAAGAGTCATCCAAGAGTTACACTTGTAAAAATTCAATCCATTTTATTCCATCAAATAAATTTTACATAAACATATGCCCCAAAAGAATAGGTCCTACCCATTTCAACCATTAAGGTCTTCATCAGGGGAAAAATATACAAAAAAAGAAAAGAAAGGCCTTTCCTTTTCTTTTTTTTGTATATTTTTCCCCTGATGAAGACTTTAACGGTCGAAACACCTAGGGCCTATGCTTCTGGGGCCTATGTTTTTGTAAAATGTATTTGATTGAATAAAATGGATTGAATTTTTACAGAGTGTGCATTCTTCATCTTTTTTTGGATTAGGCCATCCATCACTTGTATTAAACTTACAAATACAAATAAAATGCTCAAGAATAAAAAAAATGATTAGGTTCCAGGTCTAGAGCTCCAGCCCTTGTTGAGCTCCAGCTCCCAGGATCCTATGGCAAGCCAAAATAACAATTGTGACATCAGTCTCATAATATAAGGTTCAGTGGCTCAGACTTATGTTTTTCAACAACCTCATACATTTCAGTTGGGGGATAGATTTAGCCAAATGTAAAATCTTAGCTCATGAATTATTATGTATTATTATGTTTACCATAGGTAAATCTGTAATTTACCTATGGTATACATAATAATACATAATAATTCATAAGCTAAGATTTTACATTTGGCTAAATCTATCCCCCAACTGAAATGTATGAGGTTGTTAAATATTCACCTATTATCCATTCTGCCGTTGGTGGTCTACAACACCTGAAAGCCTATGACCTGTGAATTGTAGACAGGAATACAAAAGATAAATATACATGTATACATAAATGCATGAGGGGACATGTCCTCAGGACCACTGGGTCTGCTAACCACCAGCTGTCCCTTTTTGTGTGTTCAATGCATCATGTAAATAGTCCTGCATGGGGTGTAGCTCCACTGTACATCTGATCTTCACTCTCCTGTTCCAACTGAACAGCCACACTTATTTTAACTGTGGAATTAATTTTGCCTCTTTTGTGGGTTTACTTATTTCCCCTGTGGATGCTGGATCAGCATTTTAAGTACAAATGTATATTTATCTTTGTATACCGGTCTATAATTGATGGGTCATAGAATGTCAGTGTCACGGTCGGCACCCTACACCAGAACAGATGCCAAGCACCCTGGTCTCGGCTCGACTTCACCAGTTAAGTGACCGCCTTTGGCCTCGGGAGGAGCCCTCGGCGTACTCAGATGCCATCTGGACTTAACGAGAGGTGCAAGGCATAAGTTCTGGCAGGCAATGGGGCACGACTGTTTACAAGGATACTGGAAGATAGGAAGCCACCAGGAACAGGCAGGCCGGGCCAGCACAAGCAGTTAGAATAGTCAGACAGGCCGGAATCAGGATGGAGAGCGTAGAATCTTCGATAGACAGGCTAGGTTTCAGGATAGGAGAGATCAACGTAGTTATAGGCAGGCAAAAGTCAGGACTGGAGAGGTCAGCGAAGTTTCAGTCAGGCAAGGGTCAAACACAGTAGATCAGGACAGGATTTAAGGAAATAACACCCAGGAACAAGCAAATTGAACCTAACAATGGGCAACTTGCTAAAACCTAAATTCCCCTTAAATACATTTGAATTTGGCGCCATTGCGCGCTGACGTCACACGCCAGCGTCACTGCGCCTTTAAGAACCGAGCGTGCGCGGCGCGCGCGCCTTAGGGGAAACCGGCACCAGGAAGTGAGCCGGAGCTGCAGGAGCTGCAGGAGCTGCGCAGCGGGCGTCCACGCCGAAGGAGCGGCGGTGGACCCCGCTGCCCACTAGACCACCAGGGTAAGTTCATTACAGTCAGGTGTTGTAGACCACCAACTGCTGAACAGCTACCATGTGGATATCTAACAATGTTATACAGTACATTTCATGCAGGGGTTACTGTACATCGGGACAGATTTAGCTACATGTAAAAACTTGTTCGTTAGTTTAATACAAATGATGGATGGCTCAGCCAAGGCATAATACTGTTAAAGTCATCACTTTTCCCAACTATAACAGTACAATTACACAATAGAACCAGTGAAAATAAAGGAAATCTCTCAATGGATTGACGTTACAAATGAAAATGAAACTATCCGCCAGAATCAGATCTGATCTCCTTGATATTTTCACAACGATAAATATTTATGATTTGCATGTGGCCATGGTAATTTGATGCTAAATAAATAAGGAAATTACATTAAACGCGGAGAGGCTGAAGCTTTATAAGCAGTGGAAATGTCATGTTACTAGAGAAATCATCTGGGAAATGTCAACAGACCGAGCAAACTTGGCACCTGTAGAAAACAAACTGTAAGTAACGGGAACCTCAGGACATCTTTTTATTAGACATTTTCACCCACATAATTACCGCATAATAAAATGTCTCTAATTGGTTGGTGCTTGTAAACAGCTGGGAATGGATGACACCAGCAGAATATACTTTACTGACAGAGCTTGAACACACAGTTTTACATATGCCGGGTGATGAAAAGTGCCAGGGGATAATATTCCGATAATTGACTTGCATTGTGTGAAACATTGGGACTCCTATTTATTTATCAATGAAACAGGTGGCATCTTAAATACAATGGAGTCTGTGAGAGAACTCTCCCTGCTGTAATTTATGTAGGGCAGAGATCTCCAAGATCATCAAAGGCATAAGACCACCGTTAAAGAGACTGGTGGGGGGATACCAACCAAATGGATATTTTGCCTTACACCCCTCAGAATAGCTTTGCCACAATACAAAAACACAGAGTAGATTGTGGCAGCACTCCAAGGCTAATTCATGCATATAGTAAAGTACAATGAAAGTGTTATTAAGCAAGGAGATGCCTTCTATCTATACATTTATTTATAGTCAGTAGACTTTTCTGCATAGTCTAATTGTTATTCAAACAGATCCACCAATCAGGAAGCTGCATTATTCTGAAAAGCCTGTTGTCTTGTCTTTACCTTTACAATTTTACCGTTACCATTTTTACATTTATGAGTAATTTTTTTTCTTCAAATTGTATGTTTGTTAATATTTACATGTCTAGTGGAAAGAGTTGAATGTACAGTAGGAAGCAAGTTTAATCATTTTCACATTCTCAAAAGAGGAACTACCGTGGGTGTAGATGGTGCAACTGCACCAGGGTTCGCACCCCCTCAGGGCCCACCGGTGGTTCACACTCTTGCAAAGCCACCACGATCTCAGTTTCCAGAGAGGTTTGGGGGGGCCTGGCTACATAGCCTGTACCCGGGATCCATCCCTGGTAGTTCCGTTACTGTTCAGAAAATCTGGCAAAAAATGTTATCATAATTTTTCCTGCAATTTATGAAATTAGTATCAAGAAATTATATTTATAATGGATAAATCAGCACCTTAGTTTCCCCCTGTTTTAATACCATAGCTTCAATAAAGGTGTTTCTGCAGTTCACCCATTACCTAAGGTAACATTGCCCCAGGTTGGTTGTGCCTTCCTTGGTCAGCATTGGTAGGAACATTCTGGAACTGAGCAAAACTCTGCTAGGAAAATAGTGCATAATCGCCATTTAATGACACCAACAATTGATCATCTTAATATTGTTCTTTATTTCCCTGTGGGTGTAATGTTTAGTGTTCTGAATCACATTAACATAGGGAGAGAAATACCAATACAAAAAGGATCAATAGTAGGTTTTAACAAGCCTTCAGAAAGACCATAAATAGCGTGTCTTCTCACGGAAAATAATCATGAATAACAAATGGCAGGCACAACATGGAGGAGCTAAATAATGCATCAAAAATATGCAAAGTACCCAAAAGGTTTCATAACATAAATCCAAGGGGATCTATGGAGAGAGACAGGGTGCCCTGTTGTATTTCCATCCAGCTAAGAGAAAGCAGAATAATTCCTCTATATTCTTAATGCAAAGTGAATAAAATGATTACTGTAACGATCGCCGCCCGGAGCAGGCCCAGGAGCTCCGGGCGGCGCGTCCATCTTCGCCGGCGTCGCTCCCAAAATGGCGGCGCCCATGGCCGCCACGTGGGTAGCGGCGCCGGGCGATGACGTGAGCGCGCCGACGTCGGCGCAAGAGCGTCAATGACGTCAGAATGGCGCCAAATTTGAAAATAAAAACGCCAACTAGACGCCAGAATGGTGCCCAAGAATAGGATTACTTTCCTGAAGCATATCCTGGGTTTCCTGTGTGCCTTATTGCCTAATCTTGTTCCTGCCTTGTATCCTGACCCTTTGCCTGGACTTTGGACTTTGTTTGTATTCTGCCTGCCTGTGAACTCTTGCCTGATCCTGACTATTCTCCGTTTAACCCTTTGGATACCGCGACCTTGTTCCCTCAAGAGGGCTTCCTCCTTGATCCAGACAACCTCCCTGGAGGGAGCTCCCGGCTCCCTGACATTATTCTTGGGCCATGGATCCTTCTGAGGAAGCCACACCTCATGTCGGACGAGCGCTCCGCGGACTGGCATCCCGCATGGAGGACTACGAAAACCAGCAGGTTCGCATTGGGCAAGCACTCGATGTCCTGCTGGCTCAAGTGCCTTCTGCGTCCTCCACTGCTCCACCTACTGGGGATCCCCCCATGGCGGCAGCCCCCACGAACACAAGCTACCCGACAGGTGAGCCTCGCATTCCACCTCCCCCTCGTTTCAGTGGGGACCCACAAGCCTGCAGGGGATTTGCCACGCAATGCCAAATTCAATTTGAGTTCCAACCCACACAGTTTCCAAGCGAGCGTTCCAAGGTGGGGTATGTGATGTCTCGATTGGAAGGCAAGCCACTGGAGTGGGCAACGTCTCTTTGGGAGAAGAATTCCCCGCTGACTTTTGATGTTAAAGACTTTCTCCAAGCTTTTCGTATAGTCTTTGATGCTCCAGGTCGGGTTACGAACGCCCCTGCCCGTCTCTTGCAGCTCCGGCAAGGAAGCCGCAGTGTCAATGAGTATGCTATAGACTTCCGAACACTGATGGCGGAGACTTCCTGGTGTGATGACGCTTACAAGGCTGTATACTACCAAGGCCTATCCATCCGCATCAAAGATGATCTCGTCTCCAGGGAGACTCCTGACACCCTGGAAGGGTTGATCGCTCTATCCATTAAGGTGGACACTCGTCTCAGAGAGCACCAGGTGGAGAGAGAGCGCAGTAGACGATTTTCTCCCATGTTGGCCCCTCGCTTTCAAAGGCCGATTCTGCAAACACCCGCTGTTCCTGTGACCCATGTGTCGACGTCTCCTTTGGAGGAACCCATGCAAGTAGGAAAGACTCGCCTCTCCGAGCAGGAAAGACTCCGAAGACGTATGGCAGGTCTCTGTTTATACTGTGGTGGGCATTCCCATTTTGCCAACGCCTGTCCTGCCAAAGCCAAGAGTTTTGTACTCCGAGGTATGTCTCAGGTTTCTCATGTAGGGGGCATCACTCGAGGTTCTCTGGAGAAGTATCAAGAAAATTCACGCAGGCTTCTCCTTCCTTTGCAGATTCACCTGGCAAGTAAGTCTATCTTCGAAAGGGCCTTCCTCGACTCCGGAGCGGATGGCAATTTCATGGATGCCTTTTTTGCCGAACGCATGAAGATTCCTCTGCTTCCATTGTCTTCTCCCCTGCGAATTACTGCCATAGATGACAAACCCCTGGAGTTTGAATTCGTCACAAAGTTCACGGCGGAACTATCTGTACAAGTTGGGGCGCTGCATCAAGAAAAACTTTCATTCTTCATCATCCCCTGTCCTTCTACTCCAGTGATATTGGGTCTTCCATGGTTACGTCTGCATAACCCCACCATAGACTGGTCCACTGGGCAGATCTCTCGTTGGAGTTTATTTTGCCTGCAACATTGCCTTCCGCCAAAGCCCCTCGAGAAGGTGAATGTCTCCTCTGCGGAATTAAAGACTTTGCCCTCCACTTACAAGGGATTTTCCGATGTGTTTTGTAAAAAGTCTGCAGAGTTCCTTCCCCCACATCGCTCCTACGACTGTCCGGTTGAACTCCTGCCTGGAGCTATGCCCCCCAGAGGGCGCACCTACCCTCTCTCTCCTGCAGAAACTACCGCTATGAAGGAGTACATCCAAGAAAATCTCCAGCGGGGGTTTATCCGCCCTTCTACCTCTCCTGCAGGGGCTGGGTTCTTCTTCGTGGAGAAGAAGGACGGAGGCCTTCGGCCTTGTATAGACTATCGGGGTCTGAATAAGATCACCGTGAAAAACAGATACCCTCTGCCCCTGATTGCCGAGCTCTTTGACCAGCTGAAAGGGGCAAAGATTTTCTCCAAGTTGGATCTCCGGGGGGCCTACAACCTCATTCGCATCCGGGAGGGTGACGAATGGAAGACGGCATTCAACACTCGGGATGGGCACTATGAATATCTCGTTATGCCCTTCGGCCTATGCAATGCCCCTGCCGTCTTCCAGGAGTTTGTGAATGATGTGTTCCGAGATCTCCTAGGAAGGTTCGTAGTCGTATACTTGGACGACATACTGATCTTTTCCAAGGACCTTGAAAGTCATCGCTCCCAGGTGAAGGAGGTACTCTCTCGTCTGAGGAAGAACTCTCTCTTCGCCAAGTTGGAGAAGTGTGTTTTCGAGGTATCCAAGATCCCCTTCCTAGGATACATTATCTCTCCAGAGGGATTTGAGATGGACCCCGTGAAAGTGTCGGCCATCCAGGAGTGGCCTCTCCCACTGAGTACCAAAGCAATCCAGAGATTCATCGGATTTGCTAATTATTATCGACAGTTCATCCGGGGGTTCTCTTCCCGCATTGCACCTATCCTGGCCCTCATC
Source organism: Xenopus laevis (assembly GCF_017654675.1). NCBI lineage: Eukaryota > Metazoa > Chordata > Amphibia > Anura > Pipidae > Xenopus > Xenopus laevis. The sequence continues at coordinate 12,896,724 of NC_054384.1, forward strand.
CGAAAAGGGGGTAAACCCAGCCTGTGGCCTCCATCTGCTATAGAAGCCTTTCAGTCCTTGAAAGAGGCCTTCACGTCCGCTCCTGTTCTTCGACATCCCAATCCTGCACTACCCTTCTGCATCGAAGTTGATGCTTCTGAAGTCGGAGCCGGAGCTATCCTGTCTCAGAGACATTCCTCTGATGGAAAATTGCACCCCTGTGCGTTTTTCTCCAAGAAGTTCTCATCCGCAGAGCAGAACTATGACGTCGGGAATCGAGAACTCTTGGCAGTCAAGCTTGCCCTTGAAGAATGGCGTCACCTCCTGGAGGGTTCTGAAATTCCTGTCCAGATTTTCACTGATCACAAGAATCTGGAGTTCATACAGTCCCTCAAGAGGCTAAATCCCAGACAAGCCAGGTGGGCCCTTTTCTTTTCCCGATTTAACTTTGTTTTGACTTTTCGCCCAGGTTCCAAAAATCTGAAGGCCGACGCCTTGTCTCGTAGCTTCACTCCGGTGGACCGTGACCCTGAGAGACAGGAACCAATCATTCCACCTGTCAAGATCATTGCCTCTCTGTATCCCCAATTTGCCGACCAGATTCTGGCTGGGCAGTCCTCGGCTCCTCAAGATACTCCGATTGGCATGGCCTTCGTCCCTCCAGAACTTCGCCTGGCCATCCTGCAACAAACCCACTGCTCCAGGCAAGCTGGACATCCTGGTTCGGCTAAGACCCTTGAACTCTTGAGGCGCCTAGTCTGGTGGCCTGATATCCGCAAGGATGTAAAGGACTTTGTGGCTGCTTGTAATGTCTGCGCCACTTCTAAGCCTAGCCATTCCCGCCCCAGTGGGTTGTTACAGCCTTTGCCGGTACCCTCTCGTCCATGGACGCACCTCTCTATGGACTTTATTGTCGAACTTCCTCCCTCCGGTGGGAATACTGTGATCTGGGTTGTTATTGACCGCTTCTCCAAAATGGCCCATTTCATCCCTCTGAAGAAGTTGCCCTCTGCGGTGGAGTTGTCCCAGCTATTTATCCAGTACATCTTCCGCCTGCATGGTTTCCCGGTGGAGATCGTCTCCGATAGAGGCACCCAGTTTACTGCCAAGTTCTGGCGTTCCTTATGCAAAGACCTGGGAATTGTTCTTCAGTTTTCATCTGCATACCACCCGCAAACAAATGGGGCAGCTGAACGTGTCAACCAAGCCCTGGAGCAGTTCCTGAGGAACCACGTATCCCTCTGCCAGGATGACTGGTCTGATCTCCTCCCATGGGCGGAATTCGCTCATAATAATGCTTGTCATTCCTCTACAGGAAGGTCTCCGTTCATGTCGGTGTATGGTCAGCATCCTCAAGCTTTTCCCCAAGACTTTGTGCTATCTGACGTCCCGGCTGCTGACGACTCCGCAGCCCATATGTCTGCTATTTGGGCTGCGACCAAGTTGAACCTAGAGAAGAGTGCTCTTGTTCATAAGACTTTCGCGGATCGTCGTCGAAGATCCTCTCCTCTCTACAAGGTGGGTGATAATGTCTGGCTCTCTTCCAGGAATATCCGGTTGAAGATACCATCTCCCAAGTTGGGTCCAAAATTCGTGGGACCATTTCCCATCTTGGAAATAATCAACCCTGTGGCTATCAGACTCCAGCTTCCACCAGAGATGAGAATCCCCAACGTGTTCCACGTGTCTCTGGTGAAACCCGCCATCACCAACCGGTTCTCTGGCGGTCAGTCTCCTCCTCCTGCCATCTCAGTGGAGGGTCAACTCGAGTACGAGGTGGAGAAAATCCTAGACTCCAGAATCTCCAGAGGGTCCCTTCAGTACCTCATTCAGTGGAAGGGCTTTGGCCCTGAAGAATGCTCCTGGGAAGGACACCGTGATGTTCACGCTCCTCGTCTGGTGAGGGAGTTCCATTCCAAGTTTCCCCAGAAGCCAAGTCCTGGTGGTCCAGAGGCCCCCCGTGAGGGGGGGGGTACTGTAACGATCGCCGCCCGGAGCAGGCCCAGGAGCTCCGGGCGGCGCGTCCATCTTCGCCGGCGTCGCTCCCAAAATGGCGGCGCCCATGGCCGCCACGTGGGTAGCGGCGCCGGGCGATGACGTCAGCGCGCCGACGTCGGCGCAAGAGCGTCAAATCAAGAAAGAACGTAAACTCAATCTTTAATTATAGATGGGTCTCTGACTTTTAAATTTTCTCTATTATTCTGCTTCATCCTAGCTGGATGGGACTATAGCATTGGTGAAAAAAACCCTAACATGAATACATGCGCAAGTTTAGTTTTTTTCTGAAACCTTGCATAGTTGGGATTTATCAAAGAAAGAAAACACAAAACATCGCCAGATTGGGCCAAGCTATTATATTTATTCATTTAGTTTCCCAGTTTATTAAAACATTTGAGTTTTTCAGCCTCAAAATAAATGGAACAATGTGATTCTCATTGGTGTGCAACTTTTTTTTCCCCACTAAAAAACACAAACTCAACTATTTGTTCCTAAATAAACTAGCATTTGACGAGAAATAATCGCTGCCATTTTGTAATTTTTTTCCCACCCCTTGTTTTTTCCCCCCTAAACAACCTCTCTGGCTGACTGTGTAACAAAAGAGGGCACTTCCTCATAACTAAAAGCTTCTGTCAGGTCTAAAGTGGCCATACATGGGCCAAAAGGCCGATAAATTGGTTGCTTAGTTGGCAACTTATTGGCCAGTGTTTGAAGCCCAACAACAGGCTGAAAATCATTTTGATATCAATCAGGCAGATTTGAAATTCCCATCTGTTGAGGAGCCCATGAGGTTGTTGATGCACATCTTGCCCATCTGTTTCTGAAGGCCAAAATGTATGATCTGATTGTTGACCCTATGGCTGAGCGCATATGCGGCCAAACTGGGTCCAGGTCCATTTGGCAATCAGGATCAGACTGGACCAGTGGGACCTCTCTCCACAAAAGTTCACCTCCACCAGGAACTACACAATTGCTGCTGCCAAAAAGAGGAAGGGTGGAAAGCAGTGTTCAGCGTAGGGAGAGGGGTGGCTTTTGGGGGAGCTGAAGCTCTCGACCGGAGTGGGTGCCCCTGGTCTGACACTGTTGACGAACAGTATCCAAAAATGCATATGCAGATCAGCGCCTACGGCAACAGAGAAAGAAACAGAAAAAAATAGCACAATATGTTTCAATATCACACCAACACCCAGTGTCCAGGTTTTTTTTTTGAGGTGTATTTCCCCTGTTATTGGTAACATGCAAAGTTTTTCCAATTTTTCCACCACCGTTTGGCTGGATTGCCTACTTACAAATTGTAGGTATAGTATATGGCTCGTAGTGTTTAGCAGGTCTCTCCCTCCTTCTCCTGTCAGCTCCTCATGTTCCCATAGAGAGATATAAAGCCAGGATAGTGTAACACCATTTATTAAAAAGTATAAAAAAGTTTAAAACAAATTTGCACTCACATTTAGTGTGAAGAATGATCGCACATAGGAAAAGATATTTGCACAGGTTGCACTCTCGATCTAGGGGCCCTGCCGGTGGTTGTATCCCCCTCGTGGCTCTTCCTGTGTTTCCTGTGTAACATCACTTCTAGCAGGAAAAACTTGTCACCAATAACAGTGGAAATTTAAAGGGGAAATACACCTCAAAAAAACCTGGACACTGGGTGTTGGTGTGATTTTGAAACATATTGCGCTATTTCTCTGTTGCCGTAGGCGATGATCTGCATATACATTTTTGGATTTTTTTTTGTGCAGCTGAGAGAGTGTGGGGAGATCGACAAGAGAAAGTGATTTTAAAGGACTTTTTTCATGTTTCTTAATTATTCTCTGTTAACTGTTAACGAACAGCTTGGGGACCATCTATAAATAATAATTAATAATAATAGATGATACACGTGGCCCTACAATTGTTGACATTTGGCTCTTAAAAGTACCAGGAGAAGTTAATTAGCAGCTTGAATATAAAAAAAATGCTTAATAATAAAACATAGGAGAAGAGCACTTGAAGTAGCACTTGTAATAAGAATAATGAGGAAGAATAGTGTTCTATGGCTGCAATATCATTGAAGCATGAATAAAAATGGTCTGGACACTGCTGCCTAAATGCTGAGAGACAAAAAGCAGAGCGTGAAAGGAAAACCAAATGCTTTGAATACATTATACATCATTTTTGTGTCAGGTAGAGGGCATGACGACATTTTTAGTTAGTGGTGTGATCTGGAATACATTGACAGAGGGAAGAATATATTGGAGGACATGGCCACATTAATGAGTACATTGAATAAAAGCTTGTTAACACCATTGCCCAGCATGCTCAGTAAGCCATCAGCCGCAGGAACCCCAGCCTGACAACCTGAAACTGATTTCCATAGAAATGATGACATTAAATTGTTAGAGGGATGGAATGGATAATGACACTTCTTTCTCTTTTCAGCGGGCTGTAATGTACAATTCAAGATAACAGTTTTTTGACAGCTCCGTTAATATAATACCAGCAAGTAGTGCCTATGGGATAATGTTTTTTTCCTACTGTATAAGGCAACAATAACATATCCCTTTTACATTTAGTGCTGTATTGAGACCTTAGTGCTTTCTAAACTAAGGTCGGGTGTTCTTAATAATGTTGTTTGTACTTGGATAGGAAATTGGCTACAGGATCTGGTACAGAGGGTGGTTTCTAATTGTACATTTCTTACTTGGAGATGGGTTCTTTGTGGGGTTCTAAAGGGTTCTGTATTGAATCCACTATTATTCAACATGCACCATAAATGTCTCTAATAAAGATGAGATATGATAACTGTGTATAAATATATAAGGGAACCATATAATAATCTCTCTAATGCTTTATTTACCAGTATGTCCTTCCAGTAGACACAAGGGCACTCATTCTGATTGGATGAAAGGGGGTTTCACGTTAATATTCAGAAAGGGTTTTTTTATAGTGAGAGAAGTGAAGATGTGGAATTCTTTCCCTGGATCAGTTGTATTGGCTGATACATTAGTTATCTTAAAGAAGAGGGTTGGATGACTATTTAATAAGTAAAAAAAACAAACATTTTTTGAGACTGGTCATCTTGGAGTCAGGAAGGATTGTGAGGCACATTGGAGAGGCTTCAGAGGGTTGTTTTTTTTTTTGCCTTTCTCTGGATCATCTAGACGTTAGTTTGTTTTATATACTGTAGACATAAAAGGGTGAACTCAATTGAGGTGGTGTATTTGCCTAAAAGCAGCAAAGGAGCTCTTACACCCATTCTTATTAGGGTTCTGCAGATAAAATAGTGATATTTAAAATGAAACCTTTCAGTGGATGCTCTCCCTAGAAACCAACTTATAAAATATACTTTTTTGTAAAGCATGATAAAACAACGCCACATTTCTGAGAAAAATGTTCTATTCTGTTTAGCCTCAGGCATCTGGAAAGAAAGCTAATATTTCCTGAGACTGAATTCTTTAGAGCAATACAGTGTCTCCATGTTGCCAATTCATTGCTTAAAGGAACGTGAAGCCCATCCAGAGACAGTGAACGTGGAATATCCCCCAAAAAATGTACATAGTATTTGATCACATGATTCACCCTTCCTATTAAACAAATCATATAGACATCAAATTCTGAAGACCACTCTAACTCTGCAAAACAACACATCCACATGATAACATAAACATGGGAACTCCTTGGTGAGCATCTCCTAACCTGAGCAGAAAAGGAACACTTATGCTTTTGCAACACCATAAACACTTTGCTTAGATGGTGGCTCAACCAAGAAGTTACAGCTAACAGTATGTATCATGTCAAAGCTTTATAATATAATATATAGGGGAAATGTAACATCTATAGCAGATCTGTTCAAGTGGAGGCCCATGGGCACCTACCCACTTGGAGTTCTAGAAATACATTTATTATAACACTATTATTTTAATATATACCAGCCCACAAACTTATTGCTTAATGTGTCTTTCAATCTCTGCATAGTAGAGATCTAGACGAAACTGAGAAACTCCATCTAAAGCCTCTCCAATGTGCCTCATAGGGAAATTGTACCAGTCCCTGAATCAACTTAACCTTGTATAACTCTGGATTTGTTCATTTTCTAAAGGCATCCAACCCTCTCCTGATACCTAATGTGCCTGCCAGTACAACAAATGTTAGACTTAGAGGATATGGCCAACTGCTGGTTTGTTGGCTTTGGAAAATAAGTATAGTTGACGTATAAAATGCAACTACTTCCCTTTCCATATTCAATAGTACCAAGGGCAAGTATTGTGCCATACATAGACTAGCACACCTTTTTGCTCTTCTGGAAGAGCATAATTTGGCCTTTAGGGTTAAAAACATGTTGGGCCAATATTTACAGCTTTGCACTGTGCCCCTTTTTGAACTACAAACTTACAAACAAACTTTTCTCCAAGCTTCAGTAGCCCTTTAGTTGATAAACATACATAGCGTTGTTTTTCTTAAAAAACATGGAGATGTATTCAGGTACCTTTCCATAAATGCTGTGCCATGCTTTTTCACATGAAAGCCACAAGAAGAATCACTTAGAGGAAATACTGCAGTAAGTCTCATCAAAGATTAAAATGACCTAATAGAAAAAAACTGTATAGATGCACTCCAGTAGATCTCAAAGGTATTACATTGTTTCCCTCAGTTCAAAATGCAGAAATGTCTCATAATTAAATTCATACATATGTAGTAGGAAAAAAAGTCATGCAAATCCACTTTTCCCTCTATATAAAAAATGATCAAATCATCATACTTTGCCTTTGAACCTGACATTAATCTTTTTTACCAACTGAGTGTCCCCAGTGGGTACCTCTATGCTACTGTACATAAATGAATCTGAAGGGAGTATTCACAGTTGTAATTTTGTGTTTACTACAAGAAAGCATTATTCTTCTCGTAAGTCATTTTTTAGTCTTCATAAATGATCCATTCCAAAAAAACTACTGGACAAATGATTATTATGGGATGCACAATTAAGGACTGGAGGGACTAGGGTTGCCACCTGTCTGGATTTTACTCAGACAGCCCAGTTTTTGGAAGGGCTGCCCGGGTGAAAAGTTGCTGATTTAGGAAATCTGAACAGGACATTGAAGAGAATGACATGGCGAACAGCCAATCGCTGATCACCACATCATCAGTCCCACCCTGATGTCACTTGCCCCACCTCCCCACGTCACCCACCCCCTGACATCACTGGCCCGCCCCCTGTCCATTTTCATCCAAAAAAAAGTGGCAACCCTAATAGGTACCATAGGTTTAGTAAGTCCCTATGGCTTTAAATTCCGTCAATTCCTTATCTCGCTAGTTGCTGGGCAGATGCCCATGTATCTAGTTACTTAATTTACATATTTCAGTTATTCGGTTATATTCCTGTCACACTTGGTTAGGGGTGTATCTTTCTGTTTGGCTTTTGGTTGCTGCATGTGTTCCAGGGAGCCTAAGTACACCAAGGCCCCGTTAAGCTGTTCCGCCCTAGAGGGACTGTACTGTACTTCTAGTGAAATTTGGGGAGCAGGGATCCTGTAAATGAGGATTAGCCAGTGACAGGTTAACCCTTTAATAACACTCTCTAGGAGAGTGAGATAGTGAGATAGAGAGGTTAAATAGCTCGAGTAGCCTGTGCTCCAACCAGTAGTAGGAGTAGTAGGAGTAGCGCCCCCCCCCCAGGTCTGCCTAAAGTGAAGGGGCCACAGCTGGATAGGGAATCAGGCTTAGATTATTCTCCCTGGTTATTCCATTGTATGGGATCTGGACCACAATGGGGAATTCCATCCGAGGTGTACCTTAAATTACTAACTGCTTCCACACGGTGCCACATTTGGCTGCCTCCACCTACAGTAAGTGTTCTGGCATTTTAACATCTTGTCTGCCATTGCCTTTGTAGATTCATGAGTATACCCTGCGGATCTATTGTCTTGTACAATAAAAGTCAATTTGTTTGTTTGCTGCAAGAACTCCTGGAGTCCTTTATTTTTTTTATTACACAGTAGCATATGTGAGTTTAACTACATTTTTCCTTCATACCTTCCATATAGTGAAGGTCCTGGATTGTGTGTTAGAGTCAAGTGTAACACTTGCTGTAAATTCCAGTTCCCAGTATTTTTCATACGCAAAGAGAATTCAGGGCCCTGGATTGCAAAGAGTGAATCGCTATTTAAGTGAGTGTAACCAAAATAGGGTAAACAAAATAACAGAATCAGCCATCACAACAACCACACAGTACATTCCACAACCCACTGACCTCTCCATAAAGAACCATCTTCTTGCAACTTGTTCACTGCCCATTTGAATATAGTCTTAGATTTTTCAGTTGCTATTTCCCATGTTCGTTTGCCACATTATTATAAACAAAGAGGTCATTCAAAGTGATCTTGGAGATTTTTGGAGGCCATTAAAATCTCTTGGATGTCTATATACTTATGCATTTCAGGTAACTGAATTCTATTTTTTTACTCCATGTTTGTGTTTTCACACATTTTCATGTTTTCTCTAACATTTTCTATTTCAGGAAATGTGCAGAACATCTGTCAAGCCAGAAAAAAAGACAAAGGGAATGATGAATAATGCAGAGTGTTGTTTCATTTCTATGTAATATAGTTTGTCTGACATTTCATTCCCGGTAGCATCTAATATCCGTGCCGCAACTAGGGTTAGTATATGTTTATATTAGGGATTAGAAAACATATATTCACTGGGGAAACAAAACTTAAACATATCTCATCCAAAGCCAGCGCTTGTAACCGTCCTGGAAATGATCAAAGATTCAATGCATTATTAATGGAAGCATCCAGTTTGAAATGAAAATAGTGCCAGTCGGATTTCCCCCGAAGGAAAGCTTAATGCCAAAGGGGTACCCACAACAGATTTATTTTTAGATTAATCTAAATAAATGTAGATTATTTTAGTGTATTACAAATCATCACAACTTGTTTCTCATTCTAAATGTGCACCAGCTTGTATTAATTAAATCTGTATTTGATTCTGGCCGTTTCAGCTTGGTAGGGCTGTACCTAATCATGGGGTGCTGTTTTTTTTTAGATTCTAAACTCTGTATTGTTACCAGTTTCTCAAGTGGAAATGCCTCATAAAAGGGATTGTTCGCCTTTAAAGGGATACTGTCATGGGAAAAAACATTTTTTTCAAAATAAATCAGTTAATAGTGCTGCTCCAGATTTTTTTATACTCAATTTTGAAATCTGACATGGGGCTAGACATATTGTCAATTTCCCAGCTGCCCCAAGTCATGTGACTTGTGCTCTGATAAACGTCAATCACTCTTTACTGCTGTACTGCAAGTTGGAGTGTTATCACCCCCCTCCCTTCCCCCCCCCCCAGCAGCCAAACAAAAGAACAATGGGAAGGTAACCAGATAACAGCTCCCTAACACAAGATAACAGCTGCCTGGTAGATCTAAGAACAGCACTCCATAGTAAAATCCCATGTCCCACTGAGACACATTCAGTTACATTGAGAAGGAAAAACAGCAGCCTGCCAGAAAGCATTTTTCTCCTAAAGTGCAGGCACAATTCACATGACCAGGGGCAGCTGGGAAATTGACAAAATGTCTAGCCCCATGTCAGATTTCAAAGTTGAATATAAAAAAATCTGTTTGCTCTTTTGAGAAATGGATTTCAGTGCAGAATTCTGCTGGAGCAGCACTATTGACTGATTCATTTTGAAAAAAATGTTTTTTCCCATGACAGTATCCCTTTAAATTTTTTTTCATTTATTTGCCTTCTTCTTCTGACTCTTTCCAAGTTTCAAATGGGAGGTCACTGACCCTGTCAGCAAAAAAACAATTGCACTTTGAGGCTACAATTTTATTGTTATTGTTACTTTTTATTACTTAGCTTTCTATTCTGGAATCTCCTATTAAGATTCTAGTTTCTTATTTAACTCATTGTCTCGTTGATAGGGTAATTTGGACCTTAGCAACCTGATAGCTGCTAAAATGCCAAACTGGAGAGCTGCTGAATAAAGCTAAATGATTCAAAAACCTTAAAAAATGAAGACCAACGCCTTTGGATGAAATCCATCATGTCGGTACGATGGGTCATAAAAATGAATTATTATATGAGTATAAGTTTTATTTCTGAATCATAAAGCCACAGTTTTTGTAGCAGTTAATCTGCAAACAAACATACTGCATGCATCAATGTAATTTCCTAAACAGACCCTTTAACCCTTTTGGTGCCACAACTTTTGGCATGACATTGACTGCAAATTGCCAGGAAACATGCAGTTTCCTGTAGACACTGGACATATAGAATTTATGGTGCTGGGGCTTCCACATCTGAGCCACTGATTCTACAATGTATGGCAGCAAAGAGTTAAACATTAGCAACCTTTCTCTGTTTCCTTTCTTTCCCTTTCTGCAACTGTTTGAGAAGAAAATCCCTACAAATGCAGCACTGGGCCCATGGGATATATCAGTAGTCTGGATGTGTTCCTACTCATTAGCAAAATGTTTTTTTCTGGAAAGTGGCTTTAGCTGGTGAGAAAGTTAAAAAAGGACGCAGGTACAAAATAGAAGTAAGAATATTTTTTTCCCTTTTATCCATGTTTGCCTTATTTTGTGTGTTTTCCAATAATATCCATTGGGTTAAAATATTCTGCATAAACCTGGCCCGCGGTTGCCGGCCTACTTGCGCGTTTTTTATGTGCATGGGCGGGTTTCAGCATTTTTTGCACGTTTTTTTGTGCATGTACATGCCAGGAATTTAGCAGTCGGAGGGGGCCCCCAGAGACTGGTTGTCCTTGTGCAGCCCTGGTGGGCCCCGAAGGCTTCAGTTTGACCCTGGGTCTAGTGCCACCCTAAGACTCTCCCTTGCTAGCAAATTGCACATACGTGTGTTAGTGATGTAATTTCAGTCCGTGACATACTGTACAATTCTGGGTACAACTCACCCCCCCAGCTATTAAAGTCCGAATGCCAAAAACGTTAAAAAATGTTGGGTTTTTTTTACTATAAAATATGAATTTTTAGTAACTCAATGGGAGACGTCCTGAAGATATCCTGATCTGCGCTGCGTTGTGTACAAAAATCCGAAGATTTTGTGGTTTTCGGGCAAAAATCCAAAAAAAAGTCTTTGGGCAGAAAAAAAATCAGAAAAATTCATACGATTCGAATTTCCGGACGATTTTCATGATTTTGTGAAAATGTATTGACAAATAACGGGAAATAACCCGTGCGGATTTGGTTGGAGTATATTTCAGAAAATAATGGGATAAATTCAAATCTTGATAAATAACCCTCTGTTGTTCAGCCACAAAATTTACTATGACCTTTTCCAGAATTTGAGTCAATATCTCTGTCCTAACATTATTGTTAGGCAAAAGCATGTAGGGGGTTTGAATGCTTTAATCATACCCACTGTTATAAAGTGTAACCTATGCACTGGGGAAGGGATGTGCTCCCATAGATCCAGGGTAATGATTGTAGTTTCTCTTCCCTGGTCTACAAAAGATGAGGACTTTTTTGTGATTCTAGCTCTTTGGTCTCCACTCCAAGAAAGTGTTGGATCCTGCTGAAGAGCCTGAGGCAGGAGGTCTCAGTAAGAAGATTGAGCCCTAAGGTTTAACTTTATGAGATCCTGTAATTGAGGACAAGATAACAGTAGGTAACTTCTGTTATAGAACAATGTAGGGATGTTGTAGATAGACAATGGGCTCCACCGAGGAGGCTTAGTGTGCACTGGGTATAGGGGTGGGTAGGACTTGTTTATCTCTTGGAGCACCCTTTAGAGAAGATGGTACACTGGGACCAGACACCTGTGGTGTGAGTAATATCCATGATAAACTTGCCATGCTCTGTATTTGATCAATACACCTATTTTTCCTTGTTGACAACCACTGGCACCCAAGCCTCTTTGTGAGAATGAATCTCTGGAGAGTTATAGTTCGGCCTAAAGACCCTTCCTCAGTTACTTCTGCCAAGGGTCCAGCCAGTGTTACTAGAAAAACTCCCTGTGAGCCCAGAAGTCAGTGGAGGCTGCTGCTTATAACCATTTGGTCATCTGTTTATGTATGGGAACAAAGATGCTAAATAGATGGATAAATAGATTATAGTATGTAAAGAAAAGAGACCAGAAGAATAAAGAGGTTGAGTGAGGAGACAGGAAACATTTTTGGAGGGTGAGCCATTGGCTAATGTTTTCTGCATAGCAGTACAACACTGGGCCCAGGTAAGGCAAGAGTTTACATTCTACCCTTGAGAACAGCTGGAAATGGTACCCCAATCAGGGCTTGATTTACATCACGGGTGTCCCATCATCCCTTTTTCTTCCCCTTCATTCCTGCACATGTTCAAATTTTCATCATTGAATCTGGAGCACTGGGAATTGGTACATGGGAAATTTTAAAAAACTAACATATATCCTGTTCATCCCCAGAGCTTCCAAATCAATACGGCTATGGTCGGGCAGCATGCCACCCCCTAAAATCCTGCTGCCCTAGGCCGGGGCCAATGTGGCCTTTCCACAAATCCGGGCTTGCCCCCCAACTATGTGTAGCCTTATTAGTACAGGTATGGGATCTGTTATCTGGAAACCCATTACCCAGAAAGCTCAGAATTACGAAAATAATCGAATTTTTTTAAAAAAACAGCCTATTGGGTTTATTTAATATTTAAAGGATTTCCTAGTATATTTAAGGTATGAATATCCAAATTACAGAAATACAGAATCCCATGGTCCTGAGCCATTCTGGATACAAGGTCCCATACCTGTACAAAGCATATATTTGAATGACCGTTTTGTAATTATAATCAGGGTAAGGCAGCCTATAACATTCCCCATGTAAAGATACTGTATATTTTAACGTCTTAACTTTAAATTGCAATGGTTCCACTGCAGTGAGAATAAAACCCAAGTATTTATTTGACTAATATGTAATGTTTGACAAAATGCAGAGTCAATTTTCATGTCCCATTAAAGATATCCTGCTTGGGGTTTTTGTTATTTTCACTCTTTTGCATCTGAAATTGCTATGCTAGGATGTTCTCTGCGCGGCTATTAATATTAAGAGACACTAAAGTGTTACTGCACATATTTCGGGTCCCCAGCCATTTGTAACAATGATGCAAAGCTTGGAAAAAATCTATTAAGTATGTCTTAGCTAAAGGAGCAAAATAAGAAAAGCACAACAATACAGTACTTCGTTTCCTTCCATTTATTCCCGGATAAGTATATTGGGCTCTCAACAATTCTATTTAATGAACAGGACCACAAATTGACTTTTCAAAGAGAAGTGAAGTTCCAGAATAAGTTACGATCAATTCATTTAAATAAAACCCAGTTTAACAATGTTTTATAAAACTGCAGTTCTTCTGCTTTCTTTGCAAACTGAAGGAGACAGTTTATGACAAACAATCAACGTTACCTTCCTTTATCTTATGGAGACGTATGGAGGCTGAGAAGTGAGTATAAAAGAGCCTTTAACCTCTACTCTTCTGGGAAGACTTCCACTAGATGTTGGAACATTGTTGGTGGAATTTGTTTTCATATATATATATATCAGTGTCACCGCCGGCACCCAATACCAGAACAAGTGCCAAGTACCCTGGTCTCGGCTCGGCTTCACCAGTAGTGTGACCACCTTTGGGCTTCGGGAGGAGCCCTCAGCTTACTTGGGTGCCACCTGGACTTAACGAGGGGTACAAGGCGAGATGTTCTGGCTGGCAAAGGGGCACGACCAGATAGCAAGAGTCTTTGGGCAGTAGGTCAAGGTACAAGGCGTCTGGTAGAAATGGAAACAGGACAGGCCGGTCAGGTCAGGCAGATAACAGAATCGTCAGGCAGGTAATGGGTCAAAACCAGGAAATCAGACAGACTGGATCAAGCAGAAGGAGTTGTCATTAGGCAAGCAAAGGGTCAAAACCAGGTAATCATACAAACAGGATCAGGCAGGCTCGGTAGTCAATAAACAGGCAGGATCAGGATACAGAGGTCAGAATAGTCAGGAACAGGCTGGGTCAAACATGGATAGAACAATCAGGATAGCAATTCAGAAACAGGTAGCACAAGGCACAGTATATGATCCTATAATGGGCCCTGGCTACAGATCTGAATGGGCCTTAAATAGGGTCCCAATTTGCGCCAAGACGTTCCCAAAATCACGCCAGCGCGCCTGCGCCTTTAAGAGAGGCGCAGGTGCGCCATGCACGCCCTAGGAAACCCAAAATGGTGCCGGCAAGGAGAGGACACGCCAATGACGCAGGGTGGACCCCACTGCCCACTAGACCACCAGGGTAGGTTCTTACAATCAGGTATGGCTAGATTTGGAGTTCCGATTCATCTGTCAGATGTTCAGTTGGGTTGAGGTCAATCCAATCAAGTTCTTCCAATCCCATCTCTGCAAATCGATTCAGAAATGACCTTACCTTGTGCCTGGAAATATTATCCTGCTGAATGTACAATCAACAAGAGTCATCACCAATATGAATGCATTAAATTGCCTCGTTTAAAAAAAAAGGGCATTCAAATTACAATTTTGCTTATGTTTAATTTTACAAATAAAAGTTGTCAATACATTCAAATACATTTGAAGTGAGTTTGGAGTGAGTTTTGACCAAGAGCGTGACCTGAAGCTGAATGCAGAGAATCAAGTTTTCACTATTCACTATTAGTGATGGGCGAATTTGTCCCGCTTTGCCACTAAATTCACGAATTTCCAGCGAAACTCGCGAAAAATTCACGAAACACAAATTTTGACGCCGGTGTCAATTTGCGGGCGTCTGTTTAGTGCTACGCAATATGTTGGCGCTATATAAATACATGTTAATAATAATAAAAATAGTTGACGCCAGCGTCTAAATTGTTACCAGCGTCAAAAAAAAAAACTTTGACGCAGATGAATTTTCACCGGCGAATGCACAATTTCGCGCCTGGCGAATAAATTCACCCATCACTATTCACTATCTATTTTATTTAACATTTCCTTGTATTTTAATATCCGTGCCAAATTGGCTGACCCCAGCCTGTGAATTACATTATCCAGCAAGCTTAGCTGAGAGTCTGGATTCTCACGTACAGAACAGCAGGAGATGCTTCTCTTGTCTATATAGATATGGATTAACTGCTTTGCAGGCACACACAAGCCAGGGTGAAAAGCAGTTTATGCTCAAGGCAATATGAAGGTTGATCCTGAGAAATGGTTGGTTTTCCTTGATAGCCTGATAGAGGGAAGCAATGAGAGCACACCTCATAATGAAAACAATTGTAGGATGCAGATACATATTGATGAAGATGAATCCAAGTCTCCCAAGTCTCTCCCCCTGACCACTTGAGCACCACAGTGTTTATCTCACAGGATCAATTACTGAATAATCCATTGCTAAAAAGCACAATTGAGCAATGTGTGATATAGATCTTGATTGGGAAAATAGGAAGACATTAATAATGTCGTCCTTGGGAATTAGGAGAACAACATGCTTTTCTAGATTTTGTCCCCCCTTTCTCTTGGACAGTATTTGTCTGCCAATTACTTTGTTAAAGGAAAACTACAATGTAGGTCTCTTTAAAAAGATATTGTATAAAACAGCTCCTATGTAAAACCCTGCTTCATGTAAATAAACAATTTTCATAATAATATACTTTTCTAGCAGTATTTGCCATTGGGTAATCATAAATAGAAAACTGCCATTTTAAAAAATAAAGGCCGCCCCCTGGGATCGTAGAATTCACGGTGCACACAAACAAACCAAACAAACTATACATGTTAACAGACAGAGTTCTTTCTTTTGCTTCCACACTTCTTCCTGTTACAGTTAGAGCTGCAGTATTTCTGGTCAGGTGATCTCTGAGGCAGCACACAGACCATCACAAAATGGTGGTCAAGGCAAGAGATATAAAAGGGCAATATTTACTAAAACTTATATACCAGTTTGGTAAGATTCTTTATTACGCCACTTAATATGATATAAACTGTTGCTTAAATATTAATTTTGGGGGTAAAGTTTTCCTTTAATAAATTAGAGGCAAAGGGAATTTGCGGTATAAAATTATCAAACAAATAACTCAGGAAAGTTATTTGCTCGGCAATTTGCATAGGGACATGACAAGAGGAATAAACATTCCGCATCTAAACGCAGAAAATAAACATTTGTTCCATCTAGTCTGCTATGTAATTGATTAGAATTGTAGCATGTATTTGGCTTTGAGACTTTGAGATGTATTTCAAAGAGAGAAACCGAGTGCAAAGTTGATTTCATGGAAAGATATTACTGTCAGGAGCTGAATTAGGAATTAGGAGTTAGTGATTCAGCTCCAGATTTCCTGAATTCACTCTGACTCGTTTGGCAAAGAGGGACAAGGTGCAAAGTGCAATGAAAAACTATTTGTGCCCCCTAGAAATGTATTCCAGTACCTATAGGCACATCGTATTGCATTCCCAAAATGTATGGGGCACTGGCTAAGCCTGAAGCACCACATAGCTGGGACAGCACATGGGTGGCACACGTGTATCGCCTGGTGCACCCCAAGCTTGAGAATAACTTGGAACCAACAATATAAAAGAATCAAGATGCTCCATAGTAACTGTCTCCTTATAGTGGTTATGGCCATTTCCAGTAATCAATGAAAATAATAGTGTGTAATTACACTAAAGTAACAATTAATACCTGACTGATCCCCAGTTTGGTAGATCATCTTTTTTGGACCCCATAATTGGGCCAGTAGGCTGCCGATTTGGTCAAGAGTCACCAGTGCAGTAGATAAAATACACAGCTCAACCCATAGCTCACACTGAAACTGATGGGGAGACTTATATGTGATAAGTATTTATTAATAACGCAACTGGCAGTAATTCAGAACTTGTGGTTGAAAAAAATGCAAAAATCCTGGTTAACTGAGGAAAGAGCTCATTGATAAACCAAATTTTTTACAATTGAACATGCCTAGTAATTGGACCTACCCATAGTAAATGAGCTGTAAAGTGGTTTGCAGTACTGGGAGGGAAGAACGTGCACAGAACCCTGACCTCAATTGAACTGAACCTGTGGGATGAAATGGAATTCTGTTGCACGCCAGGCATGATCTCCAATATTCATGGCCAACATGGAACATGGGCGGCACCTGTGTATCTCCTAGCACACTCCAAGTTTGAGCTTGACTTGAGATGCTTTCCAGTTACAAGCAATGGAATTGTGGGACAGATTCATTGAGTGGGACTAAAATCCCAGGGATGTGAACGTAGCCTATGATAAAGTGTTAGCATGTAATAGACAGGAACTGTAAGGCCACAGGATAATAGATGCAGAAGTAGGCTTGAGGGTGTCTGATCAACGATCCAAATGTAGGTTTTGTACAACATATAGTAGAAATGTTTGCGCAATTAGGCTTAGTGTAATTAAACATTGAGATGTTCTCTTACAAGACCCAGTTTTAGCCAAGGTTTTGGACAACCCTCTTTTGTTTTCCACAGGGGGAGAAATATAGCTTCCTGGGTATCAAACAGCTTATATGAATCCAAAAAACAGTCCAGGGGTTCAAAATGGTTGAGATATAAGGGTACTTATCCTTGTGGCAGTGTGAGGTGTAAAGCTTGTTCAGCAGTGAGGGTGCCAGGGTCGGCACCCTAAATCCAGAACAAGTGCTAGGCTCCCTGGTCATGACCCTGCTTCCTCCTGTAGCAGCCGCCTTTCACTTCGGGAGGAGCCCTCCGCTAATCGGTTGCCACCAAGTCTAATTAATAGAGAAGCCCAGCAAGAGTTCTAGATGAGCGAAGGGGCATGATTGCTTCCCAAGGATTTAGGACAGAAGGTACCACAACTCAGGAGGAAAAGCTTGGTTAGACAGGCCAGGTCGGTACAGGCAGAGTTCAAGCAAGGTCAGGCAGGCAAGGGTCAAAACCAGGATATACAATAGGATTCACATAGAATAAGCACCCAGGAACTAAACAAGTTAGACCTAACAATGGGCAACTAATTCAAATCCAAAGTCCCTTTAAATACCTTTGAATTTCGCGCCAAAGCACGATGACATCATCACGCCGGTGGGTAAAACCCGGAAGAAGTTATCCCATTAAACAATATTTTAACTGCCTGTCAAAGGGAGTGGTCAATTTGACCGTGTGTGATAGAGGAGCCCAATATGTGGGCAAAACGGCCTGTTGTGCTGGTGTGAAACATTTATCGGCCATAGAAAGACGTCTAATGGACACCGCTGGTGCTCCGTACATTACCGTCTGTTACACCCCAAATTTGAGTATCACTGAGAACCAACAGTATAAAAATGCTGGTGGACACAAAGTGCTTGGGTGCTCAGTAGCTATTGCCTCCTGTTTATTGGCATTTTCAATAATCAGCGGCACTCATAGCGTGCAATTACATCAGAGTAGAAATCATGCTTTTTGGCCACCATACTTGGACCAGGAGGGTGCTGAGAGACTTGTACAATGCAGTGTATGGCCAGCTCAAACCATAGCAGCGAATAAGATTTCTGCTCTTGTTATTCTGCCTTCACTCAAAGGCAGTAGGTGAATAGCATGCAGGAGATTTATATGACAAGAACATGAAAAGAATTGTATGCATTATTTAAAGTAAACTTCCCTTTCAATTGCTCTGAATTCCTGTGTACAACAGAAGGCATCTGAATGAAGCGTTGGTCAGTGATTTCACATGGGGAACTGCAATTAACTCAGTAATGAAGAATATAATTGTCAGAAACGACCTAATAAAAATATATATCAGTATTATGATTGGCTTGCAGATAAAAATACTGAATTTATTTTCCTTTGTTGCCTGCTTACAATATTCAAGTATTTCGCAGAAAATCAAAGCGATGAGCGGAATTGCAGAGCTTGGCATATCCATAGTATATTCTATGACTGCTGAATTCCGGGATGTCACACCATTGATATATTATTCCAATATAGTGGCAACCTTCAGAAACATGTGTTGGTAATTAATGGGAGCAATTAACAACTGGTCGGAGGAATTCTCCTTGGCATAATCAAGAAACTGATGGAGAGACTTATATGTGATAAGTATTTATTAATAATGCAAATGGCAGTAATTCAGACATAAAACTTAATGTGGTTGGAAGAAATGCAGAAATTCTGGTTAACTAGGGGAAAGGGGTTTGTAGTACTTGGAGTGGAAGAACTTGACTGGTCTGCACAGAACCCTGACCTCATACAACTAAATCTCTGTGAGATGAATTGGAATTCATACACAAGGCAAAAGTGATCCCAAATGTCCATGCCCAACCTTTTACGTATGAGAAACAAACCCACAAATATTGTTCCAACATCTAGTGGAAGTAGAGTCCTGCGAGGAACCCATTTATAAGACCCGGACCCGACTCGAACCCGCAACCTGCATATTTACCACCGACTACCATCAAACAGGAAGTGATGTTGCTACAAACCGGAAGTGACAACATCAAAAGTGGGCAGGACATAACCAAGTTTTGTAAAGCTTTAAAATGAGTAAAATATAGACAATTGTACATAACATAAGAAATCTAGATGAGACCCTCAACCTGACCTGCGTAACCCAGGGGTACCCGAACCGCTGCAGGACTTTAAGTGGAAGCCTTCTCAGAACAGTAGAGGCTGTTACAGCAGCAAAAGGAGAACCAGCTTCATGTTAATACCCTTGGTGTGGCAATGAGATACTGGCCAGTCAGGTGACCATACACTTTTCAAGGTCGGATTGGGCTGGTTGGACCCCAGGAGAAAACCCTGTGTCTGTGTTACAAACACTTATGATTTAATCATACCTATGATTAAGTGTTTGTAACACAAAACGCATAATGCAGAGGACACAATAAATATTTTCTACTTTTCTACTATTTGATGGAAGATTGCCTTTATTTGAGTGCCTGCTCCAGATTCTTTCACGGTGGTCCGCTCCCCATGCTGAGAGCTTAGGGCGGTGCACCTGGGCCACTTCCGTAATGTGGTGAGTAAACACTTCACTCTATGAAGACCCCCTCTTTATCTTATCATAGAATAGTCAGAGAGGCCGGAATCAGGGTTGGAGAGCGTAGAATAGTCGGTGGATAGGCAAAGGTCAGATTGGAGAGTTCAGAGTTAAACAGGCAGGCTATGGTCAGGATTGAAGATATCAGAGTAGTCAGGCAGGCAAGGGTCAGGATGGGAGAGATCAGAGAAGTCAAGAAGGCAGGCAAGGTTAAACACAGAATATCAATCAGGATTCATGAGGAATAATAGAACCTAATAACGGGCAAGGAGCTATACACTGAATTCCCCTTTTAAACTTTTTGAATCTCGCGCCATTGCGCTATGACATCATTACGCCAGCGCATAAACCTTGAAGCACACAGGGGCGCGTGTCATAGGAAAACCAGCACTGAAGGAGATAGGACGCACGCAGTGGGCGTCCATGCCAGAGCTGCGGCGTGCGTTCCCGCTAGCCACTAGACCACCAGGGAAGGCCACTGGACCACCAGGGTAAGAGATATTCTTTACAGGTTTATTTCCATTTATATGTAAGAGGTTGGGCACTGGTGTTGGGGATAAAGTCTAGCTCGCAGTTAGGTTTCCAAGGTTACAAGCCATCCAACAGGGGTTCAGTCTGGTTGAAGTCAGGGATCTGTGCAACCCAGCAAGTTCTCCCACTCCCATCACTGCTAACCTATTCTATATGAACCTTACTTTGTACAGGGAGTTAAAACCGGAAAGTGGTGCCTAATTAGGGGAAAATGGTTAGGGAGAATTAAAAAAAGATAATGAAATGAAATGTTAAAGGAACAGTAACACCAAACAATGAAAGTATTTTAAAGGAATTAAAATATAATGTAGTGTTGCCCTGCACCAGTAAAACTGATCAGTTTGCTTCAGAAACTCAACTATGGGTTATATAAACAAGCTGCTGTGTAGCCATGGGGCAGCCATACAAAGCCAAAAAAAGGAGAAAAGGTGCAGGTTACACAGCAGATAACAGATAAGCTCTGTAGTATACAATGGGGTTCTTTAGAACCTATCTTTTATCTACTGTGTACTCTGTGCTTGAATAGCATCAACTATAATTCAGATACATGCTGAAACTTTACACATGACCACTTCCCTTTAAAGATTCACAGAAGGTACTTGATGTTATATTCACCACTGCTGAATCTCATTTGCCATTTACAGCCCAGCTCAGATTCTGGCTAAATATGTCTGTAAACGAGAAAACATCCTACCCTGTGATTATTTGCTTATGTAACTCTGTGCCATTGGCATATGCGGATACATTGTATTTGGTGCCAAATTGAAGGCACATAAAAGCAAATTAAAAATAAGTGGACCAAGGAGAGAATATTAAGGTGCTTCACTTGCCTCTTCCAACTGGATGTTATTCCCTTTACAACAGCTCTCAGTATTCTGATGCTCAGCCAGCTTTCAATTTAGTTACAAGGAGTTGGCTCAAGGTCTACATTCTTGTATCCCTCATTTGCATGGCACCGCACTAAATGTCAGTTTAACAGAATTGTATTTTTTAGAAAGCTCAGTTGACTGAAAACTAACCAGCATGTTATGAATCTTTGTAGTAGAAACCAGACTTATAAATACATATTATTCTGGCTCATATTGTGTTGTGTTTTCAATCTTTTGGCAATTTAGTAGACAAAAATGTGAAAATAATAGCCAAAATGACAC
This sequence comes from Xenopus laevis, assembly GCF_017654675.1. Lineage (NCBI taxonomy): Eukaryota > Metazoa > Chordata > Amphibia > Anura > Pipidae > Xenopus > Xenopus laevis. The sequence continues at coordinate 12,918,291 of NC_054384.1, forward strand.
TAAGTGGGACATTCACTAAGATTCGTTGTTGCGCCAGCGTCCGATTCGCCGCACTTCATCTATTCACTAAATTCACTAAAATCCGAAGTTGCGCTCAAGGGAAGCGTAAGGTTGCGAAGTTGTGCGAGCATTAATTCGCAAAGAAAAGCAAAGTTACGCTAGCGATGCTTAATTTGCATACGGCGCCAAATTGAAGTTACAATGGAGGAATATGTAGCATCACTACACAAGCTTGGGAAACCTTCAAAACAGAAAATAAAATTGTTATTTTTCCCTACACATGTGCCCACTGTATAGTTAAGTTGCCATGAGGAAATGTAGGGGGGAAGGAGGGTAGCCCCAACAAAATCTTCGATCTTTTTCAGCCTATCACCCGTAAAAAATGAAAAAACGCCAGCGGTTTTTGGGACTTTTTTTGGGAAATTTTTAACTTTTTTTTAAGCAATCCCTATCTACTCTATTGCACTTCACCTGGTCCGAGGTGGCGAAGGAAGTCTGGCCTAAAAGGCAGTGTTCAGAATAATTTGCGCGTCAGTGAATTTGCGTAGTTACGTCCCTTGCGCAAATTCGCCAGGCGTAAGGGTGCGAAGTAACACTAGCGAATTTACGCCAGCGTCCGTAAGTGAATCGGCGAATTAACAAAAATGCACTACGCTGGTGCATTCACGCTAACGTTAGGCGCTTCGTTGTTTAGTGAATTTGCCCCTAAACCTAGAAGTAGAGATTAATGGACCCAAATTCATATGGATGTGGATATCAAGCATGATATGATGGATACATTTTCCCTGAGGAAGGATCTAATGACACCATACACCCTATGACCACTTCATTAAAGAAGAATGCACTGATCAGTCAGTAGAGGACACAAGTTTAGACTGCAAGGCTGGTGTGTTAGTGGTTATCTGCCTGGAAGTTAATCTTCATTACATGAATACCTTACATGCAGTGTGTTTTCTGATATAACAACAGAGACACTGAAGATTTTCAGCACAAATGTGTCCAATTCACATAAAAGAGCAAGTTTTAAGTAAGACTCCCCGGGACTGGTGGACACAAAAGCTATAATGATGGGAAAAAACACTGCTTTGTGGGTTAAAATTAGGGATGCACCGAATCCACTTTTTTGGATTCGGCCGAACCCCCGAATCCTTCGTGAAAGATTCGGCCGAATACCGAACCGAATCCGAACCCTAATTTGCATATGCAAATTAGGGGTGGGAAGGGGAAAACATTTTTTACTTCCTTGTTTTCTGACAAAAAGTCATGCAATTTCCCTCCCGCCCCTAATTTGCATATGCAAATTAGGATTCGGATTCGGTTCGGTTGGGCAGAAGGATTCGGCCGAATCCGAATCCTGCTGAAAAAGGCCGAATCCTGGCCGAATCCCGAACCGAATCCTGGATTCGGTGCATCCCTAGTTAAAATAATTCTGATTTGTTGAACAAAGATACACTTGCGTTTAAAGGTTTGGAATCTCCCAGTTTGCTTTTGAAAATATCAGGCAACAGGACACTGATTCAAAGCTTACTTCAAGCCAGTGGTTTCCAAATTGTGGGGATGGTACCCCCAGGGGGACACTTGAAGTGGTAAAATTCTAACAACCAAGAAGAAAGGTGCCACAAATAACCAGTATAACTAATTCACCAAATTGAAACAGTGGTCCAGATGCACCAGCCTCAGACCATCAGCTTGGAGGTCTGAAAAACCATCAAACATACTACAAAAAGAGGGGCTTAGGGCATTCTATGAAATCCACAGGGCCACAAAAGTGAAGTAAAAAACTGTTTATTGAGATTACATCGAAAAAGTAAATATCTCCAATGGCCCACTCCATGGCACTCGGAGTAGTGCCCAGACTGAAGGCCAGTTATTGTCAAAACTCTACCAGATACACTTGGAAGCCCAGCTTGATGGTCAATAGGGGTGAGATTTTGGATGAATCTGCATTTGCTGTCATGATATTCTTGAAATTATAGTTGAATGACAGATATACTGATATTTCCCTAAATCTGTACTTTTTATGAGCTATGGGGAACCCTGAGATAAGGTTGGACCTTCACATGGGGATTAGACTGAAAAAGTTCTAAACTGTGTAAAATCTATTTGGGGAAGAAACTGGAATTGATAGACAGGCCTGCTCAAATGCCAGACCTCCAGCATATGGAACCACTGTGGCAAGAGCTTCATCATAAGGCCAGAGAAAACAGTCCTACATGCCAGTTGCACCTCTGGGAAGAGCTACAGAAGGCTGAATGGCTTGTAATTTTCCCTCAATCTTCAAAGCTGACAGCTGGAATGCCAATTGCCTGGAAGCTGTAATTGCTGCAAACAGAGTATTATTTGATGAATGTAAAGCTGAAAGTTTGGAATATATATATCGATATGGAATATAAAGGATGACATTGTCAAGGTTTTGACTATAATTTCTCATCAATTGGATGCTGGTTTGGTGAATATGAGTCTCAATTTCTACCAAAAACATGAACATTTCTAGCTGTGGTTCCAAATTTTGAAAGTTATGTGGGGGATTGCCCGCGGCAGTGGGTAGGGCTCAGGTCACTCAGTACCACGGATGACTCAGGCCACTCAATTTGGCGACAAAATTTTCAGACATACAAAATAAACAAAGCACAACTTCCATGCTGAAATAGAAAAGCAACAATGGAGTCTCCTAAAATACATGCACATGTTTTGCTTTCATAGACAGTCCTCTAGACTGCTGACTGAGGCCTCAACCTTTGAAAGGGTAGGGAAAAGATGATGAACTGGCTGACATATCAACATCCTTTTGCAAATGAATTCCTCTGTATAAGCCATTTAGGAAAAGAAAATCATTGAGGTTTAAGTGCCCTTAATCTCAACTCAGTGTGGACTTCATTAATTATTGACAGCCAATAAGTAGTTATATTACAAGAATAACTAAAACTCTAAGATAAATAACCCTACCAAAGGTCTAAGGGCAGAGAGACACGAAGATATTCAGGGAGATTTAGTCACCTGGCGATTAATTGGCTCTTCTTCGGGCTACTAAACTCCCCAAACTGCCTTCCCGCTGGCTAGAATCTAAATCGCCGGCGGGATGGCACTTGGAGCATTTCCTTTTCCAAGGTCATCGAAGCTTCCTCGTGAGGCAACTTCGGACGACTTTGGAAAACAAAGCGGTGTGCCATCTGGCCAGTGATTTACACTCTAGTTGGCGGAGAGGAAGTCCAGGGAGATTAGTCGCTAGGCGACTAATCTCCCCAAGTAGTTTTGTGTGCCCCTGCTCTTACAGTCAATGGTCACTACAGTCAATACATGTTCACATTCTCAAGTCAGTTTGACCTCTTTCCCTATCTTTCTTGTCTTTGACTTAAATTTGGCATGCCTCCTTATGCTCCACTTGAGGAAATGGACAAAATAACAGAAACACTACACAGAAATGAACATTAAGTTTGAAGTAACCAGTTACAATGGCAGATACAATGAGTCATATCAGGTTGACTACCAGTTAGCATTGTGTGTAGGCTATATAGATGTTTGTGCATATGTTAGTTTTCAGATCACATTAAGGCAACATGTTGCTCACCAACCCCTTGGCTCCCAGTTCCTGGCTTGGAGGCAAGTTTTGGTTGTAGAAAAACCAGGTGTACAGACAAACTTAGCCTCCTGTAGACTGCCAGTCCATGGGTCCTGCAGTCTGATCTAAAGGAAAATACCTCACTTGGCTTAGACATTTCAATATGATAAATTTGTGCCTAAAACCCTTGGTTTTGTATATATATAGGCTTGCACCAAATTAACTAAAATCTGGGGCAATGGAATGTGTAGCCAGGAATCCCTTTATTGTATATAATGGTGTTTCTGTCAGGCAACTAACTGTGGCTATTTAAATACCTATCCATTGAGAACATGAAATGAGACACATATTGATTAATCTGAGAGCAGATTCGTCCCTTGAGGTATAGAGGATAATAAGGGGTTTCTGTCTCACCGGACAGCAGCTCAGCGATCTGTTAAGGACCTATTTCTGCTCCCGTGAATGATTAATCATATGAATTGAATTCACATAATAATAATAATAAAAATAGTCTTATTTACATATTTATTCTATTATAATTTCTTTACAAAATTCTGGCATATGGGACGCATTTACCCAACACCTGCCTTGACCTGGCAGTAAGTAGAGGCCATCTGTAGGTGCTCCATGTTGAGTCATTTGTTCACTTGTATGGCCACAGGACTTCAACTAATATCCCTATAGTTTACAGTAGGGGAAACAGATTTCAAATATATTAGGGATGCACCGAATCCATTATTTTGGTATTGGCCGAACCCCCGAATCCTTCGCGGAAGATTAGGGTGAATACCAAACCGAATCGAAATCCTAATTTGCATATGCAAATTGCAGGTGAGAAGGGGAAAACATTTTTTACTTCCTTGTTTTGTGCCAAAAAGTCACGCTCTTTTCCTCCCCACCCCTAATTTGCATATGCAAATTAGGATTCGGTTCAGCCTGGCAGAAGGATTTGACCGATCCTGCTGAAAAGGGCAAAATCCTGGCCGAATCTCGAACCAAATTCTGGATTCAGTGCATCCCTAAAATATATTAAGTGGATAAAAGTGATGTCAAGCAATCCATTTTTTTCTCTTTCAGTTGATTTTGGCCACACCTTCTTTCATCCCAACAATGCCCACTTCCAGCCCTGGCCACACCCCATATTACACTCCCAGCTTCTGCATGATCGTTTAGGCGAGATTAACATTAATTTGGGTGCAAATTAAAGGGAGAGAGGGCTGTTACTGTTGGGGACAGGGAAAGGGTGGGGGTCAACATTTTAAAAGAGTTGACATGCTTGCTTCCAGGTTTTCATTGGCTCAAAACCCAAGCACACAGGGGGACAGAACACTGAGGCTGGCATCCAACTCAATTCAAGTGCAACAAGTTGGTCTTACAAAGTGCAGAGATCTGCTATTCCTGATTTATGTTTTTTTGGACTCCAAACCCCTGGTTACTACAGCAGAGGCATGGGACCTAGGCATTTGCCCACCTCTTCCAAGCCTTTTTGTTATTGCCATAGCTGAGGATGTTCCAGAGCCTACCATAGGTAATTGGCAGGGGCTGGTCAAAGCAAGGTGCTAGGAAACTATCAAAGTGTCGTTTCTGCCTCACATTAACCCACTTTGACTATATCTCATAACACTGATTCTTGTTATAAATAACCCACCCCTGGCCAGAGAGCAGGGGGGTAAATTCACCTGAAGAAGTACAGTCATTAAAGAGTCAAATCTCTCAGGATCAATCAAGGAGTGAACCTCTGACATGCAGGGAAGCAACTGCTAGATGTGGCTGCTCTGAGCAACTGCAACATTCTGCGGTGTTTTTTCGAATCACTTAGACTACAATCACCGAGGTTATCTATACAAATAGATACAAATAGAAATGTAATGAATTATTCATCGTGCTAACTTTTATCATCAACTGATTATGGAGAAAATCCTACTGCAGCCGCGTTCCCAAATGACAAGGTATTAGAGCTGTGTGTGTGCGCTAACAAAATCTGAAGATGATACAGGTATGGAGGTAGAGCTCCCCCAAGTGTTGTTCGATGAAAAAAAAAACTCACCTGGTTGATGAAACAGCCCAACTGAATAAAATGTGTTAAAGAAGACGGGTTACTGGGAATTGTGTTATGGATGTAATTCAAGAATTTCATTATTCCCCACACCTTTCCCTTTTTCTTACTTTGTCTGTTGCTTATAAATAGCCTTGGCAGTGACTAGCATCACAATCATTTCATGGGTCAAGGAGTCACCAGCAAGCAATACAGGCTGTCACTTTGATTTCTGTTTTATCTCATATAGTGATAAGGGCTATGCTCCAAGGCACAATGAATCTACAGATGTTAATGTGCATACAACCATCAGTCTATAAGTCAGAGGGACCTGGGTTTCATTCCTGTGTCACTGCCTTGTCACTAGCAGGACAGTAGAAGAAAGGCTTTAATGATGTGCAGGTCAAAAGACACCAACCCTACCCACCGTTTATAGAACAGCAGACTTAGGGCAGGTGCTCAGCGAGTTGCCAGTAGTACTGGACTTGCAACACAACAGACGCACTTTGGACTCTGAATTCACCCAACTCCCCGGTAAACCAGAGGTTTCTTCAGGCAAATGAATAGTAGGAAGGTAAAGGTTTTTTCCCTGGTATTTTTTTTTTTAATCTAAAGCTTTTGCAAGGACATACAAAAGCATCACAAGATATATGTTGGCAATGCAAATATATACAGTATATATACGTCATTTGACAATGTATCATTGAGAAATAACCTAAAAAAAAAAGTTTACGAAATAGAAAAGTAAAAGAAAGAGCAAAGATAGAAAATAAAAAATGCTCCACTAGATTAGCCGTAATAATCATATTATGACCCCATTTTTGATTGATTATTAGTAGTCCAAGCTGACCATTTCGCATAATATTCGGAGATTTTTTATTCTTGGCTTCATAATATTCCAGTTTCTCCGTCATTCGCAGTTAGTTAAGTAGTTCTAAAAATACCGGAGATTCATCAGATTTCCAATGTTGGCCGATAATTAGTCTAGCCGCCACCAGAATATGGACAACTAGAGATTTTTTGATGTGCTCTCAATGGTCCTATGTCTAAATGAAGCACGGCAAGTGATGAATTCAGTGTTATAGGCTATTCAGTAATAATATTAGATAGTAAGTTAAAGGTCTGTAACCAGTATGAAGCAAGTTTCGGGCAATTTAACCACAATTACGCCAGCACCACTTAGAATCCCTGGTATTTTTTTAATGGCCATGGGTGTCAGGTTCCCAAACTCTTTAAAAGGAGAGATACAATTAGGTTCTGTCCTTGTGGTTCCCAATTAGTGGAGAGAGGATGGTGCTGGACAGTCTGAGGTATGAGGCCTTCATATGAGAAGTTCCAGAAGTGTTAGGAGCAGCTAGTGTGGGGTTAGATCCTGTTATAGCTAACTTTAGTGTGAGAGGCTCCTGATGAGTAAAATAATTAGTGCCCTGAGTGTCACCCACCAAAGTAGTGTTCATACTCAGGTATAGAGAGTAGACATGAGAGGACTGTGTAGGAAATATTTGTGGGTCGGGTTTGCATCCAGCTGCTGGTATTGCCAGAATTGCCTCCTTATGCCCCTGTGCCATTTCTTCATTTTACTCTGTTTTGTTTTCTGGCATCTCCCCTTGATGATGTCAGGGGCAGGCTCCTCCCCCTCCATGAGATCACCAGCCAGTTCAGGATGAGGGAAACCTAAGGGTATGTAGGCTTGAGAGGGTGCGGGTCCAACAAGTGTAGGGTCAGGTGTGAGTCGCAGATTTTGTGACCCACATTTCACTTATAATATTAAAAGATAATGGTGGACCAGAAGATGAGTCAAGTTAAACTTTCTGCATCTACAATAAACACCCATTACCCTAGGATGGAAAAAAAAAAACCATCACTTTCTAACCAAATACTGTCACCTCTTCTCTACCTACCCCTCCCCAAAAGAAAACCAACGCAACCACCAACAGCAACATCTACCCATGTTCTATCAAGAGGATTTGGTGTAACCAGGTCCCATGTCTCACTTTGCTACAATGACAAAGAAATCAAGACCTAAGTTAGTTCGAGGCTAAGAAGAAATACGCACATTGTCAATTTGTCCTTTATAATACGGTGACCTGAAATAAACCGCAAAAATAAAGCTCAGTTACAAATGAGAAGAATAAGGAAACAATTAATAATGAATCATCGTCAGAATGAATTAAAACTCTATTACGTACAGTAATGAGCCAAAGTGGTCTCCATTAATCTCAGTGGGGGTTTTGTGTTAGAATTTTACATATTTATGCCGAACAGCAGCCTGGTACATTGTAATCACTTAAATGCAATGTTAATAATATTAGGAAAAAATTTCTCAAGTACATCTGTTAATAACTGAGAAATAATGAACAAAAAATATTAATCTCATATGAGAAGTGTAAGGGGACAGCCTGTTATACCTTTGTTTCTCATATGAAGAATAAAGAGATGAATAAATATGGGGGTGCCAACTGGTTAGACATCACCCCAACAAAATCACTCTCCTTTTACGCAGTGCCTGGTGTAAGGTAGGGATGCACCAAATGCACTATTTTGGATTTGGCCGAACCCCCAAATCCTCCACGAAAGATTTGGCCAAATACGAACAAAATCCTAATTTGCATATGCAAATTAGAGATGGGATGGGGAAAACGATACATGACAAAAAGAAACATGGTTCCCCACCCCTAATTGGCATATGCAAATTAGGATTCGGTTTGGCCGAGCAGAAAGATTCGGCCAAATTCGAATCCTGCTGAAAAAGGACGAATCCTGTACAATTTCGAACCGAATCCTGGATTCGGTGCATCCCTAGAGTAAGGTAGTTGGCTACAGAGGTGTGGTGGCACTCAGGTGCCCCTTGTGGTGGCTTGGGATGAGCACATACAGAGTATAGAGGGTGGGTGCCTACATGTGGCAACCTGATGCTGCCGAAGGGACCCCTGGAAGATTACTAATTTTGCCTTCCCAATATATCACTGTAATCCAGTAACAGAAGGAAGAACAATCTGCTCTCTAGTGGTTCTGTGTTAGAAAAACTTACACAAGTGCATGTGCAATTTTGGATGCCATTTACCATGGGTTTTCCCAGCATCACTGGAGGGGCAGCTGCATCTGAGGCAGTTGTACCCGGTGCATCAAAATAGGTGCAAACTTGTCCTGGAGCAACCGTTCTGCAGTCAGGATGTGTCATACTTACGTAGTTAAGTTGGGTTGGAAAAAAGACCAAAGTTCATCAAGTTTAACCCCTCCAAATGAACCTTATAAAAGGCAAGATCTGTAACACATCATCAAAGGTCGAGGTGAATTTTCAAATAAAAAAAAAATCGAATTTCAAGCTATTTTTTGTGTACTTCGACTAGGGAATAGTCCAAAATCTAATCAAATTTGAAAAAAATTTGAAAAAATTTGAATATCGAAATTCATCATGTGGTGTCTCTTTAAAAATTTGACTTCGACCATTCGCCATCTAAAACCTGCCAATTTGCTGTTTTAGCCTATGGGGGACCTCCTCGAACCTATTTGGTGGATTGAAAAATCAAAGTTTTTTGGGGGGGAAAACTTCAAATCTAATTCGATCGAATGCGCTATTCCTTCAATTCTACGATTCAAATACGGAACTCTTAGACTGAAAAAAAACTTTGACTTAATTTTTAAATCAAAATATTGAGATAAATTCAGACTTTGATAAATAACGATAAATAACATCTCGCCAGCGGGATGGCACTCGGATCGATTCGTTTTCTGAAGTCTCCCGGAAGTTTCCTCGGGAGGCAACTTTGGCCGAAGCGCACGGATTGCCATCCCGCCAGCCGCATTCTAGCCGGCGGGAGGCAGTTCGTCGCCCCGAAGAAGAGATTTGTCGCCGGCCGACTAATCTCCCCGAATCTGAGCATGTGCCCTGACCCTAATCATGTATAACAGGATCTAGCCAACACTGCATTTGGTTCAAGTTTATCATCATGAGGCTGAAATTCTTCAACTGATTCCAATAATCCCTGCTGTCCTGACATCTTGTGTTCAAATAGCATAGTGCAGTGTGAGGTGTAATTCTTGTTGTTTTATCTTTGGGTGCCATCTTGTGTTGAGTTTGCTAACTGCGTTTTGTAGGCTGACTAGGTCACTGGGGGCTCACACAAAACTCGGATTTGGTGGGTCTTGGAGCTCGGAGGCTCAGATTTGGTGGGTCTTGGAGATTATCAGGTGTGGGCAGAGTTTGAGTGAGTTGGAGGGAGGGCGGTGAATCTGATTGTGGCCTGTGATTTATTTAATCAAGCATTAAAAAAATAGGCTCCCAATCCACTTAGATGGAGGTCCCACGAGGGCCTGGGCAGGCAGCAAACTAACCCCCAACAGGGAAGATCTCTGCCAACTAATTGGTAGTGGGTCCCATGATTCCGAGGTGCCGAGTACTGACCCAGCACAGTGAATGAGACTCAACGTGATGTTCTGAGTAGGCATGCAGGCAACGTAAGCAGGCATGCAGTATGGGTAAAGTGAGAATTTTTTTGGCTAAAAGCCCCTACATAATGAATAATGAGGTTGGTGATGGGACCACTGTATAATAATCAGGAGAAACAGAAACCTGGTTTTAATACACATTTGAACGAGACCCTTTTCTCCAAGGTTCTGCCAGATTCCCTGGAAGCCCACTGGCACCGAGCACTTGCATAAGTACAAGGGACCACAGAGCACAGAATGAGTGCAAGGAACCAGACCTTATCAGAGGTAGTGAAATGATCTTGCAGTGTCCAACTAAACTGAATTGTGCTTAGAGGGATACTAATGATGGTTCATACCTGTGGTTGAGAAAAGAGGAGCTGCGATCAATCAGCGTTGAGTCAGGGGCAACGTGAGTTTGCATTGTGAGACGGTATTTAGCAACCATGCAGTGGAGCGCGATGGAAATCAACCCTGAGATGCTCAACAAAGTTTTGGCCCAGTTGGAAGTGTCAGATGCCTGGAAATTTGTGGATGTCTTGGGATATGAGGATGAATCTCTGAACAATGTTCCCACACCAGGCTGTGCAATACTGCTACTTTTCCCCATTACCCCACAGCATGAAAACTTTAGAAAGTGCCAAATAAAGGAGCTGCAAGAGAAGAATGCGAACAATAAAGTGTATTTCTTAAAACAGACCATTGGTACTTCCCTCGGTACAGTTGGGCTTATTCATGCTGTGGCTAATAATAAAGATAAATTGAATTTTGCTGAAAACTCTGTGTTAAAGGGTTTTATCGAGCAAACTGCTGCGCTTTCACCTGAAGAAAGGGCAAAACACCTAGAAAAAAAAATGAGATTATAAAGTCTGCTCACAACTCTGTGGCTGCTGAAGGACAATGCAGGCAGAACAGCGATGTAAACTTTCATTCTATATTGTTCACTGCTGTTGATGGACATCTTTATGATTTGGACTTCCCCTGCGGAACATAATACTACTTCTGAAGGCACTTTACTTTTGTGCAACTGGATTTTGGACTTTGTCAGAGAGGCCTCAGTCTGTTCGCATCGGCAACAACGTTTCGAGCACCATCAGATTGAGCACAGGAGCTCCTCAAGGATGTGTTCTCAGCCCGTTGTTGTACACATTGCTGACACATGACTAGACACAGCTCAAACCACATCATCAAGTTCGCCGATGACACAACTGTGGTGGGGCTCATCAGCCCCAACTACGACAAGTCGGCGTACAGAGATGAGTTTCAGCAGCTGGCGGTCTTGGTGCAGTGAGAACAACTTGTCACTGAATGCAGATAAAACTAAAGAGATGATTGTCGACTTCAGGAGAAATCGACCTGCTCACACACCACTCAGCATCAACGGCTCCATAGTAGAGACAGTAAAGAACACCAAATTCCTGGGAGTCCACATCTCAGATGACCTCACCTATATCACCAACACCGCCTCCATCACCAAAAAGGCTCAGCAGCGTCTTCACTTCCTGAGACTACTGAAACGGGCCAGCCTTCCACCCTCACAGTGTTCTACAGGGGCACCATAGAGAGCGTCCTGACAAGCTGCATCTCCGTCTGGTACAGTAGTGCCATTGCTGCTGACCAGAAAAGTCTACAGCGGACTGTCAAAGCAGCTGGAAACATCATTGAAGCGGCTCTTCCATTACTGCAGACATCTTCCACAAGCGCTGTGCAAGAAAGAACTTCTGCATTGCACTGGATTCCACACACCCCTCACACGGACTGTAAGGGGCAGACGCTTTCGCAGTATTAAAGCCCGATTAACTAGGCTGCGCGAAAGCTTTTTTCCCACAAGCGATAAGACTCCTCAACTCACTGCCTGCCCTCCCACTACATTCCAGACACACCTGAACTGTGAACTGAACTTTTGTTTTACACTTTTGTACTTTACACACCTGGACTACCTCAGAGACACTCCGATATCTGTACTAGCTGGAGCCACGTCGTCTAGTCTCACTGTGTATTCATATACTGCAGAGATAACAATAAAGTTTACTTTGACTCGGACTAAAGGATGCAGCCGAAATATGCAGACGGTTTACTGAGCGTGAACAAGGAGAAGTTTGTTTTTCTGCTGTAGCTCTAAGCAAATCTGCTTAACGTTGCGAATAGAAAGCACCTTAATTCAGTATACACTTGTAGACTGTGCAGCTTAATACTTTGTAATAACTGTTCAGAGAATTCATTCCCTTTCTTGCTCGATGCACTTGTGTGTACAATACCAGCTCAAAGTGCTGATCTGCACATATGGCTACAAATCTATATGCTGCTCTGATCTGATGCTTTACTTGCCTTTTCAATTTGTTATTGTAAGTGCCACGCCTTGTTCTGTTGAGCTGCCTCCGCCAAGGAAAGTGCCATATGCTACAGACCACACCCCTTAGGTCACACCAGGTCCCTTAAACTGTCAGACTCATAAATGGGGGCCATTTACCAACACTGGGAAACAAAGTCAGATTGGGACACCAGGGGCCCACCAAGAAAAATTAGACCAGGGGCCCACTCTCAGTACCATTATTCTTCCTCTCCTCACTCAACCTCTATTCTCCTAGTCTCTTTAGTTATACATACTATTATTTCATCTATTTAGCCTCTTTGTTCTCATAGAAATAGGGAATGGCCATGAAATAGGCCAAATGTTTAGCAGCACAAGGGCCCACTGACACTTGGGCCCACCGGGAGTTTTCCTGGTATCCCGATGGGCCAGTCCGACACTGCTGGGAAAATTTGCCAGTGTGCAGTTTACCATGGCAAGCAATCAGATTGTTGCATTAATTGTTCTACCCACAGCTGCCTGAAAAAGCCAAGCACTGATTGGTTGCTATGGGTTACCATGGGCAAATTTACCTAGTCTTCATAAAAGTCTTTTTTATAAGGGTTATTTACACTCTCATTAATTGTTATATATAATAAGATAGTAATAGAAAAGGTCTTATTCTTCACAACTTTTCAATTGGTCTTTTACTTCTGCCTCTTTTCAGCTGTCAGATGGGGGGTAGTCACAGACCTCTGCCATACAATTACTACTATAAGAGACTACAACTTTATTGTTCATTTTATTACTTATCTTTCTATGCAGTCCCTCTTCTCTTCATATTGCAGATTCTCATTAGAGCCACTGTCTGGTTGCTTGGCTAAACTGGATTGTTGTTCAAACAGAATGATTCTAGATAACCTCATCCAATCAGAATCTTTACACCACAGGCAGGATCAGTTCATCTTTAACGGAGATGATTACGCTGACGCTGGGCGATGCCTGTAGTCGATATAACAAGAACAATGAGCGACAAAACAAAGCTCAGCTGAGTAAACACTGAAAAATAACAATTTAAAGGGGACCGGTCACCTGAAAAAATTATTCCAAATCCTATTTTATCACGTTAGTCAAGCAATATAAACTTTACTTTTATACAATATAAATTATTTGAATCTTGTTTCCTTCGGTCTGGGAATTCATACTTATAACAAGCAGACAGGAGCCATTTTGTGGACACTGTTATTAAAGACAAGCCTTGTATCATCTCAGAATCTTGTTTGTGCACCAGAATGTGGGACCTGATGTCCATCCCCATGCTCTGGCTACACAATTAAATGGTGAAGAGAACGGGGGAATGTGGGGAGAGCAGTAACATCTAGGAAGTGCTGAATGGAAAGTGAAAGTAATTGACTGCCCCGCCTCTATGCCTAAGGCATAGAGGAGGGGCAAACAATATTTGATGGACAGCTGAGATTTTTAAATGCATTTACAACAGCTATGAATGCTTTAATAAAAAAAAAAGAATTTGGATTTCATGTTTAGTTTGAAAATGACTTTTATTATACAGCTTTTCATATCTGGGAGACAGGTCCGCTTTAAAGTAATACAAAGAAATTAAATCTGAATGGCTGAAAATAGCCCATCGCCAAGGAAAGGCTGTAATGTAAAGGATATCATTTTGTAAAGTCACTGCTCGGAGCCCCTAAAGGGGCCAGCCCTATAAGAAAAAGTAAACAAAACCTTATTGGTTGGCTCATGACAACTGCATTTGTACAATTTAGCACCCATGTTCATAAATCAGCCCTTAAAGGAGAACTAAAGCCTAACTAAAGAAGTAGCTAGAAATGCTGTACACTATGTTTTGGCTACTGTACCAGCCCAAGGCAACCACAGCTCTTTAGCAGTAAAGATCTGTGTCTCCAAAGATGCCCCAGTAGCTCCCCATCTTCTTTTCTGCGGATTCACTGCACCTGCTCATATGGCATTTTTAACCATATAAATTTTTAGTGTTTAGTTCTCCTTTAAGGACAATGTTTGGCCAGCAAGCTTCTTACTAACGTTCCCTCGTCATTCACTTTGCTTTTAAATTTAATTTCTACATTTAACAAACAATGGAAAAGAGAAAAAACAACGGATTGTAACAATGTTTATTAAATTAAAATATTTTTTGAATGTTATTGTGAGCAGACATGTGAACACTAAGGACAAGGAGAGCTTCTGCCCCCCAGTCCAACGGGTAGGAGCTCATACATGACACCCCCTCGTGAGGGACAACGATGGACCTTTATTATTCAGTCCAAGGAATAAGGCAATCCAGCAGAACTGCTTTATCCTGATCCAGCTGAGAGTGCCGACATGTATCACTGATCTCCCTTCAGAACTGAAACAAATTCGCCATTTTCTTTTAACTCCTACAGAGGAGAAAAAAAATCATAAAATTGGTCTTTAAAAAAAAACAAAAAAAACTTTAATGGGCATTGTGTGCCCCAAAAGCCTTTATTATATCTGTATCAAGCAGACTGTTCCACGTTGGCATTATTGTGCTGGCAATGAAATTTCCTATTGAAGTCAGTTGTAGGTCCAACCATTGGTCAGGGTCTCCCTCAGCTTATAATACAGAAAGATCAGTGTATCAGTCATTCAGTTATAGTTCCAAGGATATCTAGGGGAGCAAATTCATATTCGGCCCAAGTCTCGATATATAGAGAGAGAGAGATATATATATATATATATATATATATATATATAGATATATAGATATATATATATATATATATATATATATATATATATATATATATATTTATTCTCGACACCTGGCCCCCTCAGGAGATCTACCTTTTTTAATCCACGCCCCCATTATGTGTTGCCACACACCCTAATTACCATGTTCATTTTACAAAATTTGGCAGGTTATGAAAGTTTGAACACACTCCCTTTCCCTCCGTGCTTGCTGCTCTGAGCCCTCCTTCCCTTCCGTGTTTGTGCCTGTAGCCTGCCCTCCCTTCCGTCCCCTCCATGTCTGTACTTGTTGCAGCTCTCCCTTCCTTGCCCTCCGTGTCCGTGCTTGTTGCAGCCCTCCCTTCCGTCCCCTCCGTGTCCGTGCTTGTTGCAGCCCTCCCTTCCGTTCCCTCCGTGTCCATACTTTTTGCAGCCCTTCCTTTATTCCACTCCGTGTCCGTGCTTGTTACAGCCCTCCCTTCCTTCCCCTCCGTGTCCGTACTTGTTGCAGCCCTCCCTCCCTTCCCCTTCCTGTCCGTGCTTGTTACAGCACTCCCTTCCTTCGCCTCTGTGCTTGTTGCGATTGATCCTCAGCATGCAGCTTAGATTTAAAAGCAACAGTTATGACCCATGTGGCCCCCCTCAAGTCACTGATTGGTTACTGCCTGGTAACCAATCAGTGGAAACCAAGAAAGCTAAAAAGCAGGAAGTAGTGTTCTGGCTATTATGTTACACATCCAGTCACTCCAGCCTTTATACATTACATTTTTGGCTAACTGACTATATTAGAAACATTTCTTATTTCGCACAGCCTATCTATTCAACTAGTTTTTATTTTTACACTGAACTGTTCCTTTAAAGTATGAAGATCCAAATTATGGAAAGATCTGTGATCCCGAAAACTCCAGGTGCCGAGCAATACTCAAGGCCAGCTAGGGGGAGATTAGTGAGAATTCCTACATGAAAATTAATGTCATTTGCTCCCCTATTCATATATCTAGGATGCAATGATCTATAACTTGTTATAAGGCTGAGCAAAGGCTGGTTCTCCAAGGGAGCTTGAACTGGAAGCATTCGACAACCAATGTCCTAATAGTCCTTAGACAGATGTCTTGTGGTTTCAGGCCCCAAAATACCGTATATACTCGAGTATAAGCCGTCCCGAGTATAAGCCGAGGTACCTAATTTTACCTCCAAAAACTGGGAAAGCTTATTGACTCGAGTATAAGCCTAGGGTGAGAAATGCAGCAGCTACTGGTAAGTTTCAATCAAAAAATTGAGGGTTTCTGCTACCATTGGAGGTGCCGGCGACCATTCTTGGACACTGGCGAATATTCTTGTAGACTATTCTTGGACGCCGGCGACTATTCTTGGACGCCGGCGACTATTCTTGGACGCCGGCGACTATTCTTGGACGCCGGCAACTATTCTTAGGCGCATGCGACTATTCTTAGACGCCGGCGACTATTCTTAGACGCCGGCGACTATTCTTAGACGCCGGCGACCGTTTTTGTGCTTGACCCGAGTATAAGCCGAGGTAGAGTTTTTCAGCATATTTTGGGGGCTGAAAAACTCGGCTTATACTCGAGTATATACGGTACTTTGAATACAATGTGCCGGCCCAAGGATATCAGGTCCTGTAGCTGCACTGAAGAAATCCTTTCAATACACATGGCCAAATAAGTGGCCAAATACATAACTGGAGCAGGCTGAAGAGATACTGCTTGACTCTTGTAAAGATACTCTCTAGAATTAGTGTACATCAAAAGGGAACTTCTACTGTATCTTTAAAGGAGAACTAAACCCTAAAACCCTAAAATGAAATAAAATGGCTAAAAATGACTTATTTTATATAATGAACGTATTGCACCAGCCTCAAGTTTGAGCTTGTCAATAGCAGCAATGATCCAGGACTTCAAACTTGTCACAGGGGGTCACCATCTTGGAAAGTGTTTGTGACACTCACATGCTCAGTGGGCTCTGATTGGCTGTTGAGAAGCTAAGCTTAGGGCTCGTCACTAATTATCCATCAGAAAATGAGCTTCCCCTGTAATATAAGCTGATGCTACAGGTTTGCTGATTATTAAATTCTGATGCTAATTGCACTGGTTTCTGTGCTGCCATGTAGTAATTATCTGTATTAATGACTAATCAGCCTTATATTGTGACATTTCTATTCTATGTGTACTGTATATTGTGAGTGGGTCCCTAAGCTCAGTAAGTGACAGCAGCACAGAGCATGTGCAGTGAATCAGCAGAAAAGAAGATGGGGAGCTACTGGGGCATCTTTGGAGACACAGATCTTTACTGCTAAAGGGCTGTGGTTCCCTTGGGCTGTTACAGAAGCACAAAACATCATGTACAACATTTCTAGCTACTTCTTTAGTTAAGCTTTAGTTCTCCTTTAAACTTATAAGGGACTAGCAAATATGATGGAGCTATGGGAACTGAATGGGGGACGATGCAGACATAATACTTTATTCCTGAGCTTCTGCACCGTAAAACTTATTAGAGACATAATGCGAGTATAATGGCCTGGCACTATTATAATGCGCTGGCACCTCTTCCTCACACAGGGTGAGCATCTGAATGCACGAGCCAGTGGAAGTTTCTGGGATTAAGATTTGTAACAGGCCAACATCTGTTCCTTAATATATCTGCCTGCCGCCTCCATTACTGCTTTAACCTTCTCCCATTTATAGAGGCCAGGAGCAAATAATGTTCTTTACCAGAAAATGGAAGGTATAAATCTCTCTGGAACCATATGGTCATATTTTCAGATACAGATATACGGCCACTCTGAAATGCTAATTGTTAAAGCCAGAAGGTGCAGTGAAAGGGGTATATATATTTTTTTTAGCCCTTTACTTTTGGCCCTAGTATTTTAATACACATCTGCTGGCATACATAAATATACAGGTATGGGGCCTGTTAACATCATACCTTAAATAATTTAAATTTATATTATTAAAAATTAAATAAAAACAATAGGCTGGTTTTGCTTCCAACATAGGGTAATTATATCTTAGTTTGGATCAAGCAGAAGCTACTGTTTTATTATTAGGAAAAAAGGAAATCATTTTCAAAAATGTGGATTATTAAATTTGGATGAAACAGAGTCAGAGCTTTCTGGATAATGGGTTTCCAGATAACAGATCATATATGTATAACTACTGGATAGGTGCACTCAGAAAACAATGGAAATGCCTAGGTGCTGGAACATATATCAAAATCTATAGAGCAAAGAAATCCGCACTCATAGGTCTTTTGTGAAGAAAAAAACGGGTTTATTCAATGTTTCGGCTCTTGAACTCGAGCCTTCTTTAGGAAGGGCTCGAGTCTAAGAGCCGAAACGTTGAATAAACCCATTTTTTTCTTCACAAAAGACCTGAGTGCGGATTTCTTTGCTCTATATCTATATCTATATATATATCCATCCTCCGAATAAAATGGCTTGCTGAAACAACATTGAACAACCTACAAATAAAAATCACAAGTCACAATAAGAAGTGACGATAGGACACATGAAAAATCTTTTTAATTTAGCGATAAGTGAAAGGTTAAGTGTGTTACCTTAACGATGTCCAGCCCCCCGACAAGTTCTCCTTTGACGTAAAGCTGAGGATAGGTCGGCCAGTTGGAGTAGGCTTTTAAACCTTGTCGCACCTGCAAGAAAACAAATCAACAAATGTACAGATCAGGGCCATATACAGGGATGGGAATCCGATATCCGGAAACCAGTAATCCAGAAAGTTCCCTATTAAGAAAAGGCTGGATCCCATAGATTCCATTATAATCAAATAATCCAAATCTTTACACTTGGTTTCACTACAGCTATAAAATGCACAATAACAGCTAACCCAGCTGTAAAAAACATAAATGATGTCTGTTATTTGTGAATATGCTTCTAAATTGTCTGCCACTGAGTCATTAAAACAGTGGCATAACTAGAGTGCGCCGGGACCCCTGCAAAATAATCTTCAGAGGGGCCCGGCGCACTCCCATCCCCGTCTTCCCGCCCACTTCCTGTCCTGCCAAGACTGACTCCGCCCACCCCAACCGACTTGCTTCTCCCTTCCTCGTCGGTAAGAGAGTGTGTGGCTGGGGAGAAGGAGGGTTTTTTATTTGCTATAAAGGAAGCAGAGCCCACAGTCCGCCCCCCCCCCCCCCGCGACTGCAGGGTCTGCTTCCTCTATAGTTACACCACTGCATTGAAATATGTTTGCCCACTTATCAACGTCATTACGAGGCCAGATACAATTGTGGCTTGACAGCTCCATCTAATAGGGAGCTCAGGGTAGGATCACTTATATGTGTATACAATGCATTTTAATATTCAGTTGTAGGTTTCAGGGAAACAAAAGCTCACGGTCAAGCTCATTTCGTCTTTGTAACATCCAACATCAGAGACAGCCTGCATGACACCCACCCAGGCTGTGCCTGGACCATCCCTTTTTCATAAAATTTCAACCTAATAACGAGGTCTTGTTAAATGCATAAGAATTGTATTCCATCCAATCCTAGGCCCAACTGTGTCTCACGTTTCTCCCAAGGAATGACGGTACTCTGGGACCCATATATTTGTACAGGGAAACAAAACGTAATTTAAAGCAACTTTACAAAGTCTTGGTTACAGGAGAGCTGCTTTCTTCTGCAGTGTATCAAGAGTCAGAACCAGCAGTGTAAGAAAGGAGCAGATACTGTTTCAGGTGCCATTACATTTACAAATAACTTTAAAACCACTGAAGCCGTATAATTAATGTCTAAGTCAAACTACTAAGTTTTCAACAACTTTATGTGCTTGGTGTTCCCCATCCCCCTAGTCTGTAAGCTCACGTGAGCAAACCCTCTAATCCTCCTGTTTAATTGTGCAACTGTTTTTTTTATTTTTTTATTTATCAAACGTTTATTGACATGTAAATAATTTAAGAAAACAGTAAAGCATCAATTATTCACATTATACATATCTTTTCAATATTTGCAGCCCTCCACACATGTTGTAGACGTATTCAAGACACATAGTCAAAGGAGGAAACATACAAGTTACACAAAAAGTAAAACTAAACAATAAAATAATATACATAAACTATAACATCATCTCATTCCTGGTGTACATAAGTACTCCTATCTAATTCTAATTGTGCAAATGTTAACTAGTTACTAGAGCGTTCCTAAACACATTATTGATAATTTACTGATGTCAGGCAAGTGGGATGCAGCTTCACGTATGTTAAAAGCTCTAAAAATTCACCATTTGCGTTTCCTGTAATAAGTAATCATCATCTATGTGTATCATGGTTGAAAGACTGTGGCCCTAATAAGAAGGTGCACTGTTGTCCATTCCTGCTACTAAGGCCAAGCAATCTTAGCCTCACTTACCTCTTCATCTTCCAGTATATCAAACGTTTCAAAATTGACACTGAGGAGGGGAGGGAAAAAAGTAGTTTTTTACTGAATGTAATAAAGGCACAGACAATTTTACATACATCTAAGCAAGAAGAACATGTCCCATACTGGAAGGTTATTTAAGAAAAAACAGGAATATGGAAGAAGGTAGATTCCGCACACCAGATCATCAGTAAAAAATCACCATCTTTATTCGACCATGTTAAAACACACGCTGCTTGACGCGTTTCGGGCTCAGCTGCGCTTAATCATAAGCATAAAGCATTATGCTTATGATTAAGGGCAGCTGAGCCCGAAACGCGTCAAGCAGCGTGTGTTTTAACATGGTCGAATAAAGATGGTGATTTTTTACTGATGATCTGGTGTGCGGAATCTACCTTCTTCCATATTCCTGTTTGTATATGGCGTGGGACGCCGAAGTTCCTGCACCCGGACGTACATATTATATTGCCGGCTTTTGAATTTACCTAATCTGCGGTGAGTCTGAGCGGTTTTCATATCCTCTTTATTTAAGAAAAAAATCAAATGTCTAATATTCCGACCTGAAAATTGGAATCGTATTCGAATTAAGGCTGTTTCCATGGTCGCGGTGTGATAAATCTCACATCTTAATTTACATTCAAATGTGTGAATTTTGATACCTGAAAATTAAATTTTACTATTCGACCCTTCATAAATCTGCCCCTTAGTGATGGATACATTTTTGGGGAACGTTAGGTTTACAAGTGTTTCCAATAAATGAGGATTCTGTTCCTTGTTAGCAGAAAGGGGAACTCTGCGGTTAATAATAGCGGTGCCTTAGTGAACATTGCTTTATTATGAATGAAAGCAATAAAAAGGGACCCTTCGATTCTATTCTGACCGTAGTGAAAAATAACTTCAAGTGAAAGAAATGACATTTTATCAATGGCCAGAGCTGTGCATTAGAAGCCGCAGAGCAGGAACCATCAGTTACGCTGCCTGTAGGACAGATTGTCACGTGTGTGCCTATTACAGCAATCACACAGCAGCCTTGTACTCACCCGGTGTTGTTCATTATTTCTAGAATTTGCCTGCTGAAGCCACATTTTGCCATCTAGCAAAAGGAAAAAACCCCATGAAGCATCATGTGTTGGAAGAGATAGAGTATAGAATAAAATTAACGTTCTTACCTCTTTGTTCCCTTTCATAAACAGCATTACTGGGGCTTTGTTCACAAGCACCTTCAGCCTACAAAGAGAAATAACACAATTATTCTAATTGTTTCCTTTCAATTGTTTACTAAATAAAGCTGCACTAGGGTGTGAACCATATATCAACTGTGAATGTCTTCTTTAGGGGTCCCAAAGTAAACCATGGGCCCAGACCACCTTCATTTTAGACTCCAGCACACATGTTGTTATTGACAGGGATAGCATGAACCGATCCCATGGCAACACTGTAATGGTGCTCAAAACTGATATACAGGAATCATTCCAAGCTCTGTACTATGTGTATGTTGGGGGGGGGGGGGTATACTGATCCAGTGGAGTAGATTTTGCTGCACAATGGGCTGAATATCTGTAACTATTCCCTCTGAATATCAAACTTTTTTTTGCAGAAGGCCCCTATTTGTGATCAAACTTTTGTCCCTTGAAACATGAGGTTCGTGGATATCCAATACTGTGAATAAGCACTCACAAACCTCACCCTAACTGGCCATCATGCTGGGCCCCTATTAAAGGGGACCTGTCACCCTAAGAAATAATTTCAAATTCTTTTTTATCATGTTAGTTGAGCAAAATAAACTTTACTTACACTGTATTTATTATTTAAATTTTGTTTCCTTCTGTCTTGGAATTATACAATCACAATAAGCAGGCAGCAGCCATTTTGTGGACATGGTTATTAAGGGAAATTGTGTATCACCCCAAAATCTTGTGTATGCACCAGAATGGGGGACCCAATGTCCATGTGCAGTGCCCTACACAATTATAGAGCCTGAGGAGGGAAGGGGGAATGTGGGGAGAGCAGTGACATGTAGGAAGTGCTGAATGGAAAGTGAAAGTAATTGGCTGCCCCTCCTCTATGCCACTGGCATAGAGGCGGGGCAGGTAATATTTGATTGACAGTTTAGATATTTAAACACCTTTATAACAGGTATGGATGTTTTACTGAAAAATGTTTTTGGGGTTTAATATTTAATTTGCAAAGGACTTTCATTATGCAGCTTTTTATGTGTAGGTGGCTGGGCCCCTATTAACTGCGATGGGTCCCTATTAACTGCACTGGATCCCTATTAAATGCACTGGGTCCCTATTAAATGCACTGGTTCCCCTTTGCGGCCAATGACTAAGTGCTTTAAAACATAAATTGCTGCCTTAGAGACACAAAATTAAATAGAGCCTGTTTGAGTGTTATTGCTTATAGCCTGCCTGTTGGACTTTTGACGTGGCAGCATGTTTTATTTGTTATTGAAGGTATTCTACTGCACTTTGGGGGTCAGCCACACAGTTTGGGAACTACTTCTCTACTGTCATGCCCTTGCAATCAGCATAATGCTTAAAAATTGCACAGATTATACAATCAATCATCAAATCGTGCTTGAGTTCTGGATGACAGCTTTCATTGTCTTTTTCAGATAAATTTTGTTCTGGTTTCCTATTCCAACTGCTACGTTACATACACTTCCCAAAAAAGGGTGCCTTAGCTTTGTGGGAATGCAGAGAAGATTATAAATAAGTATATATTTATATAGATCGAGAAAGAGAATGAAAGACAAAGAAAGGAAAGAAGTTAACCAAGCAACCCATAAAGCAGGACATGCAGACATCAGTGGAAATTATTTTAATTCTCACTTCACGGCAAAGTAGCCTAAAAGATGTAAAATTGAGCTGCTAAACCCGAGCATGTCGCAAAATTAACGTACAATACTGAGTGTATTAGCTGCACTAAACAACCCCGAGCCCCATTTACTACTCGGTGTACAGAAACACAATTTTGCATTGACATTTGTTAAACAGAACATTAAGCGGGTAGATTTTATGAGCACTTAGGGGAATAGCAAAGTCATCCAAATATAAATATATATAAATGACAGTTGTCATTGCACTTTAGAATACTGACCTGTTGTTTCCCCCTGTTCTTTCAGTATATAACTTGGAGCATTTACACCACTGCTGCGCCCAGTTTTTATGATGTTCTGAGATAATATGCAATTAATCTTCATTTTTAATGGTTTTTTTACCATTATTTAGCTTTTTGTTCAGCAGCCCTCTAGTTTAGAATTTTATCAGCTATCTGGTTGCTAGGGTCTAATGTACCCCAGCAACCAGGCAGTGGTTTGAATGACTAGGACAGTGTGAGATGAATCATATTCAAAATAAACCTGTAGGTTTTTGGTTGCTTCGGCAGGGGGCCCCATATGAAAGTTGCAAAAAGCAGAGGAAGGCAAATTCAAAATAGAAAACATGAAGACAAGTTGAAAAGTCCATCACTTCACTGGTATTTCATAACCAGAAGTAGGATATTCTATAAAAATTTGAGAGTTTGTTTAAAGGCAATCTCTACTCTTGAAGTTATTCACGTTTAGGCTTGATGTCAACCGAAGGAGTAAGAATAATAAAGGAAGAATTAAGCATCTATAGACAAGAAATCTGCCAGAATAACTGATAAAAGAAAAACATCTGAGGATTGGTAGAATACTCACCTCTCCTCTAGATTCTGGGCTTTGGGGCACATTTGGTCCAATTCTCCTGATGCCACCATTTCCTATAAATAAAAATCTTTAATTAGAAATCGCTTGAGCGCCCATCACACTAAGCAATGGTGTATTAGAAGTCCCAACCACCCTGTTCACCTTCACGATATCCAGTCCTCCCAACAGTTCGCCATTGACGTAAAACTGCGGATAAGTGGGCCAGTCGGAAAAGGTTTTTAGGCCCTGGCGGACTTCTTGGTCCGACAGTATATCAAAGCTGCTGAACTGGATCTTGTGCTGGTTAAGGATATCCACAATCTGCCTGCTGAACCCTGGGGGGGAATATAGATATTTATTGTCTGCATCATGGTATGGGAGAATGCTCGGTACCTGGGGTTTTCAGGATAAGGATCTTTCCGTTATTTGGATCTTCATCTACTGGAAAATCTTGTAAATATTAAATAAACCTAATAGGCTGGTTTGGCTTCCAATAAGGATTAATTAAATCTTAAGGTGGCCATAGACGTAACAATTTAGCTCTTTCTTGGAAAAGATGTTTCCAAGAAAGATCGTTCATTTCAATACACACGTGTAGAGCTGAGTCGTCAGATATACAGGTATGTTGGCCGATGTTTGGGTGCCTTCGATCAAAATTTTTCGTCCAGCCCGACCGTTATCCAAGTCTTCTGCCTATATCGGTCATCTCTTTTCCCACCATACATGCACCGAACGAAAATTAGTTTCGTACGATATTATCTGTGTGTCTATGGCCACCTTTAGTTGGGATCAAGTACAAGCTATTGTTTTATTATTACAGAGAGAAAGGAAATAATTTTAAAAAAATTGGTCTATGGTAGACAGCCTTTTCATAATTCTGAGCAATCTGCATAACGGGTTTCCAGATAATGGATCCCATACCTGTATATGCAATAAAGTGCATGCCTAGTGAGCTGCAAACAACAATAAACCAGCAGCCCAATAACAGTAATGATTCACGCCGCCAAAGCTCCCCATTGTGGATCTTGTTAGGCCATCTTTTACCTGCCAGTGGCTCTGCACATGCTCACTGAACTCTGGGCAACTGTTAAGAAGCTATGCTTAGGGGGTTGTGGGAAAGCTTTCCTGTAATTTGGATCTTCATGCTTTAAGTCTAGTAGAAAATCATGTAAATATTAAATAAACCCAATAGACTGAATGAAATTGTAATAGATGCATTTTCAAAATGTGCTGTTTTTTTTAATCTAAATTACTAATCAGCCTGTGCTAAAAACTCGAAAAATTATGTTTTTTTTACTATAAATTCTGAATTTTTAGTGGGGAAAAAAAACTTTTTCAAGATTTATTATATCTCGAGGCTGCAAAAAGTCTGAATCCAAAAATACTCCATCTTCAACCTGTCGAGGTCCTTTAGAAGTCAATGGGAGAGGTCCTATTTGCAATTTGAAGATATTATTATTGTCTGTGCTGGGTTTCGTATGATAATCCGAACATTTTGGGTTTATAGCCGATTTCACAGAAATTCTGACTTTTCGGGCATCAAATTTCTGAATTTTTTTTGAACAAACTTCTGAATTTTTTTCGCAACAACCTGGAAAGTCGCGGTTTTTGTCGATCTGATTTTCATGATTTTTTTTATTGATAAATAAGGATAAATTGTAACCCTTTAATGTTCTGTAGGACGTGAATAGCCTTTATCTGACCCTCTATCCATACTGCAGCATCGGAAACAGGAGGTTTTTTTTTTTCTCCCCTTGCAGCAAAAAAGATGTGGTGCTCTCACCATATGCATCTTATTGAAGTGTAATGTGCGGGATTGCATTTATTTTATGCTGCAGTCCAAGTGTTAAATTCATGTACAGCCTGGAGTAAAAACACAGAGTTTGAAATGTCTCATTCATCTGGGAGTTCATTAGTAAATAGCTGAAGGCTGATTGCTTTTGGTTATTCTGTTTTCCAATACATTCAATAATTTTTACTGTACTTGCCCCTACCAGAAAGCCTTGCCGGAGCTCTAGGCGATATGATGAAGTCTAGCAAGATTGATGGTTCGTATTTCAATTTTTAAGGGTTAAAGAGGCAGAGAATATAAATATAAGGCTTTGGTAAACAAGTGCAGCGCTGATTTACTTCTGTAACAGGAAGAGGAATAACTATACATGTCGTTATACAGAACGTTTTACACTTGGTTATGATTTTGTGTTTTGCTTATACCAGGCAAAGATTTGTAACCCTTAGCCACACACACAACCAATAACACTATTGTATAGAATATATGAATGCCTAGGTACAAGCATAACTGTGTGAATTTACGAGAGAACCAAAATAAAGCTAGTCACAAACAGGATTTACGGGGGAATGTAATAAAAATCGCTAACGGAAAAACTATTCGCAATGCGAAAAGTTATGCATTTGCTCGAACAAATTTTGCTTTGTGCGAATTTAATATAGCTTTTGTGAGCCCGGAAACTATTTAGCGACCACTTCCGACAGTGAAAGACCATTTGCGAATTTTATAGTTTGCGCCAATGCGCAGTCATGTAATAAAACTTCTTACTGAAAAAGTCGTTATGTTTGCTCCAAAAGATTACGACACCTTCAAGCACTTCTTATGAGTGCGCAATTAAAATTCACAATGCAATAACAGTTTAAGGAACAATATTACATTGCGAGGTGTGGATTTTTAGTCTTATTGGTGCGAATTGTTTTGCTCTTTGCGACTTTTATTATATTCCCCTGTTAGTCTCTTGCCCATGGGCCAGTTGCTTTAACTGCATAAAGTTTTCTAGAAAAATTGGCCATTAAACAGGCCACTCCAGTTAAATAGAAGGGAAAATAATTATATCCTAGGTTTTTTGGGTAGAAGCTATACTTTAAGCTAAATGATAGGCAAAGCCCGAAAAATGGGTTAGTTAACATTGTGGAAACAGTGTTTCAAAGGAATGACAATACAATGTGGTGTTGACCTGCACTGGTAAAACCAGTGTGTTTGCTCCTGAAACACAAAAAAGCTTATATAAACAAGCTGCTGTGTAGCAATGGGGGCAGCCATTCAAGCACAGGATACACAGTAGATAACAGATAAGTACTACTATAGTTTATATAAACAAGCTGCTGTGTAGCCATGGGGGCAGCCATTCAAGCACAGGATACACAGTAGATAACAGATAAGTACTACTATAGTTTATATAAACAAGCTGCTGTGTAGCCATGGGGGCAGCCATTCAAGCACAGGATACACAGTAGATAACAGATAAGTACTCTTATAGTTTATATAAACAAGCTGCTGTGTAGCCATGGGGACAGCCATTCAAGCACAGGATACACAGTAGATACCAGATAAGTACTACTGTAGTTTACATAAACAATCTGCTGTGTAGCCATGGGGGCAGCCATTCAAGCACAGGATACACAGTAGATAACAGATAAGTACTACTATAGTTTATATAAACAAGCTGCTGTGTAGCCATGGGGACAGCCATTCAAGCACAGGATACACAGTAGATACCAGATAAGTACTACTGTAGTTTACATAAACAAGCTGCTGTGTAGCCATGGGGGCAGCCATTCAAGCACAGGATACACAGTAGATAACAGATAAGTACTACTATAGTTCATATAAACAAGCTGCTGTGTAGCCATGGGGGTAGCCATTCAAGTACAGGATACAGTAGATAACAGATAAGTACTACTATAGTTTACATAAACATTCTGCTGTGTAGCCATGGGGCAGCCATTCAAGCACAGGATACACAGTAGATAACAGATAAGTACTACTATAGTTTATATAAACGAGCTGCTGTGTAGCCATGGGGGCAGCCATTGAAGCACAGGATACACAGTAGATAACAGATAAGCTCTGTAGAATCCCATTGTATACTGCAGAGCTTATCTGTTATCTGCTGTGCATTCTATGTCTTTTTTCCTTTTTCAGATAAGAATGGCTGCCCCATGAATACACTGCAGCTTGTTTATATAAACTATAGTAGAGTTTCTGAAGGAAATACACCAGCTTTACCAGTACAAGGAAACATTATATTGTCATTCTTTAAAAGACACTTTTTCTTTATGTTACTGTTGCTTTAAAGCAGGGAAGGGAGGAGGGAAGGAGCATGGAGCAAACCGAGCATGCTCGAGCCTGTGCCCTGGAGGTTTAAGCTGAAAGAAGGAAGTCTGATACAGGAGCTCATGAGTACACAATAGAAGGAAAGAAATGTGGTGTTTCCTTTGACAGAGGACGCAGAGCAGCATTACTTGGTTTACTGGTGTATAGACCTTTCAGATAAAGCTTACTTAGTTTTCATTTTTCCTTCTCCTTTAAAAGGAAACTCAAAAAAGAAGGCTGAATTAATTGGGGGGTGCAAAAATTTTAGGCATCCCCTCATTCAAACCACTGACTGGTTGTTAGCGTATATTGGACCTGTCTGAGCGCTGCACTGTTATTCCTACCTTGTGGTCATAATAAGGAAGACCAATTGAAAAGTGGCTTTGAATTCTCCATTCTATAAAATACTAAAAGTTACCTTAAAGGTGAACCACCCTTTTAAGGAGTAGCTGATGTAGAATCCCATATGGTGGATTACCCAACATTTTAACCTTCAGGAGTGTTTCATTGAGGCAAGTTTAGTATATTGAGAATACACACACCACATCTTGGCTCCTGGGGAGATCCCTTAATAAAGAGCATGCATGGAGCAGCATTTATCAACTTTTTCAGTCTGCCATTGAGGTCTTCTTTGGGAGCACTGTTGGGGGTAGCTGGAAAAGAGGTGCTTGAGGCATGGCGCTGAACCCTCTTTGTGAGCTCCGGCGCGTGGGCACCGTCCAATCTGTCAATCTTCTGTGAGTTCTAGAATATTATGAAAACATGTTTTAAAAATCTCAATCACCAATACCTCTATAAGTAAAGAAAAAGCTTGGAATCGGCTGAAAACCTGAAAAGCTTTAGTGTCAATGAAGGAGAACT
Source organism: Xenopus laevis (assembly GCF_017654675.1). Taxonomy (NCBI): domain Eukaryota; kingdom Metazoa; phylum Chordata; class Amphibia; order Anura; family Pipidae; genus Xenopus; species Xenopus laevis. The sequence continues at coordinate 12,947,354 of NC_054384.1, forward strand.
AAACCCTAAAAATGAATATAGCTAAAAATGGCATATTTTATATACTGAACTGATTGCACCAGCCTAAAGTTTGAGCTTGTCAATAGCAGCAATGATCCAGGACTTCAAACTTGTCACAGGGGGTCACCATCTTGGAAAGTGTCTGTGACACTCACATGCTCAGTGGGCTCTGATTGGCTGTTGAGAAGCTAAGCTTAGGGCTCGTCACTAATTATCCAGCAGAAAATGAGCTTCCCCTGTAATATAAGCTGATGCTACAGGGCTGATTAAATTCTGATGCCAATTGTACTGGTTTCTGTGCTGCCATGTAGTAATTATCTGTATTAATTACTAATCAGCCTTATATTGTGACATTTCTATTCTATGTGTACTGTATATTGTGAGTGGGTCCCTAAGCTCAGTAAGTGACAGCAGCACAAAGCATGTGCAGTGAATCAGCAGAAAAGAAGATGGGGAGCTACTGGGGCATCTTTAGAGACACAGATCTTTACTGCTAAAGGGTTGTGGTTGGCTTGGGCTGGCACAGAAGCCCAAAACATAATGTACAACATTTCTACCCTACTTCTTTAGTTAAGCTTTAGTTCTCCTTTAAAGGTGAAATTGACGCCCATGTGCATAAACAACCTGTGCTAAACATACTTATATTATATGCCTATTGTTTTAAAGGTAAAAGAAAGCTATAATCACAAGGGAGGGGGTGCTACTTTGCTACGCAACCACCCTAATGATTATATTTGCCATCCTCAGACTTGGGGCCAGCACTCCACTTAGCTGAAAAATGCACTGTCCCTGGGGTACTATTCTAGTGAGTGCCACTCCACCTCCTTATCAGTGATCCCTTGGGGCAAATTCACTAACCTCTGGAAATTCGCCAGAGACGGCTTTGCTCACATCGCAACACTTCGCCAGGAGAAAATTAACCAGGATAACGCTAGTTCACTAAAATGCAAAGTTGTGTCCAGGGCCACCGAACGATGGCGAAGTTTCACTAGAGTTAATTCGGAAAGCAAAGCAAAGTTGCACTAGCGTTGGCTAATTTGCATACGGCGGGAAGTTAAAGTTGAATGGACGTATATGTTGCAGCAAATACATTACACTACACAACCCCAGGGAATCTTAATAAAATAAAATAGAGTTGTTATATTGCCCTACACATGTGCCCACAGTGTATAGTTTATATGCCATATGTAAGGAAATGTAAGGAAATGTAGGGGGGAAGCCAGGTACCCTAAAAAAATTTACGATCTTTTGCAGCCTATCACCCTGAAAAACTGAAAAGTCGCCTGTGTTTTTTGGGACTTTTCAAATTTTTTTGGAGGAAGCCCGATCTACTCTATTGCACTTCGCCTGGTCTGAAGTGGCGAAGGCAAGTCTGGTGCAAGAGGTAACGTTCATTAAAATCCGCATCTTCGTAAATTTGCCCCCTTGTGTCTGACCTCGGCTGTTCAGGATTGGGACTTAGATGATGAAGGCTGAAATCTTACTTTACTAAGTACGCACACCACCCAAGGCAGCCACAAGAGATCACTGGGAAAGGACGCAAGAAGCAAAGAATATAGTAACACCCCAGTATCCCCAAGGATTAAGCATTTCCTTGTCCTTTAATTAATAAGGGTTCCACTCTAGCTTTTATTATTTCTAGAGGTAAATAAACAGAAGCTATTCCATGTTTCTATCTTTGTGATTCTTATGAGGTAGTATCAGTGCTGTCCAACTTCTGTGGTACAGAGGGCCAAAATTTTAGTAGCCTATGTGGTGGAGGGCTGATAATAGAAGTCAGTGTTGGCCACTCCCCTATTTAAACCACACCCACTGTAAACCACACCCATGTTACCTCAAGAACCTTTAAGATCATATCCACATTAACGGTGGTAGCACACCAAAAAACCAAATGGTTAGTGCTCATTGCAGGAAAATCCCTCATCACTCATATGTGAAAAATTAAAGTTATGTTAAAACATACCCTTAAATCCATATGCCTCACCCTAGGGCAAGCAGAGAATGGCACACACAAGCAGCACTGGGCAAGCAGAGAATGGCACACACAGGCGGCACTGGGCAAGCAGAGAATGGCACACTCAAGCAGCACTGGGCAAGCAGAGAATGGCACACAAGCAGCACTGAGTAAGCAGGGAATGGCACACACAGGGAGGGAAGGCAGAACAGAGCAGGAGACAGGGAAACCTATCATTCTAATATGTACTACATACAGTGACACAGTGCTGGTGCACCATTAGCATTTTGAATAAGGTGTGAACAGGTGAACAATGTGGGCAGTTTCAGTCTGGGTCTCAGGTATGAACAGTACAGGCCTTAAGGATATAAACAATGGAGGTGTCAAAGGTGTGAACAATACAGGGGATCACAGTCTGAATTTGAGGTTTAAACAATGCAGGGGTTAATCTCTCTAGCGATACATTTTAAAGTTTACATATGGTAATCGGAGACAGGATGGGGGGGGCACAGAAAGGGGGGGGGCGCATGCGGCCCTCGGGCCACCAGTTGAACAGCCCTGAGGTCGATTATTAGAGGTCTAGTGCCAAGAAAATCCTCCTGGATAATAGACTTCTGCTTATCTTAAACAAAACAAAGGAGCTCATTATCTCTCTATTTAAAACTATACTGTTACTGTTGTATAAAAAAAAACAGCAAAAGTGCCTCTAATATGAACATGCTGAAAATAAAAGTTGCCTTTTGCATCCTTTGAGACTATGATATACGAAGAGAAAAACGTGCTACAACATGCAACAAAGCTCAGTGCAAACCAGCTTTTCCCCTTTATGTAACTTCCAAGAGAACTGAGATTGCACTAAAGAATTTTGGAATGTTTGCAGAATCATGAAATATGTACAGAAACCCAAAGCAGGTGCAGCATTTTCAAGAGGGCATCAAGCACAAACTGGAGGAAAAAGAAGTTTCGGACCAAAAAGAAAAGAATAGTAAAGCACAAACATGGCCATTAGAGGGAGAAATGGAGCCAGGTTTGAGAATGTGTCTATTGAGCTTCTCTAAACACGTTGCTTTCTCAAGGTGTAAAGTCCCCTCTAGCCGTAGAAAGGTTAATGGGCAAGTTGCAGGGATATGCCGTCCCTCTCAGTGTATTTAATTAGATCTTTAAAAAGTTCCAAAGAAGGTCTGATACACAGCATGGGGAGCAATGTTGTACAACGGTTCATATAAATCCCTGGTTCCCCCAACATTCAGAAATAGGAATAACTTCATCTGCACAGATAAAAGCCAGTTAGATTCTTTATTTATTTTTATTTATTTATTTTTTAAATCAGAGAAACTTAAGAAAAACACAACAGCGTTTTTAGAATTTGTGAACATCTGCCGCTGTTTTGATCCTAATAAGTCAGAGGACATGGAATTGTTCTTTGACACTCAAAGTTTTGGTACAGAGCAACACTGAGATAATACCCCAACTTTACTTTGCACTTTGCATATGCAAATTAGGATTCGGTTCGGTATTTGGCCGAATCTTTCACTAAGGATTGGAGGGTTGTGCGGAATGCAAAATTGGTGGATTCGGTGCATCCCTAATTGGAAAACATCAAGGAGGCTGGCACAAGCCTGGTCCCACAAAGTAGTAGAGCCGGAGTCAGATTGTAAAAGGTTAAAAAGCTTACATTTTATTCTTCATAATCAAGAACCAGGGCCGGACACGTTTCGTGTCTACCAGGGACACTTAGTCATAAAATATAGTAATCTAAAACGAGTTGCTCCCTGTAGAGTGATTTTTTCAAAAAGAAGAACCTGGGGTACCATGAAAGGGATAACAAATACTCAAGGCTGCCTAAAAGTTGGCACCCCCAGTAATTTTTCGACCACTATGGCTTTTTCAGCAATCTGTGCAGTATAGTCCGTCAGTACAGGTTATAAAAGCAGTTTGTTCTATGGAGAGGGTCATTTACAGTTCGGTTGATCATACCCCTCCAAATCATGTTACCGCTTGGTTTCTTGTGAAAGGATTAAAATTAGTGATGTGTGGGTTGATCCAAAACCAGGGTTTACTTACGACGGGTTTGGGCAGACATTTCGCAGGTTTAGGTTGGCAGAGAGTCAGACTGAGGAAGTACACTCCACCTCTGATCACCAAAAAATTCTCTATCTTAGAACCAGAGGTGCGTGCAAAAGTAGCAAACTGAGCGGGAAGACACAGGTACTGGTTGGGCCCGGGTCTAACATTGGCAACGTTTTGTGCGTTAAAGTGGCCATAGACTAGGGATGGACCTTATCCAGGATTTGGTTCGGGATTCGGCCTCTTTCAGTAGGATTCGGATTCAGTTGAATCCTTCTCTCCTGCCGAACCGAATCTGAATCCTAATTTACGTATGCAAATTAGGGGCGGAGAGGGAAATCTCGTGTCTTTTTGTCACAAAACAAGGAAGTAAAAAATGTTTTCCCGTTCCCACCCCTAATTTGCATATACAAATTAGGATTCGGTTCGGTTCGTGGGTTCGGCCACATCCAAAATAGTGGATTCGATGCATCCCTACCATAGACACACAGATAATATCTTACAAAACAAAGATATTGGGTGCATGAATGGCAGGAGACGAATCGACAGATATCGGCATAAGATTTGGATATCGATCGGCTCGTTGATCAGGTGCCTTTAAAGGCCACTGTTACTACTAAATAGTGAGGCAGAGGTAGAATTCTATTGTTTCTACCTGTATATCCGACAACTCAGCTCGAACATGGTCGTAGGAAAGGTCGTAATTGTTACGTCTATGGCCACCTTTAGGGTCAGGTGTTAATTAAGATTTTGCAGATTAGGGTTATAAGCGGGTTGGGTTTTTCCTGGCCCACACATCGCTAATTAGAATACAAAAAGGGATCCTAGGGAAGAGAAATGGCTCATCTGTTAGGATACAATTGCATCCCAGGCAAGGTTTAAACTACAAGATAAACTAGAAACACACGAGTAGAGGTAAAAACATGACTATAATGAATCTGGGCAAATACAAACAGTAAATAACAGAATAACAACCATTGAAATGTATAAATTAAGTTATTTAAAGAACAGAAAAAGACCAAATCGGTAATTTCATTAACAAGTACTATAGACAAGTATGGGATCAGTTATTGAGAAACCCTTTATTAAGGCAGCTCGAACTATAAAGACATTTTCAAGCAAGCAATTCTTTGATATTTTAAGGATTTGGTTTCTTTCTCTGTACCAGTTATCCAGAATGCTCGGGACCTGGGGCTTTCCAGATAACGGAGCTTTCTGTGATTTGGATTTTCATAGCTTAAATCACTAGAAAATCATTTAAACATTATATAAACCCAATAGGCTGGTTTTGCCTCCAATAAGGATTAATTCTATCTTAGTTGGTCAAGTACAAGCTACTGTTTTATTATTACAGAGAAAATAAACATTTTAATTATTTGGATAAAAAGGAGTCTATGGAGCAAATTCACTAAAGGAGAAGCGCCTATGCTATTGTTAATTCGCTAGCGTAGAGCATTTTCGTTAATTCGCTGATTCACTAACGGACACTGGCGTAAATTCGCTAGTGTTACTTCGCACCCTTACGCCTGGCGAATTTGCGCAACGGAAATAACTACGCAAATTCACTGACGCGCAAATTTTTCTGAATGCTACCTTTAATACCAGACTTCCTTCGCCACTTCAGACCAGGCGAAGTGCAATAGAGTAGATAGGGATTGCTTCAAAAAAAGTTAAAAAATGTTCTAAGTCCCAAAAAACGCTGGCGTTTTTTTTTGTTTTTTTTTTATGGGTGATACGCTGAAAAAGATCGAAAAAATTTTTGGGGCTACCCTCCTTCCCCCCTACATTTCCTAACTCATGGCACCTTAACTATACAGTGGCCCATGTGTAGGGCAAAATAAAAATTTTATTTGCCGTTTTGAAGGTTTCCCAGGCTTGTGTAGTGCTGCTACATATACCTCCATTGTAACTTCAATTTGGTGCCGTATGCAAATTAAGCATCGCTACCGTAACTTCCCTTTGCTTGGTGAATTAACGCTAGTGCAACTTTGCAACCTTATGCTTCCCCTGAGCACAACTGCGGATTTTAGTAAATTTGCGTAGCGCTTGCGAAAATATGCCTGGCGAAGTGCGGCGAAGAAGACGCTGGCGCAACTACGAATCTTAGTGAATTTTCCCCTTTGGGAGATGGCCTTACCATAATTCGGAGCTTTCTGGATAATGGGTTTCCAGATAATATATCCCATATCTGTAATAATTATACAGGAGCTTAAACACCTCATTCTGTATAACAGATCCCGGGTACTGCTTAGAATTACAAACAGCACCCCATTTTCAGGACAGAACTCCTTACCTTAAAAAACAAAAAGGTCGGCACGGAGGTAATTTCGTATTTTTCAGAGACTTCTGGAACGGCTTCAGCTTCAAGCTTTAAAAAAGAAAATACAATAGAAAAAAAGCAGAAAGAAAAACAGAATGTGAATTCTGTAATTTTATTTTCGTGTCCTTTTTTTTTTTTTTTTTTTTATGGCGCATGTTTATAAAATCCTCCCTGGGATACTTGCCATGTCTAAAAGGAGTCGAATGCAAAAGTTTACAAGTCATTTGCATTTAAATGAGACTACCTGGGCTGCCCGGTCACCCCCTGAGCTTGCACTATGACAAAAACAGGTTCACGGGTTCTTATTTTGTTGCACATGTCAAAAGATGCCCGCAGGCAGCGAATAAAATTTTTGGTGCACTAGTGACCTAGTAAATTTTCAATCATATGCAGCTACTACTATATTGAAATCCATAAATCACTGACCCCAGTTATGTCATGATTACAGTGCTTATTTTCTGCCCACAGCAATTCTAGCTGTTTGCTCTATTGACTAATTTCGTGAGGCAGTACATCAAGAGTGACATTTGCAGCTCTCTGCAAATTATGAAGCAAAAGCATAAAAAAAAAAAAAAAAAAAAAAGAGTATTTCTTCAATAAACTATTGATGTCTGATGTATTTTTACGCTTAACCCTTGCACGGAAGCACGATTCCAAGCCGGCGTCTTGTTAAAGCAACGAGCAACACAACTGGGCAGTTTTTAAAGTCACAAATGGGCGACGGTAATTAATAAATTCATCAAGTAATAAAGGATTTGTTATGACTAGGGGAAATCCTAAGAGCACAAAAGTTATAAGAATAATATGAGCGCCATTTGTAAAGATGTCCTTTACACGTTCATTCCATCAACTGGGCACAAATCTCAAAATTCTGGATACTCATATTAAAGGAGAATGGTGCAAAAAGTTAGGCATCCCCAAGTGATTGTATGTACTTACCTGAAACCCTAGGCCGGTGCTCCCAAAAGCAGAAAATTGCACCGGCCTGGGGTTATTCCAGCGAGCACCACGGAGCGATCCACTTCCTGCTTCTTCTTTATTCTTGCGGTGCACATAAACAAGTGATCCCCAACCAGTAGCTCGTGAGTAACATGTTGCTCTCCAACCACTTGGATGTTGCTCCCAGTGGCCTCAAAGCAGGAGCTTAGTTTTGAATTCCAGGCAAGTTTTGGCTGCATAAAAACCAGGTGTACTGCTAAATAGAGCCTCAATGTAGGTTTACAATCCACATAGGGGCTACCAAATGGCCAATCACAGCACTTATCTGGCACCCCAAGAACATTTTCTTGCTAGTGTTGCTCCCCAACTCCTTTTTCTTCTGAATGTTGCTCACGGGTGAAAAAGGTTGGGGATCCCTGACATAAACAGTAGTACGAAAAGCCGAACTTTAACAAAGAAGTCGGCTATTTTTTTCTACCACGCATGCGTTTCCCCCGGGAAATTTGAAGAAAGAAGCCGATCGCTCCGTGGTGCTCGCTGGAAAAATCCCCGGACCGGTGCAGTTTTCTCTTGATAGGAGCACAGGGCCAGGGTGTGAGGTAAATATAAATAATCACTTGGATGCACCGAACCAAATCCGACTCCTAATTTGTATATGCAAATTAGGGGTGGGAAGGGGAAAACATTTTTTACTTCCTTGTTTTGTGATTAAAAAGTCATGTGATTTCCCTCCCCTAATTTGCATATGCAAATTAGGATCCGGATTTGGTTCCGCCAGGCAGAAGGATTCGGCCGAATCCTGCTGGAAAAGGCCGAATCCAGAACTGAATCCTGGATTTGGTGCATCCCTAATTGGCACCCCCAATTAAATATGCCTTTCTTTCTCTTTTAAATCACAGTAGAACCCCCAATTGCCATTTTTCAGGGGACCAGAGAAAATGGTGTAAAATCTAGAAAAAAAATTTAAATCAGGGAAACGTATTATGCGTTGGTGGGACCTCAAAAGAACAGTGTTAAATAAGAGAAAACCTATAACCAGGGTATGTAAAACCAAGGGTACACTGTATTTGACAAGTTTTTATGAATTAAAGGGAAATTAAGTAAATGCTGTATGCGCTCCCTTGTATAACAGCTCAATGCAAACTAATGAGGAATTAATGCATCAGTGGCTGTGGGTTATTCAAACACCATTTTATTCCTCCATTCTAAGCATCTAGTGCAATATGGCATCTCTCCTGTTCAAATGGCATCATGCATTGACAGTTTTGCACTCATGCATTCAATACTTTTGAGTTGCTGAAAGCCTCCTTTTTTCTTTTGCATACACTTATGTCTATTCCAATGTCACTGCCTTCAATGGAAAACCTTTAGGAGGTTATGCAGTTGCCTGAATTTGCAGGTTTATCAGCCACAGAAAATGCAAAATAACTGCATCGAAATAGAGTAACACTGGCCGCAAGTCAAAGCTCAGCAGCACGTTAGATAGACTCAAATGGATAACTATGGAACTGTCCATGGCATGCACAAGCTCCAAGTCCAATGACTGAGCTTTCTCTTTAAAAACCTAAGATAACAATATGAAATCTCGAAACCAGTGGACGTCACAATATCATACTAAGCCATGGCTACTGGTGAATGTGGAACATTATGCAATGGAATCAAGAATTATAGTTAACAAGCATTGAGTTCTTCTTATTCCCACATATAGTTTTGCTTAGATTTACAACTCACACTGCTTCAAGATGAACCTGTTATGGTAGAAGCAGACATTTCTTGAGTTTGGGTAGCCATTTATTACTGAACATAGAAACACGTTACAAGTGAGAAAGAGGAACCCAAAATTGTTTAAATAGATGGATTCTGACCAGTACAAAAGTTGGGTTTGGGTGCCGAAAGGAGCGGCACTTCATAGAAACATAAAAGACTTGCACTCAACTAATAACCCCATCTTACAAGGGAAAACTACAAAAGTTGTTATTAAGATAACATTTACAGCCTTGGGCGTTTTGTGCTTATCTGGATCTCAGTAAATAGGCGCAAGCTTATTAATCAAAATTCAGATTTAACTCAAAATGCAAAAAAAACATGAATGTTAACTTAGTTATGAAAAAAAATCTGAATATAAAAAGCTTGAATTAATAAAATTATTTTAAAAAAAAACTCGCAGTTACAAGTTCAAAAATGTAAAAAGCTCGAATTAAATAAATAGTTTACATTTTGTCTAGGCCAACTCCCATTGATTTCTATATGACCTCACAAGCTTTTAGATGCCAATCGAGTTTACAGGGTCTTGTTTTCTGCTTAATAAATACCAGACATTTGAGTTTTTAAAAATAGAATTCGAATTTATGAAAAAAAAATAATTTGAATTGTGCCAAATATTCAAATTCAAACCTTGATAAATCACCCCCTTGATTTGAAGTTATAACTCAAGTTTGTGAGTTTTAATGCGAAACAACTTAAATCATGTTAAAAATCCAAATTTAAACATTGATAGATGTTCACTTAGACACAAAAAGCATACAAAGACAGCTTTACCTTTTTCGTGTCTACCTGGCACACATAAAGTTAGTTACTAAGTACTCAAGAGTAATCAACTATACAACATGTAGCACATTTTTTACATAGCACCGTACATAATAAAAATTGTGGCCTTGCAATCTATTTTTGACACCCAAGGTGACATGTCCAAGCAGAACAGTCATCATAGGGTTACAGCAGTCAGGGGACCCCATGGCATAGTGGGTTCCAAGAAGAGCAACAGTATGATTTGTGGTCCACTAAGAGGGGGATCTTGCGGGGGGAGAGTAGGGTTTGAGTGGATTATGGGTGAGATTTTTGTATAATGGACATGGCTGGAGTGGTTCCTTGAGCTTGGTATTTTTTTTCACTGGGCCCAATTCTGTATTAAATTTGACTTACCCCAAGTACTCGGATAATCAGGTTATCTACAAAAAAAGTTCATAATGTCTGTGCCTTGAGTAGACTACAAGTTAAAGAATGCTTGCACCCCAAGACATACAGCTTCTCTTCACGTATGTTTGCAATAAACAATAGGATCTGAGCTTACCTTTACAAACACGACCTGAGGCTGCTCCTTCGCCAGTTCGGCCATGACTTCGTTCATTTGGGTGCACTGTGGAGCCCATGGTGCCCAAAAATGCACAACTGTTAGAGACCTAAAGCAAAACCAGTCAGTCAGCCACTGGGCAACAAAAAAAACAAGTAAAAGCCACACTCCTAGCACTTGATGCTTAGTGGTGCCACTCCCTGGACACCTGGCCTTGTAAAGTGGGTTCCTAAACTTTTAATTTACCCATTATCACATCAATATTTCAGGGTGCTTCAACCTCCCTTCATCAGAATACACTGTGTACGACAGAAAAAAAAAAGTCACTTCTGAGACTACCCTGATGGAATTATTACCCCAAAGGAACACTTACCTTTTGGGGTAAAAATATCACCATGGTGCAAAGTGGTTGAGTTTCAGACAAAAAGTCCCAGATTCCTTGGCCATGTGGGCAGTCCGCAGGTAATCTAGCTGGGTACCCAACACAGGTGCGGGCTTGATCCCTCACATCCACCCTTGTGGTTCTTCCCTTGTAGGTACCCAACAAAGGTGCGGGCTTGATCCCTCACACCCACCCTTGTCGTTCTTACAGTTTTAAATTTTTTTTAGGAAGATTCGGCACCGGAGTTACGTCACTTCTGGGCAAATGTGACGTCCCTTTTGGTTTAATGTCCCTTGGGTCGGAAGGTTAGTTGGCCTATTTTGGGTCGAGTAGCGGAAACATGCGGGTCAAATAGCCGTTTCGGATTGCGGGTTTCAAAAAAATGGACCAGTGCAGGACTCTACCATGTTGAGACCAAAAGGTATTCCCTCCATACTGAGCCATTAGGTTGTTTCTTTTATAATTGCTCAGCTAAAACCTTTTGGGGTTTTTTTTTTCTTTTCATTAAAACAATCCTGTAAGTGGGGTTTTAATAAATATATACCCAATATTTTACAATTTAATAATAAAATACCTGGCTAACAGCTGACAATGTCATATCCAGATATTTGTCTGCAACATATTTGTGTTACCTGCCTTTCACACATGACCCCTTTCCTCAGCCTTCAATAAATGTTAGGAAGTGTACAAAGCACCTGTCCGGCGTACGCTAGACATTATATAATGTATCACAGATTGCTTTTGCACATAATTTATTGCCTTGTATGTTCCACTCATCAGCCTAACAACAATATTCTCCTCTTGCTTTTGTCACTGCACGTTACTGAACTTTGATCATATTAAACCGAGTCTTTCTTGGTGAAATCCCTCGAGAAGATCTGAATTATAGAAAACTTTTGATGTAGACATTTCTATTAAAAATGGTTGTGCGACTAAATTGAAAGCAAACGTGGCTAAACGTTCATGACTGCAATGGATAAAATGCCTCTGGTTTGGAGTGATCCAGATATACTGTAGACAAACGATATTGATATTTCCTTGCTGGTGTAGCACATAATGACATGACAGCAGCCTTGCCAGGAATACATCTCTGCATGTTTACTTGACAATACATGGTCCAATAAAAGGTGGTGATTTGGTCCTTTCAGACCATGTCAGCAGCTTATGTATGGAGCCCTCAGATGGGCTTGACTGACATGACATCTGGTCTAAGGCAGGCAAATATTGATAGGGTAGGTTTAAAAATCTTGTCAGAACAAGAGATACATTGGAACAATGATGTGGTCCAGGAGAAGACGGCCTGCATTACGGTTGCTGCAATCCAATCGTTTGGAACTTTGACTAGTTCGATATCTCCCACCTCATATTTGGAAAAGGAAAGACCCTTTCAATGTTCTACCTTGCCAAAAAATTGGATCTTTAAATCATACCTCCCAATATTTTGGAAATAGAAAGAGGATAGCAGTATTATTGGAGGTGGGAGGAATGTTTTTACTTAAAAATTTTTAGCGTTACTAACCTTTAACTCTAAGGGGCAAAAAAAAAAATCTGAAAAGGCTGAAATATATATATTTATGAACTGGAAATGATGCTTAGTGATGTCATCAGTTAGTCGGTGATGTAATTACTGCCATATTATTTATTGAAACTTAGATTAGATAAAAACGTATATATTCAGAGTGACCATAGAGTTCCAAGACCTGTATAAAAGCAATCAGTCTTTGGCCTCTTGCCTTTACATGGCTATGGCACTCTTCTGTGATTTAGAATATCCTTATAATACACAAAAGCCATGAATATCTTGTAAATGATATCCTTATAAACGGTGAGTAGTGATGTCATCAGTTATAAACTGTGAGTTCTGATGTCATTTCTGTCACATGAGTCACTGAAACTTGTGTATTATAATAAAGTACCCCCAGTTGTAAAATATGAGGATATTAGAAGTTGCCTCGGAGTTCCATGACCTGTATGAAAACACTCATCCTTGTGCTTTTATATGGTCATGAACCCCCTCGGTAACTTATAATATCCTTATATTATACAAGAGGGGGTACTTTATTCACTATATAAAAAGGAGCTTTGGGGTGTCACCTATGATAATTGGTGCTTATTAACGATGAAGCAAATTTTTTGGCGTGTTTCGTCTATAGACACAAATGGGTGAAGAATAAAAAATATTTTAACGCGTCGAATCGTGAGACAAAATAAATAAATAAAATCGACACCCATAGACCAGTGCGTTTTGGTGAATTTTTTCTGTTTCGCAAATTCTTGGCGAAACGGGTATGATTCGCAGTCACTAGCTAAGTGATGTAATTTGTCACGACTTGTGTATTATAACAAATGTACCCCCTGTTGTAAAATAAGAGGATATTAGAAATCACCTTGAAGTTCCTTGCGTTCTGGTAATGGAACTTCTCATATTACTGATAATACCTTTACATTTTACAACAGGGGGTATATTATCCCCTTTATAATTAATTTTAAGGGTAGGTTGTATGATGACAGTAAGACTCTGTTAAAACTTATTCTGGTGTTCTGATATATAAGTATGGGATCCGTTATCAGGAACCCGTTATCCAGAAAGCTCCGAATTACAGACTCCATTATAATCAAATAGATTTCCCTTTTTCTCTGTAATAATAAAACAGTAGCTTGTACTTATAAGATATAACTAATCCTTATAGGAAGCAAAACCAGCCGATTGGCTTTATTTAATGTTTACATGGTTTTCTACTAGAATTAAGGCATCAAGATCAAAATTACAGAAATATCAGTTATCCGGGAAAACCCCAGGTCCCGAGCATTCTGGATAACAGGTCCCATACCTGTATTGTCTTTTTTTGCTTAAAGCATTATGGGTAAAGTAATACAAAGAAGTCTGGTGTGTAAAATGCCTTGAAAAGCAATATCTCTCATTCCTACATTTTTATATTAGGGCATCTTAATTTTATAACACTGGCCCCTTTAAAGACTCGCATGGTGTGCAACATTGGCATCTCAGGAGGACAGAATTCCCAACCATCGTTAAGTTTTCTTTCGCTCAAGGACATCGCCTAATTCCAATTCAGAAATTATTATAAGTACAAAACCGAGTAGTGGGAATTGTTGCGGCATGAATAAACAGTGCTTATCATTCTAAAATGCAAAGTGCATCCACTTAATTGTGAAAGACTATCCAAGACCTCATAACTAACAATGCGGCTCGAGCGATACAAGCTGGGTCCCTAGGCTATTTAAGCGCAGTAATAGCTCCGCGAGAAAGTAAATATGTAAGGGAATAAAGTGGAGAACAATGGAAGAAATCTGAAATAAACATATTAGAGCATTTTTTTTCATCTTAGAAGAAACTGGACTTTAACTGAAAACTGAAATGTTAATAAACCCATTCACCCAGGAGAAAACTGGGGCATATAACTTGCCATACGCACAGTAATGAGAATCTGAACATGGAATCCCAGACAAATAAAGGGGAAATAAGTGGTTTTCCTTACCACATATAGCTGCAAACTCTCCACAATGTGACTCTCACACTGATAGTTGCTGCAACTTAAAGGAGAACTAAACACTAAAAATGAATGTGGCTAAAAATGCTACATTTTATTTAATAAACTTATTGCACCAGCCTAAAGTTTCAGCTTTTCAATAGCCGCTAAGATCAAGGATTTCAAACTTGTCACAGGGGGTCACCATCTTGGAAAGTGTCTGCGACACACACATGCTCAGTGGGCTAAGAGCTAGAGCCCTGCAGCAGGTCGGGTACCAGCGGGTTACCTGCAAAAAAAGCAGGCACCTGCTATAATGCAAAAACAGCAGCGCCAATGCACTCGCGGAGCTTCGATTTACAAAGTTGCCTCATGAGGAAACTTCGGGCAACTTCGGAAATCGAAGCGATGCTAGTGCATTGGCGTTTTCGTATTATAGCAGGGGGAAGGCAGTTCAGGGAGATTTTTGCCCCGCAGAAGAGGCGATTAGTCGCCAGGTGACTAAATCTCCCCGAATCTGCCCGTGTGCTAGCTCCCTATAGAAGAGAACTCAACAACAAATGCATGGAACATACACATTTCAAAGTGTCTTTAAGCTGATATTAAAGAGCAACAATGTTTCAAGGGCTTTGACTTTTTTTCAGGCGAGTGTTGCTATTGACTGATGTGGAACACCAATTTGTACAGGTGGTTTTGGATGACCTTTGGGGTAATATACATTTGAGTCTGTTTGTACGCTTAGCCAACATACCCACAGGACCACCATAAGTAATCAAGAGCCCCATCCCACCAAGTTAGCAGGGGCACCAATTATTAGCCCACCACTGATCCACCCAAGTCACACCTCAATTATGCCAAACCACACACCCGATCAACCCAGCCGCTTCCCAATTATGCAAATCTCTGCACACGATCTTCACAAACGCTGTCCACTCACCACAAGCCTTGACCCTTTCGTGGCCCATGAGTCGAGCTTTTTTCCTCTTGTAGCAGGGGGCTCTGCATAACCCATTTACACCAGCAGCTTTAGATATCACAAGAACTTTCATTTACATATTTGTAGAAATAACGATTAAAGATTACGCCTCAAATGTGTGTACACTACTAAATTCATTGTACAGGTATTGGATCCCCTATTCGGAAACCCATTATCTAGAAAGCTCTGAATTACAAAAAGGCCCTCTCACATAGACAGTTTTATTAAAATAAACCAATTTTTTTTAAGATATAATTAATCCTTATTGGAAGCAAAACCAGCCTATTGGGTATATTTAACCTTTACAAGATTTTCTTAGTAGACTTAGGGGGTTATTTATCAAGGTCCGAATTTTTCTAAGTATTTCTAATATAAAAATCCGATCAACTCCGACTGCCACGAATGGACCTTATTTATTAAGAAAGAAGCCCAAAAAAATACGGTCGGGCAAACTTCCGGGCTTTCTCCGTTATCTGAGTTTTTTGTGCAGAAACCACAAATTCATTGAATATCGGTATGGATATCAGCGCAGACACTGGGACCTTACCCATTGACTTATACAGGACCTCGAGAGCTTTTAGATGCCAGGGTTTCATATTCGGACTTTTAAGACCGAAGAATTCTTATTTTTTTTTGTCATAAAACCATGAATTATTCGAATTCCGGATATTCGGAGTATAATAAAAAAAAAACCTGAAGATATAAATTACAGAAAGATCTGTTACACAGAAAGCCCCAGGTCCTGAGCATTCTGGATGACAGGTCCCATAAGTTTATAATGTTCTAGGCCTTTAGGGATGTTTCATTGCCAGCTTTTTACTTTCTGTTTTTATTATTATTTTCTGCATTGGAGTGGAAGCTGGCAAGTCTAGGCTCACGCATTTAGGCTGCTAATTAGGTTGCACAATTAATTGCTAGTGGTTTCTTAAGAGGCCGGCAAGGTTGTATATTTTGACACAGAAACGTTATTCTTGATTTATTTTCTCTATATTTATCGGGCCACAACGCCCCTAAGGATAATTTTAGCAACATACACTGGTGTATATTATTTGTAATAATGCATTTCATGATCTGTTTTCATGTGCAGGGTATTATGGTATAGAAAATATAATATAGAGCTACAGGGATGATTTGTTTTGCACATTTTTCCCCTAGGTTTGGTGGTTTTCTGTTTATTTAGTAGCGTATGCTGACATGCCACTGAACAACACATCATTCAGCTGCTATAATTTCTGTTTGTGTGAGCAAAAGCACATACCTTCCTTATTGCTTCCCCCGGGACATCAATGAATACTTTCTGCCTGTTAAGCTAAAGATAAAACACTATGGGCAGATTTATTAAAGGATCAGTAACATAAAAAATGTTTTAAAAAATTTGTTTGTAGACTACGGAAAAAAAAACACCAACACATATTAAACTTTAAAATCACAAAGTCTTTCTTTAGAAATAACTGACCAAATCTCCGCTTGCGCTCCACTTCAGAAAAGGTGATCGGGTGATCCATCATGTGGTGCTCGATTTCTCTACCCTGCTTTCCATAAAGGAGATAGCCAGGGAGGAGAATTGAGCGCCGCACGATGTAGTGCCATGTAGTAATTATCTGTATTAATTACTAATCAGCCGTATATTGTGACATTTCTATTCTTTGTGTACTGTATATTGTGAGTAGGTCCCTAAGCTCAGTAAGTGACAGCAGCACAGAGCATGTGCAGTGAATCAGCATAAAAGAAGACGGGGAGCTACTGGGGCATCTTTGGAGACACAGATCTTTACTGCTAAAGGGCTGTGATTGCCTTGGGCTGGTACAGAACTCAAAACATAATGTACAACATTTCTAGCTACTTCTTTAGCAAAGTTTTAGTTCTCCATTAATTAAACCCAATAGGATTGCTTTGCCACCAATTAGGTTTTATATCTTAGTTGGGATCACAAACAAGGTATCGTTTCATTAATACAGAGAAAAAAGGCCATCATTTAAAAAAAAAAAAAAAAGTGAATTATTTAAATATAATGAAGGATATGGGAAACAGCCTTTCCGTAATTATGAGATTTCTGTGCAACAGATTTCTGGATTAAAGTAGTTAGTCTGCTGAGAATTCTGTTCTTACAGTAAAATTACCAGCAGTGAAACATAAAGGCATTGATTCCCCATTACCAGCGACATTATGTAGTCAATGTAAGAAATAACATTATAATACACAAAAGCCATGAATATTCTGTAAATTATATCCTTATAAACGGTGAGTTCTGATGTCATCAGTTATAAACGGTGAGTTCTGATGTCATTTCAGTCACATGACTCACTGAAACTTGTGTATTATAATAAATAAAGTACCCCCAGTTGAAAAATAGGAGGATATTAGAAGTTGCCTCGGAGTTTCATGACCTGTATAAAAACACTCCTCTGTAATTTATAATATCCTTATATTTTACAAGAGGGGGTACTTTATTTACTATATTACTGACAATGGATAAAGACTACTCTGTTGCACAATTCAGTCAGCAGGACCAATCAGATTAATGCCAGAGCAGAGCTGGAAAGAATGGGATGGAGGGCCGAGTTGTGACCATAAAACAGAACTGGCTACACCTTGCTGAGAATGCTGGGAGCTGTAGTAGACCAAAAAGGGTAAATGACATTAGAGAATAGGAGCAAGTCACAGAAATAATGAAGGGCAATTAACCTAAGTTAAACTACAACTCTCAGCTCCTCCTGACAACCTACCCTTGTATTCACCAGGAGACAGGAGGGCCTACGACTTAACCAACCCACCCGCTGCCAGAGACATGAGCAAAGCCCTCCAGCCTGTAACCCTGTCCCCTATGAGAGGAGAACTGCCCCATGCCGCCCAGTGACAGCTCCCAATACTAATCCCGCATGCTCAGTCACCTACTTGGCGCTTTTCTGCAGCAGCTCCTCAAACTGGCTCTGAGAGCCGGCCTCTAACACCGCCGCCATGTTGCCTGCACGCAGGGAGAGCAGACGAGCGCCGAGCACGCGATATAACCAATCACAGCTAAAGCGCAGAGGGAACAGACCCGAGTAGCAGAATGCAGAACGTGGATTGGCTGAACTTGACTGATAGAGGCGCTCCTTCCGGGTTCAGCAGGGTTGCCACTTGCCAGGTTGGCTGCCAAAATGGGCTGCTAATTTAAAGCCCTGGGGGGTTTGAAACTACAAACTAGCCAAGGTACGGATATGGGCTTTTGGCTGGTTTTTACTTTGGAAACCAGCCAAAGTTTTTTCTTGCCCTAATGTGCCAGTCTCCCAGTGCATGTTGGGTAATGTAGTTTTTGTTTAACAATTTGCAGACTGCCAAGTTTAATGTAAGACTACAATACCCAGCATGCAATGGGACTGACTTGTGTAGCAGTCAGGAGTTATCAGATTTTGCATACCTCCCAACTGTCCCATTTTCAGAGGTACTGCAGTCCCTCATTTGTACTGGAAAGTCCCTATTTGCTCTGCACTGAACAGGCAGAAAAAGAAACAAAGTTTCTCACTTAATTGGCTTTTAGCAGAAAGCACAGAACAGGTGCAAATAAGATACTTTGTGACAATTTTGAGACACAAAAAAACAGTTTAGATAAGGAGAAATATTTTCAAACCTTCATAACCTGCCAAATGAACATGGTAATTAGGGGGCGTGGCCACAGAAAGGGTGTGGTCAAAAAATCAATAAGCTACGTGCGGAAAAAAAATTTCTGTCCCTCTTTTTACTTCCAAAATTTTGGGAAGTATGGATTTTGTGCTCTGTACCCCAGTTAGGGTTGCCACCTTTTCTAAAAATGTATACCAGCCGGTGGGGGGGTGGGAACAAAAAGGGGTAGCAGTGACGTAAAAAGGCTCAGAGTCACGCATAGTGACGCAAAAGGGGGCGGAGCAACACACGCGATAGACAGAAAACTGAAAAAAGGGAAAGTACTGAGCAAATTGGGGGCAGGCCAAGGGCTTTTCCTTAAGGGTATTACAAATTACCGGCAACTTACATTGCCAGTAAATTTGTAATACTGGCCCTGGCCTTGGCAGGTGTCAACCCTAACCCTAGTCTCCCATCCCTCTTAAGCATTCTTGCATTTTCCGGTAACTTTACTCAATTTCAGACAATTTTGTTGCAAAAATCTGCTGGCCACCAAAAATGTCTAGAGATTGAGCTGTTTTACCAATATTTATTGAAATAGTACATGTATTAGGGCCTCATGGGACCCCTATACCTCTGGTGCCCCCCTCTATATTTATGCCCCTGGTGACGGGCGAATCTTTGCGATTTTGCTTCATGGAAAAATGTGCAAATCAGTGAAAATTTAAAAAGGCGTATTGTCACATATATTCATTTATTTTTAAGACTTTTTTTCCACTGCACATACTTTGCAATTTTTGGGCTACCTTTGAAGTGCCTCTTGGCTAGTTTTGGGCGGGTTTTGTAGCTGACTTTGGCTGGTTTTTAAAAATTAGACCTGGCAACCCTGGGGTTCAGCATGGTAGAGAAGTTCAGGTCTCGTGTGTGTAGAGGGCAATGTTTTATAGCTTCTCTGCTCTGCAGCATTATGCAGCCGCTGTTGTCTCTTTTATTTAAATCGCTTTTGTGTGGAGTTCCAGAAAAGCATTTTCCTTTCAGGGTTTCAACCATTATTTTAAAAGGAGACATTTTGTGTAAAAAAATTAGAAGGTACCAGTGCGTTATACTCATTTAGATATAGAAGAATTGTGCTTAAAAAAAGTAGTGTTTCTGTCTGATTTATTGAATATTTCTGCAAAAACCCTAATAATCCCTCCCTTCCCTTCTACTTCCTGCTCCCTGAATTCCCAGGCTGTGCAGGGGAGCCGGCAGCTCTCAGCTCACTGCACTGTAGGACAGGAACCAATCAGCAGCTAGCAGGACCTGATAGGGAACTGAAGCCTGTCTGTGCTTGTGTGACTGCAGGGCTGTCCCTCTACTACTGTATTTCTGGCAGGGACCGTTAGGACACGCCCACCCCTCATTTGAAACACAGACAGGGACCAGAGAACATCTATAGTGAGCTCCAATAAAGGGGCTATTTTTAAAGATAATGTGAATTTTTAGCACTATGTAAAATCAACACCATATATTACTTATAATTGCCTAAAAAAATAGGAGTTTTCCATTTATCCTATATGTCTCCTTTAAGAATAGCGACTATAGAATGAGCATTCCCCCAAAAATCGTCTCTCTGATCACCATAAAGCTGTCTCCAGGAGGTGGTTCCACAAGGTATTAAAGGAGAACCAAACCCTTTTTATTAAAATCCCCTACCCTTTATCCCCTGCCGACCCTACATAGATCCCCCCCCAGCCTAGGTGTTACCCTTGGTAAATGCCCCTAACTCTTTACTTACCCCTTGTTGCAGATTCAGGGCATCAGAGTTCATGGGCGCCAAATTCTTCTCTTCTGTAATCTTCGGGTCTTCTTCCTGCGCTTTGGCAATTTCCATTAAAATTGATACAATAGTTGCTAATATTCTACAGATGCTGCCTGAGAAATGTATCAACTAAATGTAGCAAATTGTAACAGTTTAGAATCTGCACCTGGATCACTGAGCTAGAGTCCTACATCGGGTTTGGTACTCGCGGAATACCAGAAAGTGATCGCGTTCGGGCAAAAAGTCCACAATTACTTGGTTGAGTGGGCAGTCTGCGGTTAACCTGGCTGGGTACCCAACAAAGGTGCAGGTTTGTGTCCAAAAAATAATATTGTCCCAAGATCCAATTTAGGTTCACAATCCTTATCTGGCTTGCACTTGTATCCCTTCAAGCCCGAATCACAATATCTAAAAAAAAAAAAAAAGTGCGGGTTTGACCTCTTCAACCCTCCCTTGTGGTTCTTTTCCAGTTTGTTAGTTTGTTTTTTTTTATTTGAAGATTCTGCGTCGCACTAACGATGTCAAATGTGACACCGGTTTTGAGATGTTCCCCGGTTTGGAAGGTTAGTTGCCCTATTGCCGGTTTTAACTTTTTTAAAGCAAGCCCTATCTGCTCTATCGCACTTCGCCTGGTCTGAGGTGGTGAAGGCAAGTCTGGCGCAAGAGGTAACGTTCAGTAAAATGCGCAAGTTAGTGAATTAGCGGTTACGTCCCTTCGCCATAGCGGAACTTCGCTTGGCGTAAGGATGCGAAGTAGCGCTAGAGTAGGTCCACTACGCTAGTGAATTTACGCCAGCGCCCGTTAGTAAATCAGGGAAGTAACGAAATCACGTCACACTGGCGAATTTTCGCTAGCATTTGCCACTTTGCCCTTTAGTAAATTTGCGCCTTAATGTTCAACCTCTAGAAGCCTTCTTACTATCTACTCTATTGCACTTCGCCTGGTCTGAGGTGGCAAAGGCAAGTCTGGCGCAAAAGGTAACGTTCAGTAAAATGCGCAAGTTAGTGAATTAGCGGTAACGTCCCTTCGCCATAGCGCAACGCGATTACGTCCCTACGCCATAGCGCAACTTCGCTTGGCGTAAGGATCCGAAGTAGCGCTAGAGTAGGTCCACTACACTAGCGAATTTACGCCAGCGCCCGTTAGTAAATCAGGGAAGTAACGAAATCACGTCACACTGGCGAATTTTCGCTGCCACTTTGCCCTTTAGTAAATTTGCGCCTTAATATTCAACCTCTAGAAGCCTTCTTACTTTCTAACCTCTAGAATCCTTCTTACTGTCTAACATCTAGAACCTTCTTGTCGTCTAACCTAAAGTCTTCTTACCATCTAACATCTAGAACCTATTTCCTTCTATTGGTTATCATGCCTGTAGGCACAAAATGAACGGCAGAACGATTGATCCCGGCAGTCAACAATATTGAAAGCCACATTGTAAAGTTAACACCAAATTAAAAGCAATGGGTTAGCAGACTAAAAAGTGAATAGTAAGGATTTATAGTTGTAAGAATTTGACTTTATGACTAACTTTAATTTCCATTTAATGTACTCCAGGCTGCCTCTTCTCTCTGCCAAGATTTGCAGTGAATATTGATCAAATGGCGCACAGGGTGAAGCACATGTGGCGGGTACAGATGGATCACACAGCCAGCGAAGTCGTTTTTTACACCGACTGTGTCATTTTGATGTTTTCACAATCCCTCGTCTCATTACCTAATTTATTGCAGGAAATTGAAGGGTTCAGCAGTCTCTCTGGAATTAAAGTCAATTATGACAAGTCTAATATACCTATATAAATCTTCCTCTCACAAAGGAAAGTGCATACAAATTAGCATTGTCTATAAAATATCTAGGGATAAATAACATTAATTCCCATTCCATTTTATATGACACTAATTTCTGCCACTTTTCTCATCACGAAACTTAAACATTTCCCATAATCCTCCAACACAGATGCAGAAAGTCCTGTCGCTTGGTTATGCTGCATATTTTTCTGTAGTAAAGCATATGCACTTGCTTTGATCTTCATACATGTAGGGACAAATTTACTTAAAGGGATCCTGTCATCGGAAAACATGTTTTTTTCAAAACACATCAGTTAATAGTGCTACTCCAGCAGAATTCTGCACTGAAATCCATTTCTCAAAAGAGCAAACAGATTTTTTTATATTTAATTTTGAAATCTGACATGGGGCTAGACATTTTGTTAATTTCCCAGCTGCCCCTGGTCATGTGACTTGTGCCTGCACTTTAGGAGAGAAATGCTTTCTGGCAGGCTGCTGTTTTTCCTTCTCAATGTAACTGAATGTGTCTCAGTGGGACATGGGTTTTTACTATTGAGTGTTGTTCTTAGATCTACCAGGCAGCTGTTATCTTGTGTTATGGAGCTGCTATCTGGTTACCTTCCCATTGTTCTTTTGTTAGGCTGCTGGGGGGGTAAAGGGAGGGGTTGATATCACTCCAACTTGCAGTACAGCAGTAAAGAGTGATTGAAGTTTATCAGAGCACAAGTCACATGACTTGGGGCAGCTGTGAAATTGACAATATGTCTAGCCCCATGTCAGATTTCAAAATAGAATATAACGAAATCTGTTTGCTCTTTTGAGAAATGGATTGCAGCGCAAAATTCTGCTGGAGCAGCACTATTAATTAATTCATTTTGAAAAAAAAAAAATTTCCCATGACAGTATCCCTTTAAGGTGGAATATCGAGGGTTAATTATCCCTTGATATTCGGCTGTCGAAGTTAAATCCTTCGAATATCGAAGTCGAAGGATTTAGCGCTATTCGTTCGATTCGAAGGATTTGAATCCATCAATCGAACGATTTTTGTTCGACCAAAAAAAGCTAGCAAAGCCTATGGGGACCTTGCCCATAGGCTAACATTGACTTCGGTAGCTTTTAGGTGGCGAACTAGGGGGTCGAGGTTTTTCCTTAAAGAGACAGTAGTTCGACTATCGAATGGTCGAATGATTTTTAGTTTGAATCGTTCGATTCGAAGGTTGAAGTCGAAGGTCGAAGTAGCCCATTCGATGGTCGAAGTAGCCAAAAAAAACATTCAAAATTCAAAGTTTTTTTCCTCTATTCCTTCACTCAAGCTACGTAAATGGGCCCCGTAATGTCGACATCTTCTAATGATATTCTCCAGGGGGTAGGCAAAATAAAGGAGACACAAAACAATAAATTGACGCCTATTAACAAATAATAACGTATTATTGTGTTTAATCATCTCCGATAAGCTTGATCAAGTTTGGTTGAAAAGATTATACTTAAACATGTGCGGTAAGTCTCCAGGTATTCTGTGAAAAGTCATATGACAAAAGCTTGAATATTCGAGTTCTGAAGAAGCAAAAATACAGGATCCAATTTTGAGATAAAAAAATATCTGATCCCTGTTCATTTTAATGGTGTCAGTAGATCAGAGCTGGAGGCATGCAGCTTTCCTTTAATCGGAGTAAATGACATGATACATTTCAAAAATCGCCATTTCGGTAAACAGTGAAAACTCAAAGCACACAGCATTGATCGCTAAGACATTCATGAATGAAAGAGGAAACGTGATTCACTCACATTAGCCTGATTAAACATGAATTTCCCACCTTAACTCTGAATGAATGTGCCTGTCAGTGTGAACACCAATCCCTATTAGGTACACATGGCCTTTATTCACTCAAGTGCTTGCTTTTAAAGGAGAACTAAACCCCGCAATAATAATAACCCCTGCCCACTACCCTTCTTAGTCCCCCCCTCCCTGCTTCCCCCCCCTGCATAGGTGATTACCAGAGTAAATGCAGCGGAGCTCATTGGCTCCATCTTCCAGCTCTTCAGTATTCTTCAGGTCCTCTTCCTTCCCTTCGAAAATATGTTATATTGGTGTGTAGGCAGCCATCTCAGACCAGTTTGCATGATCCTGTGCATTCAGAAAGAGCCAGCACTTCATAATAAAACTGCTTTCAGATAAGCTATTGTTTCTCCAACTCAATGTAACTGAAGGGATTGCAGTGGATTTTTACCATTGAGTGCTATTCTCATATCTACCAGGGAGCTGTATACAAATGTCAGGTGGCTGTTATCTGGTTACTTTCCCATTATTCTGTTCATAGTGGTGGTGGGGGGGGGAGGGTAGTGATGATATCACTCCAATTTGCAGTGCAGCAGTAAAGAGTGACTGAAGTTTAACAGAGGACATGTCACATGACTGGGGGCACCTGGGAAATAATAGCATCATGTCAGATTTCAAAATTAAATGTAAAAATATGTGTTTTGCTCTTTTGAAAAGTGGATTTCCGTGCAGAATTCTGCTGGAGCAGCACTATTAATTGATGCGCTTGGAAAAAACATGTTTTCCCATGACAGAATCCATTTAATATGTAATTTAGGTGCACAGCCTTGCTCTTGCATTGAAATTGCATTAGTGATCCACAATGGGGTTTATGTGAAATTGGGCAATGTAGCTCAGGGGAAAATGCACCGCTTGCCAGCCCTCTCCTGCTGACACCCAAACACATTAAATGGAGACTATAACATAATTACCACGGCTAATGCTACTGCCTCCTTTTGGGTAGGTCTTAGATGAGTGGCCACTGTTGAACCCAAACTGTATTACTTCCTCGCCTCAAATCAGGGAGGGGTAAAAGTGGGATCCATAAGTCCTTCCATTGCATACTCCGGCCTCAGGAACTTTAGTTTAGACCAGTGATCCCCAACCAGTGGCTTGTGGGTAACATGTTGCGCTCAACCCCTTGGATGTTGCTCCCAATGGTCTCAAAGCAGGTGCTTATTTTTGAATTGCTGCCATGGAGGCAAATTTTAGTTGTATAAAAACCAGGTGTACTTCCAAACAGAGCCTCCTGTAGTCTGCCAGTTTACATAGGGGCTGCCAATTAGTCAATCACAGCCCTTATTTGGCAACCCCATAGACCTTTTCACGGTTGTGTTGCTCTCCAACTCTTTTTACAATTGAACGTGGCTCACGGGTAAAAAAAAAAGGTTGGGGACCCCTGGCTTAGACCTATCTCCTTGGGAGGAAACTACTTCCCCTCTGGTCTGGGGTTGATGATTTTGTTTAACCCCATATCCCCCAAGGAGGCTACAAAGGCACAAAACTCATGTTGGTTTCTTGTTTATATACGGTGGCTTTCAGTTTAAGACATTTCACTTCTGCGATGTAGACGGACTACAAAGGCTATTGCCCACGGGTTACCCGCAAAAACCTGCGGTACCCTGCGGGTTGCGGTTCGAAGTTCCAGGTGCGGGTCGGCAGTTCTGCGGGTCGGGCCGCGGGTTTTCTCAATAGCGTTATGTACTCCGTTTTTCCCGATCACGCCTACTTCCAATGATGTCACATCCGGTTTACAATGACAGCACTTCCTGATACTTGATGGTCAGTGGGTCACAGGTCCGAGTTGGGGAATAAGGTACTTCAGGTCGGGTAGCAGGTCCAAGCGGGTAAGAATGCGGGTCCGGGTTACGGATTGCAGGTTGTGGGTACGGGTTCCAAAAAATGGACCCGCGCAGGACTCTAGCTATTGGAATGTAAGCATGAGATGTCTTTTTAAAATATATAAAACAAATATTTTTATAAAATATCTCTATATCAATTAAACCAATCCCTAACTAGACCCCTAAAGAGAGACAGCCAAACATGACTGTATTTACTGCCATTAAAAAAAAAAACCTTCATTATAAAAACCTGAAACCTACTCTTTGTATTCCAGTTTTATGCAATTATCTGGCATTGTGTCAGAAGGTGCAATTAGTATTCCGTGCTTCAGCTCAGAGCTCTCCGGCTGCTTCCCGTTCCAAACCATCTTTGTTGCACGTCTATCCAGTTTCACAGGCTTGATGCAGGGTCAGGCTGTACCCTGTGTGATGGATTTATTATTACATCAAAGCAAATCCTTTTCTTTAGCACAGAAATCAATATGCACCACTTATAACAATCATATACTTTCATCCTGAGAAATGCTAATATACAAGATGCATGAATGCAGTTTTCCTATAGCATTGGATGTTACTAAACATTTGTTATTGTTTCTGATGATTTGCCTTTTCTCTGTAATCATAAAAGAGTACAGGTATTAGATCCGTTATCCAAAATCCCATTATCTAGAAAGCTCTGAATTATGGATAGGCTGTCTCCCATAGACTCCATTTTATCCAAATAATGCAAGTTTTTTTATAAATTATTTCATTTTTTTCTGTAATAATAAAACAGTAGCTTGTACTTGATCCCAACTAAGATATAATTAATCCTTATTAGAAGCAGAACCAGCCTATTGGGTTCATTTGGGGGCAGATTTACAAAGCTCGAGTGAAGGATTCGAATTAAAAAAACTTCGAATTTCGAAGTGTTTTTTTGGCTACTTCGACCATCGAATGGGCTACTTCGACCTTCGACTACTACTTCGACTTCGAATCGAACGATTCGAACTAAAAATCGTTCGACTATTCGACCATTCGATAATCGAAGTACTGTCTCTTTAAGAAAAACTTCGATCCCCTACTTCGGCAGCTAAAAGCTACCGAAGTCAATGTTAGCCTATGGGGAAGGTCCCCATAGGCTTGCCAGCGTTTTTTTGATCGAAGGATATTCCTTTGATCGTTGGATTAAAATCCTTCGAATCGTTCGAGCCTATTGGGTTCATTTGGGGGCAGATTTACAAAGCTCGAGTGAAGGATTCGAATTAAAAAAACTTCGAATTTCGAAGTGTTTTTTTGGCTACTTCGACCATCGAATGGGCTACTTCGACCTTCGACTACTACTTCGACTTCG
Source organism: Xenopus laevis (assembly GCF_017654675.1). Classification (NCBI taxonomy): domain Eukaryota; kingdom Metazoa; phylum Chordata; class Amphibia; order Anura; family Pipidae; genus Xenopus; species Xenopus laevis. The sequence goes on from NC_054384.1 coordinate 12,974,708, forward strand.
AATCGAACGATTCGAACTAAAAATCGTTCGACCATTCGACCATTCGATAATCGAAGTACTGTCTCTTTAAGAAAAACTTCGATCCCCTACTTCGGCAGCTAAAAGCTACCGAAGTCAATGTTAGCCTATGGGGAAGGTCCCCATAGGCTTGCCAGCGTTTTTTTGATCGAAGGATATTCCTTCGATCGTTGGATTAAAATCCTTCGAATCGTTCGATTCGAAGGATTTAATCGTTCGATCGAACGAATAATCCTTCGATCGTTCGATCGCAGGATTTGCGCTAAATCGTTCGACTTCGAATATCGAAGTCGAACGATTTTAGTTCCTAGTCGAATATCGAGGGTTAATTAACCCTCGATATTCGACCCTTAGTAAATCTGCCCCTTAATGTTTACATTAATTCTAGTAGACAAAAGTTATGAAGTTATCCGTAAAAATTCCAGGTCCCTAGCATTCAGGATAATAGTTCCCATACCTGTACCTTGTACTGGATGGTAAGAAAGCTGCATGAATCCCTACTTTCGTCATGAGAACATTTTTTTTGTAAATGCATCAGTTCATAGAGCTCCCCAAGTAGAATTCTTCAATGAAACCTGTTTTTCAAAAGAGCAAGCAGACTTTTTATAATTGATTTTGAAATTTGACATGGGGCTAAACATGTTCTCAGTTTTCCAGGTGTCACAAGCCATGTGACTTGTGCTCTGAAAAACTTCAGTTACTCTTTACTGAGTTGCTGCAACTTGGAGTGATATCACCCCCACCCCCCAGCAGCCTGTCAAAAGAACAATAGGCAGGCAACAATATAACACCTCACTGACATCTGCATTATTAAAAATACTCCCATGCCTCACCTAGTGATTGAAATGAGAAAAGCACTCATTAGTAAAACACTAAAGTCTGGCCATGACTTCTCCTGTTACACTGAGCAGAAGAAACAAGAGTTTATCTGAAAGCAGTTGCATTGTATAGTGCTAGCTGTTTCTGAAAGCAAAGGATCAGGCACAATGGCCTGAGATGGCACACCACTATTACAATTAAAAAATGAATTTATTGGATCAAGAATAACATTTTAAATGGTAGAATAGTGCTTGAATGGCTGCCCCCATGGCTACACAGTAGCTTGTTTATATAAACTATAGTAGTACTTTTCTGTTATCTACTGTGTATCCTGTGCTTGAATGGTTGCCCCCATGGCTACACAGTAGCTTGTTTATATAAACTATAGTAGTACTTATCTGTTATCTACTGTGTATCCTGTGCTTGAATGGCTGTCCCGTGGCTACACAGCAGTTTGTTTATATAAACTATAAGAGTACTTATCTGTTATCTACTGTGTATCCTGTGCTTGAATGGTTGCCCCCATGGCTACACAGCAGCTTGTTAATATAAACTATAGTAGTACTTATCTGTTATCTACTGTGTATCCTGTGCTTTAATGGCTGCCCCCATGGCTAAACAGCAGCTTATTTATATAAACTATAGTAGTACTTATCTGTTATCTACTGTGTATCCTGTGCTTGAATGGCTGCCCCCATGGCTACACAGCAGCTTGTTTATATAAACTATAGTAGTACTTATCTGTTATCTACTGTGTATCCTGTGCTTGAATGGCTGCCCCCATGGCTACACAGCAGCTTTATTATATAAACTATAGTAGTACTTATCTGTTATCTACTGTGTATCCTGTGCTTGAATGGCTGCCCCCATGGCTAAACAGCAGCTTATTTATATAAACTATATTAGAGTTTCTGACGTAAACAAAACAGTTTTGCCAGCATGGAGCAACAGTACATCATATTGTCATTCCTTTAAAACACTTTCATTTTTTTTGTTACTGTTCCTTTAACTGAAAGGTAAACCACTCCTACAGAAAATTAAAGAAGTGCCGCCTTGTATGGTTGTACTTCTTTAACCCTGCTGCTGCTGAACTACAACTCTCATAATCCGCTAAGTAACATCTTTAAAACAATTATAGGAAAACATAAACTATGGGGAGACAAGACCAGGGCTGTAATGTACAATAATACCAGCCATAATTCATCAGCAAAACATTGATACAACACATTTATACTGAGTTGGGAGACTGGGAATCTCCCCTGCACGTGTCAGTCTGCAGATGCGCCCAACACGTTTTTCCACCAAAGCCACGCCTCCTTCTGCAGCTCTTCGGCACACAGAGGGTTACTCCTCCGTTCTCCTTAATCCTGCCCTCTAGCTGCTGCGGGGGCTCTTGACGTCACTTCAGTTCAAACTGCGCCCTGGGATTGGCTGCTGCTGTTAGTAGGCGGGGCGTCGTGCAACGTTGTGGTGGAGTGGAAGGAAGCTGCGCGCTGAGTTGAATGATGATCCTGGACTCACTGTGTATTGTTGCTGATCTGTGCCGACTCCCTGCACCCCATTAGTGCCAGTCTGATCCCTCCTATCCCTCTTCCTTACTGGAAGCCTGTGTATCCCGCCGCCAGACAAGGGCTCATCCCCAACAGTAACTCATTGTTTCTTCAAAGGTAAGTTCCAGGGCAGAAGAGAGAGGTAAATAATACAATATAACTACACTATGTACCTGCTGCTTCTACCCGCACTCATACAATGTAACTGCTTCTACAATTTATCCTTTGTACAGTAATTCCATGAAAATTCACTTGTTTCCTGCCAGTAATCCCCAACCCAGTCACTTATACAGCCTAAGCTTCAACTCCAGCTGTACTACAACTCCCAGCACCCCCTGCACTTCAACTCCCAGCACCCCCTGCACTACAGCTGCCAGCACCCCCTGCACTACAGCTGCCAGCACCCCCTGCACTACAGCTGCCAGCACCCCCTGCACTACAAGTCCCAGCACCCCCTGCACTACAAGTCCCAGCACCCCCTGCACTACAAGTCCCAGCACCCCCTGTTAATGTGAGCGCAGTCTAACCACTGGCTGCTCAAAAATACCTTCCATGCTCCGTATATAGTATAGTGGGTATCTAACCTGGACACCTTCTGCTGCTGGGGCTGCTGGGATTTGTAGTCAGCAGCTGCAGGGATATCCTTAAAGGGATCCTGTCATTGGAAAACATGTTTTTTTCAAAACACATCAGTTAATAGTGCTATCCCTGCCGAATTCTGCACTGAAATCCATTTCTCAAAAGAGCAAATAGATTTTTTTATATTCAGTTTTGAAATCTGACATGGGGCTAGACATTTTGTAAATTTCACAGCTGCCCCCAATCATGTGACTTGTGCCTGCACTTTAGGAGAGAAATGCTTTCTGGCACGCTGCTGTTTTTCCTTCTCAATGTAACTGAATGTGTCTCAGTGAGACATGGGTTTTTACTATTGAGTGTTGTTCTTAGATCTACCAGGCAGCTGTTATCTTGTGTTAGGGAGCTGTTATCTGGTTACCTTCCCATTGTTCTTTTGTTTGGCTGCTGGGGGGAAAGTGAGGGGGGTGATATCACTCCAACTTGCAGTACAGCAGTAAAGAGTGATTGAAGTTTATCAGAGCACAAGTCACATGACTTGGGGCAGCTGGGAAATCGACAATATGTCTAGCCCCATGTCAGATTTCAAAATTGAATATAAAAAAAAATCTGTTTGCTGTTTTGAGAAATGGATTTCAGTGCAGAGTTCTGCTGGGGCAGCACTATTAACTGATTCATTTTGAAAAAAAAAAATTTTCCCATGACAGTATCCCTTTAAAGAAACAGTAACACCAAAAACTGAAAGTGTTTTAAAGGAATGCCCAAACTGCACCAGTTAAACTGGTGTGTTTGCTGCAGACACACATCTATAGTTTATATAAACAAGTTTCTATGTAGCCACGGGGGCAGCCTTTCAAGCACAGGATACAAAGTAGATATCAGATAAGTACTGAATAATCCAATTGTATACTACAGAGGTTATCTGTTATCTGCTGTGTATACTGTACCTTTTCTCTTTTTTCAGCATTCAATGGCTGCCCCCATGGCTACACAGCAGCTTGTTTATATAAACTATAGTAGTACTTATCTGTTATCTACTGTGTATCCTGTGCTTGAATGGGTGCACCCATGGCTATACAGCAGCTTGTTTATATAAACTATAGTAGTACCTATCTGTTATCTACTGTGTATCCTCTGCTTGAATGGCTGCCCCCATGGCTACACAGCAGCTTGTTTATATAAACTATAGTAGTACTTGCTGTTATCTACTGTGTATCCTGTGCTTGAATGGCTGCCCCCATGGCTAAAGAGCAGCTTGTTTATATAAACTATAGTAGTACTTATCTGTTATCTAATGTGTATCCTGCGCTTGAATGGCTGCCCCCATGGCTACACAACAGCTTGTTTATATAAACTATGGTAGTACTTATCCGTTATCTACTGTGTATCCTGTGCTTGAATGGCTGCCCCCATGGCTACACAGCAGCTTGTTTATATAAACTATAGTAGTACTTATCTGTTATCTACTGTGTATCCTGTGCTTGAATGGCTGCCCCCATGGCTACACAGCAGCTTGTTTATATAAACTATAGTAGAGGTTCTGAAGGGAACATGTCCATTTTAGCAGCAGCACAACAGTACATTATATTTTCTTTACTTTAGAAGACTTTAAATGTTTTGGTGTTACTATTCCTTTAAAAAAAAATTCAAAATGTGTAATGACCTTTAAGAGTTAGAAATGATTCTGGTGAAAGTTCAGGGTCATTCATTGCTGAGATATCTGCTCTTTAAATCTATATTTAGGTGCCAGTCCCTGTGAGCAGGCGGCACATCCATTGATAAAGGAGATCTTGAAGTGGCACCAAGTCTGAAATGTGCTTTATACACTCTATCCCTTACATCATGGCCATTCCAGCAGTGCACAGACACAGTCTAAAATCAAAGAGCTGATTTAGAAGGTTGCAACTGTTGGTCTTCCCGAATCTCTTCTATCTCTGCTTTCATTGTCTTCCAAACAGGACCTTGTGTCAGGCCCCCTGGGCTTGGAGAGATGAAAGGCATTGTGATTGGACTTTATATGCAGCTTTATAAAGTTTTTTTTTTTTTTTAAGTGAGAGCAGCCTCTTTAGGTAATATTTGCTTGGCCTGCCTCAGGTATCGTATCTCATACACAGTACAATAATATAAATATATGTATATGTATATTTATATATATATATATATATATATATATATATATATATATATATATATATATATATATATATATATATATATATATATATATGTGTCACATCAAGTATTGGCACCCAATATCTTAGCAAATTTCGGGTGCATCTCCCAAAACGTATCTCAATAATTGTAGAAAATGGAGGCACTCACGGGTCTAAGTGTTAGTGGGTTTATTGAACTTCTTATTTGTTCCCTCACATCAACGCGTTTCGGTTCCTTTAAAACTGTCCTCATGTGAGAAGTTCAATAAACCCACTAATATATATATATATTAGTGCCATGAGTACTTTTCAATAGGGATGCACCGAATCCAGGATTCGGCCAAATCCTTATGCCTGGCCGAACCGAATCTGGAGGCAAATCTCGTGCATATGCAAATTAGGATTCGGTTCGATATTCGGGCAAATCTTCCGCAAAGGATCTTGGGGTTCCGCTGAATCCAAAATAGTGGATTTGGTGCATCCCTACTTTTCAATATTAGTAAAACTCCAACTATGTGTGCAAGAAGCCAAAGCTTTGATTTTTTTTATGATGGCAATAACTATTGATTATCTCTGTTTAGATTTCCCCTTTGTACCCAGTCACACTTAAAGAACTGTCCCAAGATTGTTACTGTGCAGGGCGGGTTCCAGCTCGTTTAGCCGTAGCTGCAGGCAGTGATTCGACATACCGATAAGGGAAAGGCAAATCGACGTGTCCATCTTTGCTTCCGTCTTCACTGTAAATCCCTGCTCAAAGAAAAGTCAGATACCTCACATTATCCCTGACCTGTGGCTTAGCTGCACTGATCTCTCTAACCTGTTGCACCAGAATTGTGAACCAGTTCAACAACTGTGCTGAGCTTTCTAACCAGCGGCGCGCCTATTCTCAATCACTGCACAAGTGCCCCAGTCCCAGTGTGCAGCTATACTGAACTTTTTTATCCTGTTTCACAGCTATGCAGTGTTAAGGTGGCCATACACGGGCCAATGAAAGCTGCCGACAGACCGTGTCGGCAGCTTATTGGCCCGTGTATGGGGCCCCCCGACGGGCTTCACCGATTGAGATTTGGCCGAATGTCGGATAGGACAAAAAATCCCGTCGGATCGCGGCCGCATCTATTCGTTGATGCGGTCCCGCGATCCGACTGCCCGTTAGGCATCGTCCCACGATCGGATCAGCCCGATATTGCCCTCCTCAAGGTGGGCATATCGGAGGGAGATCCGCTCGTTTGGCGACATCACCAAACGAGCGGATCTCTCCATGTATGGCCACCTTTAGTCTCCTGCCAATGAGAAAATTACTTGATTTGTTGCTACGGGCAAATGTACTTGTGCAAGCTAGAGCCTATGGGGTCCGTTTACTAAAGCGCGGTAAATTTGACTTTAAAGGGATCCTGTCATGGGAAAACATGTTTTTTTCAAAACGCATCAGTTAATAGTAGTGATCGGCGAATTTATTTGCCAGCCGCGAATTCGCGGGGAATTTCAGCGTTTCCCCCCCCCGGCAAATACATTCACGAAATTGCCACGAAAAATCGCCAGCAGCAACAATTCCAATGCCGCCGACAATTAAAGGCGCCCATTGACTTTAATGTGCATCGGAATTGTCGACAGCGTCGGAATTCTTGCCAGGGTCAGAATTGTCGCCGGCATCGGATTTGTCGCCGGTGTAAAAAAAAATGGCGCCACGCCAAATTCGCGTTTCACTAATTTTTCTCCATTTTGCAAATTTTTTTGACACACGCAACAATTCCGGCGACAATTAAAGGCACCCATTAGTTTAATGTGCGTCGGAATCGTCGAAAATTCAGGTTATGCAAATTTTTTGCCATTTTGTTGGAAATTAACAAGTTTTTCGCCAAACAGGAGAAATTCACCCATCACTAATGGCGATGCACCACTGTGTGTATCCGTCTTCTGGCCAGATACTTCCCTACGAAAGCAATCTCTAATGTGCTTCCATCTGAGTTGAATTTCTTCAACTCTTACCTTACCTTTTCGTATGTTTTTTCACCATCTAAAAGAGATTCCCAGCCTGTAATAAGTTCAACTGCCACCTCATCCCACAGTTGCTTCCTTATCAGCTTATTGTGGTAAGACCAGTCATATACAGTGCTGGTCGTTCTTCCACCAAATCAATAAGCCTATCTGTATCTAAATAGTGCTTTATTAAAGGTAGAATCTACATTCTGCGTTCTTCCTCGTCTGTTTGCTACTGCCGATTTCCTATAACTATGCTATTTCTGATCTATCGCTCCGAAAAGGGTCTCTGTGTGTTTTCAGACTGCTGGCGCTTTCAAATAGCATTGTGTGCGCGGTCCCCTGCGATTTGCCGTGTTTTCTATGCTACGACAAAACAAACCACTTGTCGCTGAGACTTGCTTTTTAAAAACGTGGGCGACAAATCTTCCCGTGTGTCTCAACCCTAAAACCGGACACATATAGAATCCACATGGCTAATTAGCAATTCATTTAGATGCATGCTGCAGGCTTAACTGATTTGTGCAGCCATGCAACATGCATCTAAATGAATTGCTAATTAGCCATGCATAGTGATGGGCAAATAAATTTGCCTGGCGCGAATTTGCAAAGAATTTCCGCGCTTCCCCGCTGGCGAATAAATCCGTGAAACTCCCACGAATGTTTGCTAGCGTCAAATATTTTTTGGAAAAGTTAACACGCGTTAAAATCACCGCGCGTCAACGCTATTCGCCCATTGATTTTATAGCTGGCGTCAAAGTTGGCGATAGTGACTTTATGGATTCGCGTAACGGCCAAAAATGTGTAAAACTTAAAAATTGGACGCAGCCGCCTATTTTCAAGTTTCACAAATTTTTGGCCGTTACGCGAATTTCGGCAAAGCGAGATGGAGAAATTTGCCCATCACTAGCCATGCAGGCTGTGTATTCTATATGTGTTCAGTTTTAAAGGGATGAGATGGCAACCCTATCTGTGCTCCCCTCCTATGTATCATGCTAAACTAAACTTTGGGATTGTTGCTCGAGTCTGCACAACTTTCTCTGCTGTTGCACGGACAATGTGAACTTTCTAACCTGTTGCAGATAAGGTGCTTGTTGACTGCACAGCTAATTATGGCTCTGTGCATGTTACACAATCAAGATCATACATATGTCTTTGCTCAAGGAAAGACTGGGGAGAATAAAGCTCAGTAAAACTCCTTTTATGTCACTGCAGGTTTTACAACCCTAAAGCCAATCTGATCAACCTGACTTGCTCCACCACAACATCGCTAAATCTTATGGTGAACCAAAAGATGGTGGACAGGCTAAAGTTGGCCAAACACACGCCGATGATCTTGTACACAAAAACATTTTGTACTGTTTTCTTTGTGTTTATGGCAGCCAGCTGATCCTGACTGATAAAGGTTGTTTCAGGATTTGATCAGGTTAGAAAACTTTCTTTGCCAAAGAAACATGTTGGGCATTGGGATCAATGATTTAACTATAGAAGAAGCAAAAGCCAAGGGCTTATAGGATGGAGAGTACCTGGTTGGTCTATGACTGTCATAATAGGAAATACATTACCTAACAATGGTGTCACCCAGAGCAGTCATTGGAGGGAGGGGGGCAATAAGAGTAAATTTAGAGATGAGTCTTTATTTGCTATCTTTTATTGTCTTATATTGTTAGTGATTTGCGAATTTGTCCCGTTTTGAGAAATGGCGAAAAATTTGCTAAATGCATTAAAGTCAATGGGCGTCAAAATGATTATGATGCGCATCAATTTCGACGCCTGCGACAGTTTTTATATGCACGCCTATTTTGTCCAAATGCATTAGAGTCAATAATAAATAATTTTGACGCACGCCCCAATTTTTTGGACACGCCAGATTTTTCGTCGTCTAATTTTCTCAACAGTTGCACGAATATATTCGCCGGCGGCGAAATGTGGAAACTCTCTGCGAATTTTCGCCTGCCAAATTTATTCGCCCATGCCTACTTATTGTTACTCATGGACCAATAGCAGGCTGATTAATAACAGAAATAGATTTAAATACCTGTAACATTCTTTTTAAACTTGAAGGGGAACTTAGAATATGAGTAAGTGCCCCAATAGGCACGAAACGCGTTAGGTCTTCATGTCCTAATACATTTTTCTACTTTTTATATTTTTCTCTTTATTTTTGGAGATCCTCACATCCTTTTGGATACAGTGTTTTTGAACTTAGAAAATGACCAAAAAAGTGTGACTTGAAACCAAGATGTGTGTTGTTTTTTTTTTAAAAAAAACCTGCAAAATCAGATCTCTAAGCTTTTCACAGTAGAGGGTTTAGGGCCGGATTTACAAAGCAGGCGCCCCAAGGCTCGCTGCTTGTTACCCACGTCTCCTTCCTTTATGCACATGCGCAAATTTTTAGCATCGGTCCAGAGTACTGGGCATTGGTGCACAGGAAATTTTCAAAAATGTATTTCCTGCATGCCGCCCAACTAAAATTCTGCTGAGCTAGGCCCGGGCCTTTGTGTTCTTTCCACAAATCCAGGCCTTAGAGGATTTTTTCTCCCCATGGAAGGGTCGCCTCATCAGGACATTTGGGATTGTCTCCTGTCATTCCCTCTAGTGCCAGGATGTCTGTTCCTCCATGCAAACATAAGCTTTGTAAGGCTCATTAACAATGACTCTAGTGATCCGCATTTTCACAAATTTGCTGTGAAAATCCGATGCCGGCGACCGTTCTGATGCTGGCAACAATTAAACAGACACCCATTGACTTTAATTTGCGTCAAATGTCACTGGCGCTGAAGTTGTCGCCGGCATCAATTTTGACGCTAGCCAATTGTCGCTGGTGCCAAAAGTCCTGTTTTGCGAATTTCACGGGAAATTCACAAATTTTGTGGAAAAACGAAACAGGACAAATTCGCCCATCACGAACAACAAGCAATTTTGTTTACTGTGAGTTATAATTGCCCTTCTAACCCAGTCCTATGTTGAGTAATTCTTTCATATACATATGTGATTATAGTTTTTATACTTTGTATCATTTTTTTTGATACTTAAAACCCCTGTATTATGGAGACCCCCCAAGTTAACGTGAGTCATGCATAAACACCATCGGAAATGCCAGATTTATACACACTCAGGCACTTGTATATGTAGGTCACCATAACGTTGGATCTTATCGTTGTCCAAGAAATCCAAGCCACACTTAATAGAGTTATTGGCAAGGTCGTACTGGGCCAGCAGGACACCAGGAAAAACCCAGAGGGTCTCTACTCTCGCGGGCCCCGCTGGCCCAGACGTGCTACCCGCGGGCACCTGAGCTATTTCCTGGAATGGGGCCTAGGGGGTTGTGCAGGCCCTTGATGTGGGTGCTCCAGGGTGCCTGGATGCCCCCTCTTCTGATGCTAGTGATTAATATCCTTTTAAAAGATTAGGGCCCAAAACTGAACTGTATACTCAAGATGAGGCCTTGCCAGTGACCTATTAGGGCAGAGACATGCAAAGATTCGGGGAGATTAGGCGCACGGCGAAAAATCAACTCTTCTTCGGGCGACTAATCTCCCCAAACTGCCATCCCGCTGGCTAGTATCTAAATCGCTGGGGGGATGGCACTCGGATCACTTCATTTTCCGAAGTCGCCCGTAGTTTCCTCGTGAGACGGCTTTAGAAAACGAAACGTGCTCTGAATGCGATCCCGCCGGCAATTTACATTCTAGCCGGTGGGAAAGCAGTTCAGGGAAATTATTCGCCTGAAGAAGAGGAGATTTGTCGCTGGGCGACTAATCTCCCCGAATCTGAGCGTGTGTCTCTGCCCTTAGTCGAATGGCTATGCCTCACGAGGAAACTTCGGGTGACTTTGGAAAACGAAACGCTCTTAGTGCCATCCCGCGGCCTGACGAGTGACCGTCTCCTTGTTCTACAAATTCACAAACAAATTAAAATCGTTGCATTATGAAAGTCATGGCAGATAAATGAGAGTTTTGACTGCAGCTTTTCTTATTTACATTTTATATATTTGACCACAGATTAATCGGGAGACCATGGACATTTGCGGTGAGATGGCTATGGAAATGGATCTGGCTCATATGCGCAAACGTCACTGTATGGACGAGATTGGGGAATATCCAACCAGTGTAAGTTGCAAATTTTAAATTCCGTGTACAAAGTTTACAGATACTTTTTGCATTGAGTGTTGCCAGGCTGCAAGGGAAACTCTGCTAAAGCCTTTTTGTAATGTAAAAATTTAATTCTAAGCAGCTTTTCAATATGCATTCATTACCGTTTTTCAGTGGCTTTACAGTTCTTTGTAAGGATAGTTGAAAGCATTATTTGTTTGTCCCGTTTTTACACTGCTGGCTCCGACTCCTGAAAGCCAGAAGACAGATCTCCTTAAGACAAGGGTCCAGCTCTTCCAATGAATCTTTAAAATTTTGGCCTTTGTTACATTGTGATTGACCCGGGAGAGGTGGTAGGGGGTCTATTGAGTGCAGACAGGGCAAAGCCCACTCTATGACCAGCCTTCCAAGTGTAAGAATACCTTTATTCTCACGCAGGCCAATTGCTAGCCAATGTGAGCCCATATAGAAACAGTCCTGTCTGGTGCTATAGTGTGTGTGAATGTATACTATAGACTGTAAGCTTCACTATGGCTGGAACTAATGTGAATAATCTCTCTAAAGCTCTGCCGAATATGTTGGCTCCATACAAATGGCAGCTATGGATATACGTTGCATTTCCCAATTGGAATCATGGTAACAAGGTTTTGCAGTCTTTGCCATGTGGGCCTGAGGACAGCGGGGATTCCTGGACAGTTTTGTCTTATGTGAATTAATAATGTTTTCATACGGTCGCATCGGTTAGTAGACTGGAATTGATTCTGATGGGATCTGGAAGCATTTTCCCATGCTAAGTGCAAATGTATTGTCCATTAGTGCTTTCTGTGGGACCTGCCGGCCACTGGTGGACTAAATGATTCACGTGAAAGCCAAATGCACAAGGGTCACCTGTTCAAAAAAGAAGACCCTGTCTGGATAATGCCCTGAGTACTCTCGGTATTATGTATATATTTTACATTAACCTCGCTCTGTTGGCTGCGTGTGATGAATATATGGAGCCGTATTCCTGTTCACCGTGGTTGAGACGTTGCAACGACTTGTAGTGGGTCATTAAAGGGGACCTGTCACCCTAAGAAATAATTTCAAATTCTTTTCTATCATGTTAGTTGAGCAAAATAAACTTTACTTACACTGTATTTATTATTTAAATTTTGTTTCCTTCTGTCTTGGAATTAAACAATCAGAGCAAGCAGGCAGCTGCCATTTTGTGGACACGCTTATTAAGGGAAATTGTGTATCACCCCAAAACCTTGTGTATGAACCAGAATGGGGGACATAATGTCCATGTGCAGTGCCCTACACAATTATAGAGCCTGAGGAGGGAAGGGGGAATGTGAGGAGAGCAGTGACATGTAGGAAGTGCTGAATGGAAAGTGAAAGTAATTGACTGCCCCTCCTCTATGCCACAGGCATAGAGGCGGGGCAGGTAATATTTGATTGACAGTTTAGATATTTAAACACCTTTATAACAGGTATGGATGTTTTAATGAAAAAAATTTTTAGGGTTTCATATTTAATTTGCAAAGGACTTTCATTATGCAGCTTTTTATTTGTAGGTGACAGGTCCACTTTAAAAAGATGTACAAGGAAGGAAGCCCTTTAAAACTGGCACTGCTTAGCTGTTTTACAGAACTCAGATTCTGGGCAGCAATAGAAATGCATAAAGGAAAGTTATCCTTTAAAAAGATTTCTTTGCAGGGCCAGTACTACAGATAGACAGAAGATGCACATACCCAGGGTACAACACCCCAAGTTGAGGTGCTTGTCTCCCCAACGATCGCTCCTCATTCACCTTCCCCTGTTGTTGCCCTGCCGAGTGGTGGGCTTGGCACAAAGGGGTCCAGTGAAGGCAACTTGCAGCCCTCAATAGGTGTTCTTACATTGTGACTTGCAGCATCCCTCTGAAAGATATTGGGTGCGTCTCCCAATAACACTGTTTCAGGGCCTAGCAGCTCTAGTTGGAGTTGGGATCAAGGAGGAAGCTGTATATAGAAAAGTCCAATTTGCGTTATCCGAGGGGTTAAGAGAGTTTGTAGCTGTATCCAGGCCAAAATTTCAGGGAACAGCAAGTAGCAGAGTCAAAGTCAAAGCAGAAGGCGAGGAACCAATGAATGAAGACAAGATCGCAATTTAGGAGCACCCAGGACCCTTTAGCAAGAAAGACCTATATTCAGGCATTGAACCCAGTTCTCCAGCATCCTTATATTTAGAATTTCCATGCCGAAATGTGGAGCGATGACGTCATGCACACAACACAGTATGATGATGATGATGATGCCAGTAAGCTGCCATGGTCGCCACCATCTTGGTGGAGTGCTCTGCAGCCAAGCTGTCCTTGCACTGTTGGTGGAATTTGCTTCCATTTATACATAAGAGGTTGGGCACTGATCTTAGGGTTCACCTGGCTCTAAGTTGCTATACATTTCTGTTAATGCATATGTTTTGCAGAAGCGCATGTGCAGAGGCCTGGAGAACATCACTAATGGAGGTGGCATTTTACTCAACCAGCTGAATGAATGTGACATGGTGTATTTACAAATGCAAATGGCAGCCAATAAGAACTCTTTCCAGACCGTAACCCCACAGAGACCCCAGAATACAGTGGTAAGTGCCGTGTCCTCTTGTTCTTCATAATGGAGCTTGTGCTTTGGGTCCTTGTATTCTAATATTCACTTTGTCATTTTCAGCCCCTTCAGGTTCATGGAGGCCCCGGGCCTTGTCCAAGGTGTATTGCTGGGGAATCTGTAAGTATATATTACATTAAAAAGTAGAAAGAGAGACTTATTCTGGGAGTAGGCAGTGAGGTTAACATACAGTTACAAAAGGATTCATGTTTAATGGATTTTAACATTGGAATAACAAAATGGCATTTTATGTTGATTCAGCCAAATAAATATTGAGAGTAGCAATAATGAGAATGGGAATGTAGAGACGGCACAAGTGGATTTTTATCTCTTTGCCAGTATTGATGGCATATCTTATAAATAACGTTCACAAATTCATTATTCCCGCTCCCAATAATGCTGTTTCATTTATTAGTTTCACCGCCGGGCTGATAAGCATTTAGCAGAATAATAGAAAAATTGGAAAAGTGATGATGTCTTACATCCTCGCATGTTTTATCACTGCTTCAGACATAAGGGACTGCAGCAAAGGAGCACTTGTTAGTTAGTTAGTTTTTTTTTTTTTATTGTAATTTGGCCTTGTGCGATAGACGTGGAACAATCACTTACATGAAGGGGGGTATGCCTAAAACTCATACAATTTGAGGGGTTTTTTTTGTTTGTTTTTTACTATAAAAACCAAATTTTTAGTGGAAAAAAACAACAAATTTTTTTAAGCTTATTATACCCGAGGATGAAATAAAATCAGAATCTGAAAATCTGCCATCTTAGACTGAGGTTGTACATAAGTCAATGGGAGAGGTCCCTATCCTATTTGGAAGTTTCTGTGGTCTGCCCTGGAATTATCTTGAAAATCCGACTATTTCTAACTTTTTTGGGGCAAATATCGAGCAATTTCGAGAAACAAACTCCGAAAAAATCATAAGTTTTTTTTTCATGTATGTCCCAATCCGATTAAATTTGGTGGGACTTTTTTGATTAAAAAAACTTTGACAACTAAGGCCCAAAGTGTTTTTTCTATGGCCTAGATTGAGAAAAAAAGTAAGGTTAGGTGTCAGATACTTTAGATTAAAATGATGACTAAAGTCTAAAATTGAATATGGCTAGAAATGCTGTCATTTATAAACTGAATATACAGTAACAACCCATAACTGTAAAGATCCAGGGATTCAAAGTTGTCCAAAGGAGTTTGCCATCTTAGATCTTGTTAGTCCTTCTGTGGCACTGCACATACTGTGCTGCTGTTAAAAAGCTAAACTTAGAGATTTCGACTAGGTCACCTTTAGTGATGGGTGAATTTCTCCAGTTTTGTCAAAAAATTTGCAGATTTCCAGCAAAATTGGAGAAACAGTGAAAAAAAATGCGAAACTCGAAAATTAATGTAGTGGAAATTTTGATGCTGACGTTAAAGTCAATGGACGTCCGAATAGTGTTGATGCGCGACGGTTTTGCTGCTAGCAACTTTTCCCGACCTGCATCCAATTTTTGCGGGCGAAAAGCGGAAATTATTCGCCCATCGCTAGTTGCCTTTGATTAATTAAAAGCAGGGCCGCTCCTGCCATGAGACAAGGTGAGAACCTTGTCTCAGGCGGCACAGAGTGGCCATTTACCAGGGGCAGCAAAAAGCCGCTTCTGGTAACTTTAAAGGGATACTGTCATGGGAAAAAAAATTTTTTCAAAATGAATCATTTAATAGTGCTGCTCCAGCAGAATGCTGCACTGAAATCCATTTCTCAAAAGAGCAAACAGATTTTTTTATATTCAATTTTGAAATCTGACATGGGGCTAGACATATTGTCAATTTCCCAGCTGCCCCAAGTCATGTGACTTGTGCTCTGTTAAACTTCAATCACTCTTTACTGCTGTACTGCAAGTTGGAGTGATATCACCCCCTCCCTTTCCCCCCCCCAGCAGCCAAACAAAAGAACAATGGGAAGGTAACCAGATAACAGCTCTCTAACACAAGATTAACTAACAGCTGCTTGGTAGATCTAAGAACAACACTCAATAGTAAAAACCCATGTCCCACTGAGACTCCTTCAGTTACATTGAGAAGGAAAAACAGCAGCCTGCCAGAAAGCATTTCTCTCCCAAAGTGCAGGCACAAGTCACATAACTGGGGCAGCTGGGAAATTGACAAAATGTCTAGCCCCATGTCCGATTTCAAAAATCTGTTTGCTCTTTTGAGAAATGGATTTCAGTGCAGAATTCTGCTGGAGTAGCACTATTAACTGATGCGTTTTGAAAAAAACATGTTTTCTGATGACAGGATCCCTTTAAGAGCTGAATTTTTATAACTGAAATTCAGCTGTGCTAGTGCAGCGAGCACAATAGTGAGCACTGCACTACGCGTTTCGTGTGTGTGTGTGTAGTCGCCACTTCTTCAGGGTAAAAAAAGTGCCGACTACACTGGAACGAAACGTGTAGGCTTTCATAACTGCACACTGTTATTACGCTTTCACAATATGTGATATAATAAAGCCGGATTGGTATTACCCAGCGTCTTCATACGGAACGGTCAGCGCTACAAACAAGCATCATTTTGTGCAAATTTGCCATTAACAGAATGTAGGGTTTTGGGTGCTGCATACGGACATGGGCTTTGTTTGGTGTTGGTATCCCTTTAAGTCCCTTTGCTATCATAAAATGCCATGCTCTGGGCTTGCATATCCATTGTGGAGGAGGAAAAGTGGAAATGTGGGCAATATCAGTACTTGTCAGCAATTCTCCCCTTGCATTTGCTTTTCTTTTGTGAAGTCTCAGGAGGGGCACACTCTTATATTTGCATCAGGTTGCCTGTGTTCTCCTATCAGGGAAGAGCTGAGACATCAGCAGGGGAGGCCAGGGATAAAAGGTTCAATTTCAAGCTGGCTGCTAAACTCAATGAATACTTGAAAGGCATCAGCGGAGCCCACAGTTCTTACAAAACACTTCGTTCATCTGGCCCTCCTGCTGTCTCCATGACAAGTCACTTTACATTGTGAATTTCCTGCAAAGCTCGGAGAGGAGACCTTCCTGTAGCTTTCCCTTCCAAATTGCTTGTTTAGATTTGTGATAAGTAGGCAGTTCAGTCTTTCTTTTTACTTTTTACTTTAAAAGGCATGTAAAGAAAAAAAATAAAATCCCATATTTACTTTCTTTAATGAAAAAGAAACCTATCTCCAATATACTTTAATTAAAAAATGTGTACTGTTTTTACAAGAAACCTGACTGTATGCAGTGAAATTTACTTCATATACTGCTGTGGATAGGAATTGTCAGACAGTCCCTAACTGCTGAGCAGGGAAACAATCATACTTATGAACAGCAGGGGGAGCTCCAGCCTTAATCCCCAGCCATGCAGAACTCAAGCAGCTTTGTTTGTTTCCTTTAGAGCAGTTGGCGACTGTGTAGAGATTTGTATTGGATTTTATTTTTGCCTTTACATCCCCTTTACTGTTTCCAACTCCAGCTGCAGGGACAAAGATCATGGAGCCAGATTTAAACAGATAAACTGGGATTCTATTTGAGGATTATTTTGCAAAAGCCTTGGTTTTGCAGAGTTGGAGAAAGTTTGTATTAAACAATACAAAAACTATAAAATCCACATTAGATTACATGACAACACAGGACCCAGTGCAGTCTGTATATTCTGATTATTAATTGGTCTTGCTGTATTGGCTTCTGACAGATATTATTTGACTTGTGCTGTTTTGATCATTTATGACGATCCCTAAGCAGCCCTGACCACACTGAGCATGTGCACAGTCTTGGTCTTGCAAAGATGTTTAACAAAGTTACAAGATGGTGACCCCCTGTGGCCAACTTTGTTTGTTAGGCTTGTGGTGCAGTAAGTTTATGTTTAGTATACAAAATACAGCATTTCTAGCCTTATTCTATTTTAAACTTTAGTTCCCCTTTAAATGTAGATTTTTAATTACTTTCTGTGTTTCCGCTGTGTCTTGTGTAGTTTCAAACACGCAAATAACACATACATGGATTCCTTTGTCTGTAGAGAAGCTACCTTCAGTCATGTTTTACCGTGGAATTAGAATATTTAGCCAAAACTTTCAGATCAGTTAAATTTATAACGTTATATCTGTATAAATTAAAGTGATTCTTGATCATTTTGTTTTTAATAATTCCAGGGCCACATAAACCATATTTTGGGGCATTAGACCGGATACAGGGGACCGTCCAGAGGCATTCCATTCAGACTTTACTGTTGAGCAACAGGACTCTCTGATTCTGATGTCCCTTCGTGCTGCTCATTTCATTACATTCATTTGTTTGAAGAGGAACCACTCCTGTGTTAGAACTGTATCTACATGATGTGTATTCACAACCTTTGCTATTTGCACAACTCTACCTGTGGACTCTTTTCCAGACTGGTCCCTTAACGGAGCACAGTTGCAGCTTCTACATATTTCAATGGACAAATCATAGTTTATTTCTTTAATATACAGTAGTATATTGTTGGCATCATACACTATATGGCCAAAAGTATCCTCACACCCCTCCTAATTACTGATATTTAAGTCGCAGCCTTCATTGCCGAAACAGGTGCCACTAAATGATTCAATGACATTCTTCACAATTCCATGTTTCCTAATTTGTGGCACTAGTTTAAGCAAGACCCTTTCCTGGCTATAACCCCATGCACAAAGAGATGACCTAAAAATGGGTTTGCTGAGATGGAAGTGGAAGAACTTGACTGGTCCTGACCTCAACCCAACTGACCAACTGTGGGATGAATTGGAACACTCACCCCCAACGTCAGGTCTGACTCCCATCATCCGTGGCCAACAGGGTTGGCTGGTTTCCAGCCAAATTGGGCAACTAATTTAAAGCCCAGGTGGGTTTTGAAACTACAAACTAGCCAAGGTACAGATTTCCGCTACTTTTTTGGACCTTTGGCTGGTTTTTACTTTGGAAACCAGCCAAAGTTTTTTTTTTTCTTGCCCTAATGTGCCACGCCTGTGTCTCCCGGTGTATGTTGGGTAATCTAGTTTTTGTTTAAGAATTTGTAGACGGCCAAGTTAAATGTAAGACCACAATACCCAGCATGGGTATGGCAATGGGACGGACTTGTGTAGAAGCCGGGAGTTAGCAGATTTTGGGCTCTGTACTCGAGTCTCCCATCCCTCTTGAGCATTCTCGCATTTTCCGGTAATTTTCCTCAATTTCAGACAATTTTGGAGCAAAAATCTGCTGGCCAGCAAAATGTCTAGAGATTGAGCTGTTTTACTAATATTTATTGATATAGTATATGTATTAGGGCCTCATGGGACCCCTATACCTCCTGAGCCCCCCTCTATATTTACGCCCCTGGTGACAGGCGAATTTTTTCAATTTTGCTTCATGGAAAAATGTGCAAATCAGTGAAAATTGAAAAAGGCATATTTTCGCATATATTCATTTATTTTTAAGACTTTTTTTTTTCACTGCACGTATTGTGCTGTTTTTGGAGTGCCTCTTGGCTAGTTTTGGGCTGGTTTTGAAAATCAGACCTGGCAACCGTGGTGGCCAACCTCTTGGGTAAAATGGAATGGGGAACTAACCCCACCAACAACGTTCCAACATCTAGTTAAAGCAGGGGTCCTGTAATGTTCACAGCGGGAAGCCACTGTAACGGGAGTTGGTCTCACACCAGATAGTGGGTGTGGTTGAAGCCCAGGGAAATAGCCACAAACACTTGGAGCAAGCATGGTGAATTCGCAAGTTTTAATGGAACTGAAGATGAACGCAGAATACAGAACAATAATACAGGATCAGGACAGCCCCAAGAGCCTCCAGTGGCTCACTCGGTAAATTCACCGACTCTGCACTGAAAGTCCAGTAACCCCAGTGTTCAAATCCCGGTTGGTCCTTACAGGTCCCCAACATTTTTTTTACCCATATGCCACATTCAAATGTAAAAAAACTTGGGGAGCAACACAAGCATGAAGAAAGTCCCTTAGGTGCCAAATAGGGGTATAATGGCTATTTTATAGACCCTATGTGGACTGGCGGCCTACAGGAGGCTCTACTTGGCAGAATATAATTAGTTTTTATACAATTAAAACTTGCCTCCAAGCCAGGAATTGAAAAATAAACATCTGCTTTGAGGCCACTGGGAGCAACATCCAAGGGGTTGGTGAGCATCATGTTACTCACGAGCTACTGGTTTTGGGGATCACTGAGTTAAAGTGTCACTAGAAAAGTAGACTGTTAATACCCTCTGTTTTGAATTGAGATGTTGTACAGGTGTGAGGTAGCCACATTTTTTTCTGGCCATATAGTTTACATATATACAGGGAACTAACGTCACTATGCAAATTTGTAAACCATTTTTTATTTTTGTAACACAGGAATTTTATAATAAGGTAATCTGAAAATGTACTTTAATTGTGGCATAGTTTCGAGTTTTAGTTAAGCTGATTGCTTACCATCATTTTTAAGATTCTTTACTTTTTACTTTTTGAATTTTATTCTACAAGGAATATAAAATAGCCTTTTGTAATTAACGTTCTTGATTGCTCAGGAGAAAATAGTGTTAAAGTGGATTGTGATATTGTAAAGTCCACCTATTTTGAAAAAAAAAATGTTTGAATAAAAAAAAAAGTAGAGCATTAACATTGCAGTGCTGTTTTCTGTCTAAGTTGTGTTTATTTCCTTTCCCTTGAATCTATGATGAGGAAAATGGGATTTTGGATAGACAAATCTTGATTAAAATCTAATCTTCAGCTTTCCAACCCCTCTTGATTTCCCAAACCACCATATACTACCCATTTTTCATGGGTAGAACTATGGCTCCAAGGCTTAAAGGAACGGTAAGATCAAAAAATGTAAAGTGTCCGCAAGTTATGACAATATAATGTACTGTTGCTCTGCACAGGAGTGCTCCCCCATGGGGACAATCATTCAAGCACAGGATACTCGGATAACAGATAAGTTCTGAAGAGTCTCATTGTATACTACAGAGCTTATCTGTTATCTGCTGTGTATCCTGTGCCTTTTCTCAATTTTCAACTTTGAATGGCTGCCCCCATGGCTACAAAGCAGCTTATATAAACTATAGTAGTACTTATCTGTTATCTACTGTGTATCCTGTGCTTGAATGGCTGCCCCCATGGCTACAAAGCAGCTTATATAAACTATAGTAGTACTTATCTGTTATCTACTGTGTATCCTGTGCTTGAATGGCTGCCCCCATGGCTACACAGCAGCTTGTTTATATAAACTATAGTAGTACTTATCCGTTATCTACTGTGTATCCTGTGCTTGAATGGCTGCCCCCATGGCTACACAGCAGCTTGTTTATATAAACTATAGTAGTACTTATCTGTTATCTACTGTGTATCCTGTGCTTGAATGGCTGCCCCCATGGCTACACAGCAGCTTGTTTATATAAACTATAGTAGAGTTTAGACTGAACGCTAGCGCAAGTCGCTTTGAATGCCGAAGTAACGCTAGCGAAAATTCACCAGCGTTCTGCGCCCTTGACACAAGTTCGCATTTTAGTAAATTAGCGTTGTCTGAGTGAATTTTCTCCTACATTAAGTAGGCGAAATAACAGCCTGCCAGAAAGCCGTTCCATCCTAAAGTGCAGACACGAGTCACATGACTGGGGGTAGCTGGGAAACTGACAATATGTTTAGCCTCATGTCAGATTTCAAAATTGAATATAAAACAATCTTTTTGCTCTTTTGAAAAATGGATTTCAGTGCAGAAGTCTGCTGGATCAGCGCTATTAACTGATGAAAAAAAATGTTTTCCCATGACCGTATCCCTTTAATGTCTTTACATGCCCTGATAGTCGGGTAGTATGGTCAACACCCCATTTAACTGTTCCAATTAATCACGAGAACCGTAACAAACATCATATTCAATATCAAAGTATCCCTGCAATAAAGGAAAGCAAAAAAAAAAAAATGCAATCGTCTGTGAAAATATGCCATTTTTTGACAACTGATGGTTATGCTATTACAGAAATGCAATCTCTATGGCAGCATGTTATGGGATTCCATCACAGGGTGTCATTCCTGAGTTATGCCTAAATGGCAGCTTCTCGAACACACAACGCTTTAAATCAGAAGTAGGTTTCCCGCGAGACGCGTCTACCGTTTGATTTATTTTTGATTAAAATGTAAAAATTAAAAATTAAATCAAATGGTGTTAAACTCTCGTGGGGAAACACACTTCAGTTATGAAGTATTCCCCGCGGAAACCTCGGGGATCTTCCAGCTGTATTGTCTCATCTGTGGGTGGTCTTTTTATGTCAAACATAATTAAAATGAATAGCTGTTACAAAGCCCATAGTTGTGCGTACAGATTTATGAACCGTCTGTCACCTGCATCCGCTGTTATGTAAATGGGGGGGGGGCTGAGCAGGCATTTTTTTTTTCGACTTTTTGCTTTTTTTTAATTTTTTTTGCTGTGAAATGCGATGAGAGAAAGAAGATTATTTTCACGCTGACCAAAGGGTAAGTTGCTGTTGATAACATGAAAGCTCATGGTGGTACTTCATTAAAAATATATTCCATAGCCGTTGCGCAGAATCTATAATGCAACGATATAAATAACATCTAAAAGATAACCAGCCAAATACACAAAGCCACCATAGATAAATCATTTCAAGCAAATCTGGCAATATGTAGACCTCCCTCTGTTCGGCTGTAAGGGCAGGACTCGATGATGCGTTTTGACCCGACACGTCACATTGCGACTAAACGCATGCGACCGTCGGATCAATGTAATTGTAACATGCGATTTCTCCTTCACTTCCGTTTTCAGTAAAACATCCGACACGTCGCATGCGTTTAGTCGCATTGCGACGTGTCGGGTCAAAACGCGTCATCGAGTCCTGCCCTAACTCCCAGGCCTTCTTAGAACCTTCTTCTGGGAGTTTAACAACATTGGAATTTCAAATTCATGTGAGTTTTTTTTAAACTCTCTAAAATTTGAATGAATTCAGAATTTGACTTGGGGAAATTTATTAATAAACTCGAATTTTCAAAACTCGGACGAATTTAAATGACCCAAAAGCATGAATCGAATTTGATTTGAATTCAATAAAACTCGACTCGAGTTTTCTCTCTGAAATAACTTGAATGTCAGGACGGCTGCAAACATCTCCAAATTGATCCCTGGTAATTCGGCAGGTTTTAGGTGGCGAATAGTCGAATTCTTAAAGGGCAAGAGTATAATCAATCTCGAAATTCGAATGCAATTTTTAAAAAAAAAAAAAAAAATTTTTTTATCGGGTTTGTCTAATTCCCTAATTCAATTTGACAGTTTTGACCATAAAAAATTTGAATTCGAATTTTCAATTCAACCCTTAATATATTTGCCCCTTAATAAAGGAACACAGGTCAGTGACACCTCGTTTAAAACAATAGTCCATTAAGATGTACAAACGTGCATGTTTTCTGGATCTCTACCATTAATGTAAGGGAGGCTGAATGACATTTAAATAACTTATTTACAGAAAAGGGGGTAGATCAGTGGAAAAGTCTGACAACACTGGAGAAATTTGAACACTGATGGCACAGGAAAAATGGCAGTCTGTGTTTAGGGTTACCTCCTGGCCGGTAAAAATGATGGTTGATCCCAATGTTATTAATAGGGAAAAAAGATAAATATATAGGAAGGCGATAATTTTTTCCAGAAAAGGTGGCAACCCTATATCTGTGTTGCCCAATTCTTTGAGGTAATATTTATAGAAGGCAATAGAGGGTGGATTCAGCTGTTTTGGCACAATGTGTTTGGGCTACTAATAAAAGGAATATCTGTTGCTTTGTGTAAAGTCTAGGCATAGCGTTGGGTGAGATTTGAAGAGAATGCCTCATTGCTCTTCTAGAGACCTCTATAACCTTAGAATGAAGATCAAATAGGGAGGGATTTGGGGCTGACCCCACGTATAAGTTCAACCTTCAATTCTTATTAGGTCACTGAAAAATAATCCCATGTGTCTCATGGACTCCCCTAAACCCGTGAGCTGATCATAACTGTGCTAATTGAAAAAAGGTGTCATGAAAATGGTCTGTGCACGCCATAGGGAAGATCAAGTAAAATCCTGACTGCTGGATGGGGTAAAGTTGCCACATTTAGCCTTACATCTTACATCTTTGCCTGGATTCTGTTATTGCCTAAGAGTGAGAATGCTTAGAGCAGAAGGAAAGGTAAAATGATGAGGGATTTCAGATGGTAAGAGACATTGACCTGGTCTCTTCAAACAAGAGGGTCCTCTTGTTTGAGAGCTGCTTCTCTATATTGTTTTGGTGTCCTTGGCAGCTTCAATAGCTGTGGTGGGTGCCTCGGACACCAGATCAAAAAATACCCTGGGCTGATGCATTTTTTAAAAAAAAAAATGAGCACCGAGTATAGAAGGTAGGCTACTAGAATCTTTGGGGATGCCTAACAAGTGATTTTACCTTTCCTTCTCCTTTAAGTATTATAATTTCTAGCTCTACCTTACTTGTGTTGGGGTGGGGGTCTTAAAACAAATTAACCGCGCATCATCAACCAATGACCTCTCAGCTTCTACTTGCAAGTGAAATAAGTGGTCAGAAGTGGGACACTGGACTTCTATGTTCTAGGAAGACCTTCCATACTGGGCCTCAAAAATAGGATTAGTTTGTTTACCTATGAAAGTCCCTACCAAATAGCTGAGGGAAGCTCTCAGTCTTCTATTAACCCAATTAGTACGAAATGCCCTGCACTTGGAGAACATTGTTCCTAATATAAATTCCAAATTCATGGGGTGGTATGCATAAGGGATAAATGGATCTTCATATCTGATACATGACTGTTGTGAAGAATGACAGCCTTGCCTGAAAAATCATCTGCAGCTAGTGCTCATTACCATAATACAGAGGAAATCAGGAATTGTAAGCTTCAGTTTGTTAATGCACACCTATCATCTTTCTCTTCTGTCTACTTAACATGGATCCCTTAGGCTTAAGCACACTGCCTTAAATACAACTTAAAGGTACTCATTTGCATATCTCTGTCTAGGTTTCTTAACACAAGCTCTGTGCTCAATAAATATAATGGATCAACACGAGTGCTCCAATTTTTTCTTTTACGTTCGCTCTGTAGGGTTGAGATTATTCACAGCTTTTCCCCACTTGTTGGAATTGTCTGCCAGAAATGCCCTATACTCCTCTGTGCCCCAGTTATTGAAATGATTGAGTGTTTTTTTTTCTGGTCTGAAAACCACCTATCCCGACTGGTGACTGTTGGTCTTCATTCATGCCAATGACCAATGTCATGGAGGGTTAACAAAAAAAAAACGCAAAAGGGGCAAAAGCCCTTTTTTGTCAGACCGATGAAATAGGATTGACTAAAATAAACTGGGAAAGTTGACAACGGTGACAGCTATATATTTATTGATCTGGGTGGATGGGATTGCTGACGCAATAGACTAGCAGATATGTCCATCTCATCTATACTCTCCTCCTTCAAGTCTGATTCTGTCTTTATGAAGATTATGGAGGCAATTATTTCCTATGTGTTGATGTTTATCTAGATCAGTGATCCCCAACAAGTAGCTCGTGAGCAACATGTTGCTCTTCAACCCCTTGGATGTTGCTCTAAGTATCCTCAAACCAGGTGCTAATTTTTGAATTCCAGGCTTTGGAGCAAATTTTAATTTAATTTTAAGTATAGTGCCAAGCAGAGCCTCCTGTAGGCTGCCAGTCTACATAGGGGCTACCAAATAGCCAATCACAGTCCTTATTTGGCACTCCAAGGGACTTTTTCATGCTTGTGTTGCTCCCAGAATCTTTTTACATTTGAATGTGGCTCACGGGTAAAAAAAGGTAGGGGACTCCTGATCTAGATGGTAGTGATAAGAGTGCAGCAACAGCTGGTTACATTAATGTGTGGAGCCTTTGTAGTAGTGCCATTTTGCAAAGATTTCAGTAGAATGTTTTTAGTGCTGTTAGTGGCCACCTATAGTCCCACTTAGTGGCAAAATGCAGGAAAAATGCTTTTGATAATAAATTCATAGTCAGGGCTGGAACTAGTAGTAACAGAAGGTTGAGAAGTAGGGGTATGCAGAAGAGGCACATTCATAGGCCTCAACTTTGGGGATGCGCCAGGCACATACCTCTTCTGCCTTCATTCCCCTAGTTTTGGCTCTTCTCTAATGGCCGCAGGAGGCTGTGGTTCTGAGAGAGCAGTCCATTGGTCATTGCACAGGGAAGGATGGTGGCAGCTCGAGGATGGTGGCTGCTTGAGGAGGGTCGGGCTTGCATTAGGCACTTGGATTGGTACTGGCAGGCGGGTAAGGCCTTGCCCAAGTGCATCATGGAAGCAATGGGGGTTTGTATACGGACTGTGGAAGGGAGAGCCAGGTGCCTGTTTGTACTGTTGAACTGTGAGGGGGGGCATGTGGATTTTGTGGTGGGGGAGAGGTTAACTAGTGGGCAGTGCTCTTAGCTATGGTTTCATGGATGCATTTAAGCTCAAATGTATGGTGATCTTCAAATGGTTGCAGATACTGGCTCTAGACCACTACTCTTGTGCGTTATTTGCCAGCCTCATCCATGGATACAGGGATCATAACAAGACTATTAAGTGCTCCATTGCTATTCTGTGGGTTGAGATACCATTAGAAAACGTTACTGTACCTTATATCCTTTGAAATGCATCTGTTGACTTCAAGGAGTGGACTAACTCTTCCAATCACCCCACAACACAGGGCAAATGATCTTCATTTCATTACATTACCACTAGAGTCTTAATCTGGTCATAGACGTGCAGATTTATCATTTTATCCAATGAACGATCGTCCATTGCAAACTTCCGACCAACCACTAACCATTCAGATTAAATAAAGTAGTAAAGAGAACACATCTGGAGATGTTCTGGCCATTAATTAACAGACAGCAATCATACAAAGGTTATATCTAACAAATAGTAGTGACATTTGCCCCTTGAAGGCACCCGGATATTGGCCACGAGAAATGTTGAGATGATTCACATGCGGTCCAAATTTCGTATGAACCTTCCTTTATTACAGCTTTCATCTATGGCCAGCTTTAGACCTCTACACATACAGTATGTCCAACATTCCTAGTGAGGGCAGAAAGTTTTTCTCCGCATTGCTTGATGGGACTAGGGTTGCCACCTGGCCGATAAAAATGATAAGATAATTATATAGGAAGGCTGGTATTTTCTTCCAGAAAAGGTGGCAACCCTAGATGGGACCCATCCGTGCTCTTGCTTAGCACTTTGAAGGACCCTAACAAGGAACAGGGTTTTCAGTGTTAACATTTACAGCATTGCAGCCTAGAAATAACTAAATAGATATAATTTAATATCATTTTTAAATTCTGTAAATAACCCTGGCATCACATAATTTATATTTTAGCCTTGATGTGCCCTAACAAAACCCTCAATGCTTCTAAATTGTCCATATATTTGGTGAGCGATTATCAGCATTGCAAAACAAATGACTTCAAGAAAGAGATTATGCCTAACAAAGAATGAAATCTCTTCCTGAGGATGTATTATCCGAGGGGTGTGATGCTTTTTTCCTAAGATGAAAGGAGCAATTGTAATTATCATCCCTTTGAATCTGCAAAATGAAATTTGAACCCCACCGAGGCCACTTTCTCGAGTGCCTTCCGATATTAAAACAAGAGGAATTTGCAAATGACTTTACATATCTAAAACTGAGTAAATTTGAACAAGGGGCACGTTCCCTTTACAGCACATCAGCTGCGACAACAGATTTGAAAGTAGGAAATCAACCATTTTGTAACCCCAGGGCTGTTCATTAAATTATATAAAAAAAGTACATTGCACGCTCACTTGTAAGCTGTCCTTTCTATTAATAATCAGTACCATATCTGTGAATTATTTTGGTAATTACTTTACATAAATAGACTTTTGAGAATGATCACACATGTGTCTTTGTCTTTTATAGCTTGCTTTCATGGTTAATGCCAGATTCTTGACTTCAACGATTTGTATCATATACACTGTGGCTTCAAACACCTTAAATAATGGCTCTGGGGGTAATGATGCTTAATGCTTTGCAAGCTGGGAAGTGCTAAATCCAAGGATTTGGAAAATGCATGAAACTGTAATTCTAAGAAAGGAGAGTTCAGCCAAATTAAAGAGAATACAGCCGCAGCACTGCTCCCCTTATCTGTCCTGCTATGATAAAACTGAGCAGCAGTTAAGGAGCAAGATTTGGGTTGGGGCTCAGATGTCTCTTTTAATGTAGATTATATAATGGCTGATGTCTCTCTTACAGTAATTTATATATAATGTACCCCTGATTTAATTTATATATCTACATAGAAATAAATTAGATTTTTTACCCCTTGGAGAAAAGCATGAGTATACAGGAGGTCACAGAGAAGTTGCAAATAAGGAACAAACTGCTGAGGATTATTTCAGAAATGTTACTATATGACCCCTCCAGAGTCCTCCCACCCTCTTCCCAAACTTCACCACAATGGATGCCAAATACTCCCCCTTTTGCTGTTGTTTAGAAAAAGCACAGAAGGTTGGCAGGAGTTGCTTATAGTCCTCTTCTCAGCAACTGTCAACTAGGAGCATGTTCAGTTGAAGTCAGGTCCAGATTGCCTTAGACTGGTACAATATCTCTGGACAAATCATGTCAAGAGAAGTGATGGGCGAATTTATTCGCCAGGTGCAAATTCGAGGCGAATTTGCCTGTTGCACTGCCAGCGAATAAATTTGCTGGCAAAAATAGCCGTTTCGTGATTTTTTTCTGCGTAATTCATGGTGAAGCGAAACAGGACAACTCCAGTTGGACAGTTCTGATTGTTTTAATAGTCAAAAGAATATGGTTGTGCTCCTGCAACCCCAGTAACACCAGTAGCCCCACGCCCCCAGAAGCCCTATGCCACCAAAGTTAGACTTCCCAAATACCTTCATCTAGAGTGCAGTCAACATGTACGTTGACCCAGATGGCTTAGAGCAATTATCCCCAACCAGCAGGCCTGGACTGTGGGTTCGGGCAAATGCCAGAGTGGCTGGTGTAAGATGTCATAGAGAGTCAATATTTAGTGGGCTGCTGGGGGCAGTTTGGACCTCTATTTACTTAAAACACCTGGGCTTTTTTGAATCCCAGGTTAGACCTGCCAACCAGTGGCTCACAAGCACCATGTTGCTCACCAACCCATTGGGTGTTGTTCCCAGAGACCTTAAAGCAGGTGCTTATTTTTGAATCACTGACTCAAAAGAAAGCTTTAGTTGCATTAGAACCATGTGCACTGACAAACAGCATCTCCTGTAGGCTGCCAGTTCACATAGGGTCTACCAAATAGCCAATCACAACCCGTATTTAGCACCTCCTGGACTTTTTGCATGCTCATGTTGCTCTACATTTGAATGTGGCTTACAGATTAAAAAAAGGAAACCCTGTCTTAGAGCTTTAGGGGGTCATAAAAGTTATGTTTTTGGGTCACTACTAGTACACTGCCTGTGGAAAGAGAAAGCTTCCATTTAAAGGGATACTGTCATGGGAAAAAACATTTTTTTCAAAATGAATCAGTTAATAGTGCTGCTCCAGCAGAATTCTGCACTGAAATCCATTTCTCAAAAGAGCAAACAGATTTTTTTATATTCAATTTTGAAATCTGACATGGGGCTAGACATATTGTCAATTTCCCAGCTGCCCCAAGTCATTTGACTTGTGCTCTGATAAACTCCAATCACTCTTTAGGGCTGGGACACACTGGGCGATTTGGGGAGATTTAGTCGCCTGGCGACTAATCGCCGCGACTTTCCACGACCAATCTTCCCCGAATGCTTCCCCTCTCTCTGCGCCTGGCTAAAATGAAAAATCGCCTGCGCTAATCACACGCGGCGATTCGTTTTCCGAAGTCGCCCGAAGTTTCCTCGTGAGGCAACTTCGGGCGACTACGGAAAACGAATCGCTGCGTGTGATTAGCGCAGGCGATTTTTCATTTTAGCCAGGCGCAGAGAGAGGGGAAGCATTCGGGGAGAAAAGTCGCTGCGATTAGTCGCCAGGCGACTAAATCTCCTCAAATCGCCCAGTGTGTCCCTACCCTTACTGCTGTACTGCAAATTGGAGTGATATCACCCCCTCCCTTTCAACCCCCAGCTGCCAAACAAAAGAACAATGGGAAGGTAACCAGATAGCAGCTCCCTAACACAAGATAACAGCTGCCTGGTAGATCTAAGAACAACACTCAATAGTAAAAACCCATGTCCCACTGAGACACATTCAGTTACATTGAGAAGGAAAAACAGCAGCCTGCCAGAAAGCATTTCTGCTGGCACAATTCACATGACCAGGGGCAGCTGGGAAATTGACAAAATGTCTAGCCCCAAAATTGAATATAAAAAAATCTGTTTGCTCTTTTGAGAAATGGATTTCAGTGCAGAATTCTGCTGGAGCAGCACTATTAACTGATGTGTTTTGAAAAAAACATGTTTTCTGATGACAGGATCCCTTTAAAGTATTTTCTCCATCACTTTTTTCACCCACAAGACTTCCTTATTCCCATATCTCAGCTCCACTGGGCATAGAAGCCATCGTTGCATCATGTTTATGTTTTGTTGACACAATTCCTTTAACTTAGCATTTGCGGTCTATTTGTAAAATTGTTTGTATATCACCCTAATTTGAAAAAAAGAAAAAATCATAATAATAAGACCTTTCACAAGTGTGAATTTATTGAATTATAAGAATAAACTTCTCCCGGCGCGTTCCTAAGGAATCATAAGGTATAGCTACATGACTTATGGTGATGACTCTGACTGTCAAGAAGGAATTAAATACAAACTCTGGGAAGCAATTGTGAACTGCAGAAGTTTCTAGTCAGGCAAATAAATTGGATTTAAGTATATTACAGTCATAATCTTTTTTTTTTTTTACCTCTCTCTAGACAGACTTAGTACACTGAGAAATGAGAATGTATTCTTAGAGAAATCTTGACCTGAGGGAAAAGGCAGTGGGAATCTGGGTTTTCAATAACATAAGACAATAAAGCTTATATTTCCAACCTATTGCAATATGGTAAAAGTATAAAGAGCTTAGCAACTAATAAAAGGAAAGAGTCGCCTAATTCTGCCTCTGAAAATTGGTACGATACAAGGACACTTGAAAATTAAAATGAGTTAGCAACATCTATGAGTCTTATTCAATATGCAGTGAAATAACCTTCCCTCTCCTTACACATTAAAACGTCATTAGTGTTACTGAACTTTTACAGTTTCAAAGGGAACAACATTTCTTTGTGGTCGTTAGTGACTAGTGATGAGCGAAATTTTTCGCTAAGTTTCGCCGCAGAATGGACACCCACAGACTCCAATGGGTGAAAAAAATTGCTGCATGATGAAAAAAATTTCATAGGGCCCATAGGGGCAAATTCACTAAGATTCGTAGTTGCAGCAGCATCGCTTCGCCAGGCGTATTTTCGCCAGCGCTACGCAAATTCACTAAAATCCGAAGTTGCGCTTAGAGGAAGCGCAAGGTTGCGAAGTTGCACTAGCGTTAATTCGCCAACAAAGCGAAGTTACGGTAGCGATGCTTAATTTGCATACGGCGCCAAATTGAATTTACAATGGAAGTATATGTAGCATCACTACACAAGCCTGGGAAACCTTCAAAACAGTACATAAAATATTTATTTTGCCCTACACATGTGCCCACTGTATAGTTAAGGTGCCATGAGTTAGGGAATGTAGGGGGGAAGGAGGGGAGCCCCAAAAAAATGTTCCATCTTTTTCAGCCTATCACCCATAAAAAAAGAAAAAACGCCAGCGTTTTTTGGGACTCAGAAAAATGTTTAACTTTTTTTGAAGCAATCCCTATCTACTCTATTGCGCTTCGCCTGGTCTGAGGTGGCGAAGGAAGTCTAGCGTAAAAGGTAGCGTTCAGAAAAATGCACGCGTCAGTGAATTTGCGTAGTTACGTCCATTGCGCAAATTTGCCAGGCGTAAGGGTGCGAATTAACACTAGCGAATTTACGCCAGTGTCTGTTAGTGAATCGGCGAATTAACGAAAATGCGCTACGCTTGCGAATTAACGCTAGCGTTAGGCGCTTCGTCCTTTAGTGAATTTGCCCCATAGACTTTGATGCATTTTGGCGAATTGTCGCCGTTTCACTAATTTTTGGTGTAAAATGAGTCAGATTCGCCCATCACTATTAGTGACATTAAATTATGTGGAAAACTGTAAATATACACGGGGGGGGGGCCTATTTGTTATGCAGTATAAAAAAACAGCGACATAATTCGCCAGGCATCGCCGTGTAAAAAATGATGTACTTATCAATGTTTGTACTGATTTTCAGTGAGAAATAGCCACTTGAAAAAATGCTACAAAATAATTCACCTCCAATGAAGGCAAATGCCCCAGGAGCACCTTTTGGAAGCCCTACACACAGGTGTCAGGATCAGTAGGCCATACCTGTAGCTGCACTCCTCTAATCCATAGATTTCCCCAGTGTCAGAATGTGGTTTTTGGGCCCATAGAAAAACGTCACCATAAGGGACCCCACCTTGTGGAGAGGCCACCAAGGCCCGGGCCTAGGGCGGTAGGATTTTAGGGGACGGCATGCTGCCTAACCATACCCACATTGGTTCAGAAACACTGGGGATGCGCAGGAGATACGTTTTTTTTAAATTTCCCACACGACAATCCACGTTGCTCCCAGTCCCGATGAAAATTTGAGCAAATAAAAGGGAGGGGGCGGGCGACAAACAACAGCGGGACTAGGGGCACCTGCTATGTAAATCCGGCCCTGGCCCCTAAAGCTCCCCTATCCTGTGTCATGAACCCCCTCACTGCCCATAGATGAACCACTCAACCCACCCCACCAATTCTGGACAGACAGATAGCCAGGTGTAGTAGGGCCCACCAGTGTTTTTCCAGTGTCCCAGCAGTCCAGTCCAATCATGGGTTCCTCAGATTCCTTCTTGGCTAGGAAGTCATAGATCTTGAAAAAGATGTGATGTAAATTTGATTGTTAGTGCTGACACTAATTCAAGTAGTTAAAGGGATCCTGTCATCAGTTAATAGTGCTACTCCAGCAGAATTCTGCACTGAAATCCATTTCTCAAAAGAGCAAACAAAATTTTGAAATCTGGCATGGGGTTAGACATTTTGTCAATTTCCCAGCTGCACCCAGTCATGTGACTTGTGCCTGAAATGCTTTCTGGCAGGCTGCTGTTTTTCCTTCTCAATGTAACTGAATGTGTCTCAGTGGGACATGGGTTTTTACTATTGAGTGTTGTTCTTAGATCTACCAGGCAGCTGTTATCTTGTGTTAGGGAGCTGTTATCTGGTTACCTTCCCATTGTTCTTTTGTTTGGCTGCTGGGGGGAAAAAGGGAGGGGGTGATATCACTCCAACTTACAGTACAGCAGTAAAGAGTGATTGAAGTTTATCAGAGAACAAGTCACATGACTTGGGGCAGCTGGGAAATTGACAATATGTCTAGCCCCATGTCAGATTTCAAAATTGAATATAAAAAAATCTGTTTGCTCTTTTGAGAAATGGATTTCAGTGCAGCATTCTGCTGGAGCAGCACTATTAACTGATTCATTTTGAAAAAAATTTTTTCCCATGACAGTATCCCTTTAAGACAAAGTTTTCAAGTGATCAGTGTATGCCATTCATGTTCTTTTATTATTCAGTTGGTGCAAAGTCAAAACAAATGATCTGGGTCTTCCTTTGGCATCTATAGTTATAAAAGGATAATAAAAAGTAAAATCGCTGCCAGTAATTCTAATTGCTCATAATCTACCCCTGGCTGACACTTCTTTTAATAAAACTCACCAGTCTGGGGTGCTATTTGCTGAGCCTCCACATTTTTCCAGACCTCTCTCATCAGAATTTTGTGCTATGCGTGTGTCCTACTGGAATTGGCATTTTCTAAGTCAGGGATCCCCAACCTTTTGAACCCGTGAGCAACATTCAGAAGTAAAAGAAGTTTGGGAGCAATGCAAGCATGAAAAATGTTCTTGGGGTGCTAAATAAGTGCTGTGATTGGCCATTTGATAACCCCTATGTGGATTGTCAACCTACATTAAGGCTCTGTTTGGCAGAACACCAGGTTTTTATGCAACCAAAACTTGCATCTAAGCCGGGAATTCAAAAATAGGCACCTACTTTGAGGTCACTAGGAGCAACATCCAAGGGGTTGGAGAGCAACATGTTGCTCACGAGCTACTGGTTGGGGATCACTGTTCTAAGTCCTTACACATCGAAGTAAAATCGTTCGATCGTACGCTAAAATCGTTCGAATAGTTCGTTCGCACGATTTTACTTCGATCGTTCAATGGCCAAATTCGGTGAAAAATACTTTGATATTCGAATTCGAAGTATTTTAATTCGATGGTCGAATTTCGAAGTATTTTACACTTCAAAATTCGACCCTTGATAAATCTGCCCCTTAGTGTTGTTGTCCAATTATGATCTACATCCATAAAAGCAGTTACCATTCTGTTCCAGGGAAAATATTACTTCAATATTATATTGACTTTTGAGAAAATGTATATTGCTAGATTTACCAAACAACTATTTCTTTTTATTTAACAGAATAAATATCTGAATAAGAAACATGAAACAGGAGGGTGATTTAGACAAGCTGTTTGTTGACAGTGACTTGAGATCTACTGATCACCAGCTAAAAGTCTACTGGTAGATCCCCATCTACCTTTTGGGCACCCCAGATCTAGAGTGAGGCAAAACCAAGCTCAACAATTACATTTGCTTTTTCTTATAGAAAGGCATCCGATTAATTATAATTCCAAGAAGGGAATCAAAAATGTAGACTCAGCTCGGAGATAGATCTCCTTTATTGAATTTTCTCTTATTCATAATGTTGTTATTCTAATACCTTCAGGTGTGTTTTCTTCATCTTCATTTACAGAATTATGAAACAGGAGGTTGCAGAAATACCTGGAAAGATTTCCGTCTCAGCACTCTCCTTACCTTTGTCCTACAATGAAAATCTTTTAATCTGAAAGGGAAAATCAATATTGTTCCATGCAGTCAGGGTATTGTAATCTAATTAGACGAGCTCATTGGTTTTAGAGAGAGTAATTACACACTGGTTAAATGTTATAGCAGAACAGGCAATGTTTCTTTAAATAACAGGTTGCCGTTGTTTTTTGTTATAATCTGAAGATGCACCTTTTTACAAGCATGTGATTGGTCTATTTCCCACCAAAGAAATACAACTCATACAAGACATAATTTACTAAGGGCTATGTGTATGGGTCAGTGGAGAGGGATGTCAGATGGTTTCCTAATAGGGATTTTAAGGTTCGGTCTTGTTGAACCCAACTTGCTGCAGGGGGTGGATGGTGCGAAATATTCAGCAGCAGGAAACCTTAATAGGGGAAGAATCTTTAACAGATAGTAGTATCTAGTGTGGTCAACTCCATCATTGCTCATTCTAGTCTGGTTATTAGCGCGGTCCTAGCGCCCACCCTCACTACCTCACGCAGGTGCAAGAGTGATGGCATGCAAGCGCCGGAGAACTGGGGAGCAGCACATCCCCAGTGCTCCACATAGAGCGGCTGGGCGGCATGCCGCCCCAAAAAATGTGCTGCCTATGTGGCCTCCCCACAAATCCGGGCCTGAGGGTAAAAGCAGAATAAACCTCAAAAAGTTTAGTACTGTACTCATCACTTGCTGGAGTAGGGACACAAGTGAGTAGTGATACTATATAAGGGTAGTATAGTGACTGGACACCTGTAGTAAGCATTATTGCTGCATGTAAATAATACATAATATCAGACAAGAAACAATATTGAACACTGAGGGGCCGATTCACCAAGGGTCGAATATTGAGGGTTAATTAACTTCCCCATAGGCTAACATTGGGTTCGGTAGCTTTTAGATGGCGAACTAGGGGGTCGAAGTTTTTTCTTAAAGAGACAGTACTTCGACTATCGAATAGTCGAATAGTCGAACGATTTTTAGTTCGGATCCTTCGATTCGAAGTCGTAGTCGAAGGTCGAAGTAGCCCATTCGATGGTCGAAGTAGCCCAAAAAAGACTTAGAGTGAAGGATTCGAAGTAAAAAAGACTTTGAATTTCGAAGTTAGTGAATCGGCCCCTGAGTGTGTGCCCAATGAATGTGAACTTTCAGGAAATAAACCATTAACTGTAGCGTTGGCCAGCTGCTGTAAATGAAAAAAAGACAATATTTGTAAACAAAAAGAAGGAGAAAAATTGCCAGTACAAGGTTTGCCTTTAAAAATAAATACAAAAAATAAGATGTTAGTACCACACTTTGGCCAAAATATGTAAGCTCATGTGCCACGGATAGTGTAGGTCTCACATTCAATAAGAGGCCTTGACGTGGCACGTGAGCTTACATATTTTGGCTCAGTGTGCTGCCAATATTCCTTAAAGGGACACTGTATTTATTCTATCATGTGTCCTGGGGGCATTTTATATGGAATTGTCACTGTATTTATCCTGCCATGTGTTCTTGGGTTAATATATATGAAATAGACATTGTATTTATATGACCATGTATTTTGGGGGGCGTTATATATGGAATTAACACTGTATTAATGCTTTGATGTGTTTTGGAGTTATCATACTGAAATGGATACTGTATTTATACTATTCTGTGTCTTGGGCACATTGTATAATGAACTGGCACTGTATTTATTCTGGGGTCAACATACCGTATATACCCGAGTATAAGCCGAGTTTTTCAGCATCCAAAATGTGCTGAAAAAGTCTACCTCGGCTTATACTCAGGTCAGCAGTACCCAACCCGAGTAGCTGAGATTGCAGTCACTTTTAATCATTCCTATACCAACAGTTCACTTGGGGAGAGACTGCAATATCCCACAATGCCCTCTGTTGGTTATATGAAAGAATAACAGTGCGCCCTCTGTTGGTTATATGAAGGAATAACAGTGACTGCAATATCCCACAATGCCCTCTGTTGGTTATATGAAAGAATAACAGTGACTGCAATATCACACAGCGCCATCAGTTGGTTATATGAAAGAATAACAGTGACTGCAATATCACACAGCGCCCTCTCTTGGTTATATAAAGGAATAACAGTGACTGCAATATCACACAGCGCCATCTGTTGGTTATATGAAAGAATAACAGTGACTGCAATATTACACAGCGCCATCTGTTGGTTGTATGAAAGAATAACAGTGACTGCAATATCACACAGTGCCCTCTGTTGGTTATATGAAAGATTAACAGTGACTGCAATAACACACAGCTCCCTCTGTTGGTTATATTAAAGAATAACAGTGACTGCAATATCACACAGCACCCTCTGTTGGTTATATGAAAGAATAACAATGCGCCCTCTGTTGGTTATATGAAAGAATAACAGTGACTGCAATATCACACAGCACCCTCTGTTGGTTATATGAAAGAATAACAGTGACTGCAATATCACACAGCGCCATCTGTTGGTTATATGGAAGAATAACAGTGACTGCAATATCACACAGTGCCCTCTGTTGGTTATATGAAAGATTAACAGTGACTGCAATAACACACAGCTCCCTCAGTTGGTTATATGAAAGAATAACAGTGACTGCAATATCACAGAGCGCCCTGTGTTGGTTATACGAAAGATTAACAGTGATGGCAATATCACACAGCATCCTCTGCACATGGTAGTGGGACAGTGGGACAATGCACACAGTAATCCGTTTGGCAATTCTCTGTCACCATCAACTTTGCAGAGAAGTCCGGTTGATCGCTGGGGGGGTCTCTTTGGCAGAATGTGCGCTGCTGGGAGACAGGGCTGTAGTTGTGTCTAGGCTTATACTAGAGTCAATAAGTTTTCCCAGTTTTCGTAGGTAAAATTAGGTACCTCGGCTTATACTCGGGTCGGCTTATACTCGAGTATATACGGTACATTCAATTGTATTTATCTTATTGTGTTCTGGGGTATTTTATTTTAAATTGACACTGTATACTGTATATACTCCCATGTGCCTTGGGGCATTCTTTATGGAACTGGCACTGTATTTATTCTGCCACGTGTCCTGTGTAGGGATGTCGCGGACTGTTCGCCCGTGAACTAGTTCGCGCGAACATCGACTGTTCGCGTCCGCCGAATATTCGCGAACGTCGCGCGACGTTCGCCAATTTGGGTTTGCCTTAGCTGGCGCTTATTTTTGCCATTTCTCCCCCAGACCAGCAGATACATGGCAGCCAATCAGGAAGCTCTCCTTCCTGGACCACCCACACACTCCCTGGACCACCCCCACACTCCCTGGACCACTCCCCTTCCATATAAAAAACTGAAGCCCTGCAGCGTTTTTTCATTCTGCCTGTTTGTGCTTGGAAGAGCTAGTGTAGGGAGAGAGCTGTTTAGTGATTTGAGGGACAGTTGATAGTAACTTTGCTGGCTAGTAATCTACTTGATACTGCTCTGTATTGTAGGGACAGAACTCTGCAGAGATTTGAGGGACAGTGAGTTTAGGTTAGTTAGCTTTGCTGACTAGTAATCTACCTTCTACTGCAGTGCTCTGTATGTAGCTGCTGTGGGCACTGATCTCTTCTGATCTCATCTGCTGACTGCTGTAATAACCCAATAGTCCTTGTAAGGACTGCTTTTATTTTCTTTTTTGTTTTTTTTACTTTGCTACTGTAAGAGCCCAGTGCTATTAGTCTAGCTGTGTTGGGGAGTGGGACTGGTGTGCTGCTCCTCCTAGTAGTTCACCACCACCAGCACCAACCAGAGTCAAAATTGTTACAAAGTATCTTATTTGCACCTGTTAGTTGTTCTGAGCTCTCTGCCAAAAGCTAATTAAGTTAGAAACTGTTTTTTTTCTGGCTGTTCAGTTCAGAGAAAAGAGGGACTGGTGTGCTGCTCCTCCTAGTAGTTCACCACTACCGGCACCAACCAGAGTCAAAATTGTTACAAAGTATCTTATTTGCACCTGTTAGCTGTTCTGAGCTCTCTGCCAAAAGCTAATTAAGTTAGAAACTGGGTTTTTTCTGGCTGTTCAGTGCAGAGAAAGGAGGGACTTTCCAGTACA
Source organism: Xenopus laevis (assembly GCF_017654675.1). Taxonomy (NCBI): domain Eukaryota; kingdom Metazoa; phylum Chordata; class Amphibia; order Anura; family Pipidae; genus Xenopus; species Xenopus laevis. The sequence continues at coordinate 13,013,490 of NC_054384.1, forward strand.
AAAGAGGGACAGGGGGTTGAGTGGTCAAAAGAGGGACAGTTGGGAGGTATGCAAGTGCCACCTAGCTGTGTGAGCTTTTTCACATTCTGTCTAAATAACAATAATAATTCCGTGTCCGTAAACATCACCTGAGTGATGTTTTTACAGCAGCAATAATATATTCCGTATCCACTACTGTATACGTTGCCCTTGCAGGCATTGTTTGCCCAGTCTTTAACCAAGTGCCACCTAGCTGTGTGAGCTTTTTCACATTCCGTGTCCAGAAACATCACCTGAGTGACGTAGTGTGATTTCTGCCCTTTACAGCACAAAACGCAGCGCTGTGTCTACAATGTATTTTTCAGATACATTTTTGCCCTTGATCCCCCTCTGGCATGCCACTGTCCAGGTCGTTGCACCCTTTAAACAACTTTAAAATCATTTTTCTGGCCGGCCAAAAAATGTCTTTTCTAGCTTTTAAAATTCGCCTTCCCATTGAAGTCTATGGGGTTCGCGACGTTCGCGAACCGTTCGCATTTTTGGACGCATGTTCGCGAATATGTTCGCGAACATTTTTTCCGACGTTCGCTACATCCCTAGTCCTGTGGTTAATATACAGGGAACTGACCCTGGGATAGTATAAAGGGAATCTGTGGCTTTAATCAGCTTTCCTAAACAAAAATCTCTCCCCCTCATCTGCTTATCTGTTTCTTGCACAGTGATGTGTTTTTGTTTTTTTGCTCACTTAACATTTCACTTTTTCATTCTTTTTGCTGAACCATTTCTTATGTCTTAGAAAAATGCTTTTGATTTTCCTCTTCACAACTTTTTGTCTCCATACTGCTGCAAACTGCCAACCGTATTGATGCCTTCATACCATGGAAACTTAATGATAAACATCAGATTCCTGTGATCGTAGGCGGTGAAGACTTTATACTTAAAGTAGATCCATCCCTGGTGTATTCTACCTCTGTTTGGTTTCATTTTCCTGGTGCTTTAAGCCATCACGTTGCCGACAAGTTGCTGTTTCGCTCGGCTGGAATGAAGGGGAATCATTTGAAAAGAGCAAGTCTAATATATGTGGATCTCACTGGGGAGAGGCTGCTTGAAATGAACAAAAACCCTCTTCAAAATTTAAGCAGAATTTTGAAGAAAATAAAGAAAACAAGTTGACACATGATATTTTAGCTTAAATAGGATACATGTAAAAATGAAGTTTCTCTCAGCCCCAGGCATCCATCGTTCAGCTGATCTTTTCTTCCGAGTTGGACATCAAGCGAACCGCGCACTTCACAAGGCTGATTATTTAACCCAGTGATACCCTGTTAATCTGCACTGGAGCCTTCCGTAAGGTGCTGAGATCTCATCTTGGTGCCAATATGGAATAAAAATTAAAAGGGTGCTCAATCATAATTTGCATAGGGATACGAATATCATTTTAAGCAACTTGCCAATATGCACGAAAGTTTTACAATGGAATTTGGAATTGAAGCCAGTTTGTATTTATCTCTTTGGGCCAGATTTACTAAAGGGCGAAGTGACTAACGTTAGCGACAATTCGCCAGCGTGACGTAATTTCGTTACTTTGCCGATTTACTAATGGTCCGGGCATAACTACGCTAGCGAATGAGATAGACTCTAGCGGTAATTCGCTCCCTTACGCCTTGCGCTCTGTCGAATGGACGTAACTAAGCAAATTCACTAAGATGCAGATTTTACTGAACGTTACCTCTTGCGCCAGACTTGCCTTCGCAACCTTAGACCAGGCGAAGTGCAATAGGGTAGATAGGACTTCCTCAAAAAATAGTTGAAAATTTTTCTAAGTCACAAAAAAAGGCGACTTTTAATTTTTCAGGGTGATAGGCTGCAAAAGATCGTAAATTTTTTCTGGGGTAACCAGCTCCCCCCCTACATTTCCTAACATATAGCACATAAACTATACACTGGGCTCATGTGTAGGGCAATATAACAACTATTTTATTTTTATTAAAGTTCCCTGGGCTTGTGTAGTGTAATGTATTTGCTGCAACATATAAGTCCATTCAACTTTAACTTCCCACCGTATGCAAAATATTAACGCTTTGCTTGCCGTAGTAACACTAGCGCTCGGCGCCCTGGATGTACTGTTAATATGAATGAATTTTGTTACAGCAGCGCCACCTGTTGGTCATTTTCTCACCAGTCTGACCAGCAAATAGTCAAGTAAGTTGTCAGGAGAAAGAGGCTGCTCTGATGTTCTTCTGCTTAGGAAAAAAATGAGAAACCTCAGATAACTTTTCTTACATCTTTCTGAAGCAGAAGAACATCAGAGCAGCCTCTTTCTCCTGACAACTTCCTTGACTATTTGCTGGTCAGACTGGTGAGAAAATTACCAGCAGGTGGCGCTGCTGTAACAAAATTCATATATATCAATAGTACATGTGCCCCTTAATATCTTGGGATTTAAAGAAAATAAATAAGGAATGTACATTGCAAAAGTGCTTAGAATAGCCCCCTCATCGATTTTACGTTTACTTATTTTTAAGGTTCACTTATCCTTTAAAGGGCATGTAAAGTCTAAAATAGAATATGGCTATAAATGCTGTATTTTGTATACTAAATATAAACATGAACTTACTGCACCACAAGCCTAATCAAAAAATAATTTATGCTTTGAAAGTTGGCTATAGGGGGTCACAATCTTGTAACTTTGTTATACATCTTTGCAAGACTAAGACTGTGCACATGCTCAGTGTGGTCTGGGCTGCATAGGGATCGTCATAAACAAAGCTGCTTGAGTTCTGCATGGCTGGGAAGTAAGGCGGGGGCTCCCCCTGCTGTTCATAAGTATGATTGTTTCCCTGCTCAGCAGTTAGGGACCGTCTGACAATTCCTATCCACAGCAGTAAATGAAGGGAGAATTTCACTGCACACAGTCCGGTTTCTTATAAAAACAATGCACAATTTTTAATTAAAGTATATTTGAGATAGGTTTCTTTTTCATTAAAGAAAGTAAAAATGGGATTTTATTTTTTTGGCCTTTACATGCCCTTTAAGCACACTAAGGGGCAGATTAATCAAAGCACAAGTTCTTCTATCCTGTATCATTTTGATGAAAGATTGTGTTTCCCTTCTGGTCAAGTTTTTTTTCCCATTTAGGAAATTTTACAAAGATTCCCGCATTTTCCGAGTGTTTTTTTTTTCCCGAGCCTATTTTGCCCAATTACTTTTTTCAGAAGTCAACATTTTATTTTTGTCACCCAATTTTTCCCCAATTCTTAGAGTGGACTGTGGGAGGAAACCAGGGCACTAGGAAGACAGAATTGAACCCAATGCCTCGTTTACGGTTGAAGAGTGGTTATTCGTCAGTAACATATTATTCCAGGTGGCCAACCTGTGGTATTAAAAGGGTTAATGATTATGGAATAAAAAAACTGCTGATAAGACTTTTCCTGGATGAACAAGACTCCTGCGCTGACTTGCTGAGTGGTTTTTTTTTCCTATTGAACAGCATGCTGAAAATTACAAAATAGAGCCCAGGGACTTGGTATATAAAACTTATTTTAATAATACTTAGAGGAAATTAACATCTGTTAAATAGCATGATTATAATATTATAAAAATCTCCATTTTAGTACAAGGGATACATCAATCAGGCCCTTTCCTTCTAACCTGCATATCATTATCAATGGGCATAAGGAGGATTCCATCATATGAGAAAATCATGGCATTCTACCACACTTCTACAAAACTATATTTCTAAAAAAATAATGATTATAGTTACTTTTAGCTTTGTACGTTGTTGATACTAAACGATGATAACAATGGGATTCGTTTGGAGATGGAATTGAAAAAATATTGATTGTAAGGTCCCCAGAATATAACAATGGGATCCACAGTGATTTCTGATCCAAGTCAGCTGTCAGGCTCTGTTGGGATTGGAGCCAGGGACTTTTGGGATTCTGGCTCGATGTCTTAACAACTGTGCCAGTTGAGCTGCCTACAGGGTTGCTCACTATATATTACCTGACCTTTGCAGCCCCAGCCCAGCAGCAGCCTGATTGGTTTGTAGTCAGCCAATCCGGGTTGACTCTGCCCTATTTAAGGCCAGCCCTCAAAACACTCCTCGTCTGAGGTTCCCAAATTAGCAGTGTGGCATTGTCCTTAACTAAGTGTTCCAGCTCTAGCCCTTTTGCCTTGATTCTACCTTACCTTGATCTGCCTTGTCTTTCCCTGCCTTGTCTTACCTTGCTTACCCTACCTAGTACCTTTCCCTGCCTTGCCTGTTCTTGATTCCTGTTTCCTGTTCTACCTTGTACCTTTCCTTGCCTTGACCTTGAACCAACCCTGCCTTGCCAGTTCCTGTTCCTGTTCTGCCTTGTACCTAACCTGTCTTATATTGAGTCCTCTCACTATCCAGTCCTCTCGCTATGCCATCCTCTCCTGCTATCTGCTCCAGTCTCTAGGAACGTACAAGGTCTTCCAACTAGTATTTCTCTAGAGAAAAAGGAGCGCTTGCTATAGTAGAAGGTAGAGGCCCACCGTCTGTGTTTGACACCCCAAATCTCACTCTGAGTGACCATCATGCCTAGCTTTTCAGGTGTATCTAAACGATCAAATTTCACCCCAAGTGGTCTTCAAGTTGGACCCCTGCCACTTCTTCAGGCCCCTTAATTGCAATGGAGACCACTGTCTTTTATAAACCCCAAGGCTATAGCATCATGTATTTTTAGTTGGTTGCTCCATACATCAGCACATGTATGGGACCTCTTGTCCAGAATGCTTTGGATCTGGGGTTTTCTGGATAACGGATATTTCCAGATCTTTCTTCTTACATTAAGTCTAGTAGAAAATCATGTAAACATTAAATAAACCCAATAGGCTGGTCATGCTTCCAATAAGGATTAATTATATCTTAGTTTGGATCAAGTACAAATTTTTTTATTACAGAGAAAAGGGAAATCATTCTGAAAGATTTAGATTGTTTGGCTAAAATGGAGTCAACGGGAGACCTCCTTTCCATAATTCAGAGCTTTCTTTATAATTGGTTTCCGGATAACAGATCCCATACCTGCACATGATATTTTCCCATTACTTATTTTATTTAAGAAGGATCAGTTGTGTTTGACCATTTCCATTTCAGAAATGTGTAGTTTCTATTTAAGTAAAATATCTGTATATTGGTTTTCATTCATTTTCAGCCTGTAGCTGTGCAAACTCCCATGTTTATCCTTGTGTCTGACAGAGTTACAGCGGCTGGGATATTTTTCTGGTCTTTTTGGTTTCAGTGCTCCCCGGTGACTCCTGCTGCCACATTTTAGCCTTAACTAGTGGTCACCTGATATGCGACCTACAACCTTTAAGGCCTCGTTTTTTTTAAAAGGTCTCCCAGCGAGGGATTTCAAGATTTTGGCATGAAGACAGCTATTTTAAAATGTGCATCGCTGTTTTATTTTGTGTCCATATATATTTCCTGACATTTTCACTTTGGCATTACCCTTTTGTTTTTAGCGGTGGGAAACAGATGAGATTACAGTTGGGTGTGAAATCAGGAAATCAGTTGTGTGTGGATCTGGGAAGAATCTAAAGCCTCTCCTTGGCTCATGTTGTTCATTTTGTTAGAGGTCCACTCTGATGATGGCTACGAAAAAAACCCTGCAACCCTGTTGAGTATATGGTGCATGTGAATAGGTGGACTCCCGCAGTAGAACACAGGGGAGCTTGGGGTGCCATTGAATGAGTGAGGAACCAATGTCCAAATTGCACTTACCTCTAACTGCCAGCTCACTTTGGCCATGCACTTTGGCCAGGTCCACTCTGATGATGGCTACAAAAAAACCCTGCACCCCTGTTGAGTATATGGTGCATATAAATAGGTGGCCTCCTGCAGTAGAACCCAGGGGAGCTTGGGGTGCCATTGTATGAGTGAGGAAACCATGTCCAATGCACTTACCTCTAACTGCCAGCTCACTTTGGCCATGCACGCCCAGCTTTACTCCAGAGCTAGGCCGATATGAAGTTGCACAGAAGTTGGTCATTAATAGCCTTCTCTAGGGCAAGATAAACAAGGTAGGACTTAAGGTTTCCTGATTTTTGACTTGAAAAATCTCCCTCCCATTATGGCGGTGCACACAGGTCCAGCTTTTGCGCCACTGACAGCTGCCACCCCCTCTTACTTTTTTATGAAGCTATTACACATAAAACTTAGTGACCTATTTAGTAAAGGGCTGGTTCACCTTTAAATTAAGTTCTAGTATAGAATGTGCTATAGAATGACTAATTCTAAGCAACTTTTCAACTGGTCACTTTTTCTTTTTTTTCATTTTTAAATGATTTGCCTTCTTCTTCTGACTCTTTCCAGCTTTCAAATGGGGGTCGCTGATTTCATCGAAAATAACAAATGCTCTGTAAGGCTGCAAATTTATTGTTATCGCTACTTTTTGTTACTCGTCTTTCCATTCAGGCCTCTCCTATTCATATCCTAATCTCTTATTCAAATCAATTCATGGTTGCTAGGATAATGTGGGCCCTAGCAATCAGACTGCTGAAATTGCAAACTGGAGAGCTGCTGAATAAACAGCTAAATAACCCAAAAAACACAAATAATAAAACAATGAAAACTAATTGTAAACTGGCTCCAGATTACACTCTACATCATAAAAAAAGTTGATTTTAAAAGGGAACAATCCCTTTAATACTCCAATTGTATGTGCACAAATTTAAGTGAAGGTGACTGCATTGTGAATGGAAAAAATTATACTTAATAAATGTTCTATGAAGGTTTTATAATTATCGAGAGGAGCCCGATGTGGCATTTTTCACAGGGCCCCATGTACCCTAAGGCTGGCCCTGAGGGCCCTTTGCTGAAGGTCCGACCTCCTACCACTACAAAGGGCTCAACTGACACTTGGGGGCTGTTTCACAAAGGGTCGAATATCGAGGGTTTATTAACCCTCGATATTCGACTGGGAATTGAAATCGAAGTCGAAGGATTTAGCGCAAATAGCGCGATCGTACGATCGAAGGAATATCCTTCGATCAAAAAAAGTTAGCCAAGCCTATGGGGACCTTCCCCATAGGCTAACATTGAGTTCGGTAGCTTTTAGATGGCGAACTAGGGGGTCAAAGTTTTTTCTTAAAGAGACAGTACTTCGACTATCGAATGGTCGAATAGTCGAACGATTTTTAGTTCGAATCCTTCGATTCAAAGTCGTAGTCGAAGGTCGAAGTAGCCCATTCGATGGTCGAAGTAGCCCAAAAAAAAATTCGAAATTCAAAGTTTTTTACCTTCGAATCCTTTACTCGAAGTTAGTGAATCGGCCCCTTGGAGTTCTCTGCAATGTGAAGCAAATGGTATCTGTTCATCAAAGAATTCACTGTGTACTTGGCTAAAAGCTGCATTTAAACTCTACATAAATATTTATAAACTAGTGGTTCATATTGCTTTTTATGTAACATTGATTCAGAACATAGAAATGGAAATTAGCATCTATCAGATGATGGGTGAGATACCTGAGATATACCCATGTATTTCTCTATATATCATTGCATTGTCCCTCTGTCATAATGTTTTCTATTGTATTCCCCTGCACTATAGTGGGCTAGGATATATCCATACTGCCTTTTCATTTTTAGTGATGTCCGAATTTCTCCCGTTTCGCTTTGCTGAAAAATTCGCGAATTTCGAAACGGTAGAAAAACTCATGAAAAAATCGTGAAAATCACGCATCCGAAAAGTTGCTCGCGTCAATTTTGACACTGGCGAAAAAGTCAATGGGCGAATTTCACAGGAGATATATATATATATATTCGCCAGCGGGGAAACGCGGAAATTCGCTGTAAATTCATGCCAGTCGAATTTATTTGCCCATCACTATTCATTTTCGACAACCCCCCATAAATGACCAGTATCCTCAAAAATGGGTAACTTCTGGATGAAATGGTCAAGCAAAGTGTGTGAAGGCCACAAACCCTAAGCTCGGTCCATATATGGTGTCACATAGAGCAGCCAATAAAGTCCCTGGGTGGGGGGTCATAAATATGTCTTGGTGAGGGACTTCCATTTTTTGGGTACCATTCAGCCTTTGGTCTTCAAGTTGTCACAATACCAGCCCTGTTGTTTATTCAGCAAGCCACTAGTTGCAGTAAACAGTATCCATCATTAACACTGTACACAGGGCCACCATCAAGGTTGGGGTGCCAATAAGAGGCCTGCTGGGGCCCCATTGCAGTAGAGGTGGGTGAACAGATGCAATAGCTGACTTGTGAACGTCATAGGTGGTGGGACTTCAAGGTGAAAAGGGTTGGGTCAGATTGAAGTAGGATACTGTTTGGATCAGCATTAAGCTTAGTTAGCTGTACCCACTACCCAGAGGCCCTAATAACTAAGTAGTATGGGGCCCTTATGAATTCTGATGGTGGCCCTGATTGTGCAGCCCCTGTATCCATGACATGGAATTCAACATAATGGTGCAAAGGAGGACAAGTCACTTAATAAATACAATAAATATACACAGAACACAGAGCTCATATAAGGACACCAAGCTTAACTGCTACGCGGTAAGAAACACAGGGAGGACCCTGACCCATAGAACTTACAGTCTAAGGGGGTGGGTGGCTAACATATATACACAAAATGGAGGGGGAAAAGTGCACAAGGTAAAGGCATTGTCCAATAAGTGCCAGGACTAGACTTATGTTCTATTGTTCTAAAGGGTAGCCTCATATGGGAAATTTATCAAAAATCGAATTTGTGAGGTTTTTATATTTGAATATAAAAACTAAAATATTTGCTAATTTATAAAAAAAATCTGAATGTAAAAATCTTGATTAAATACAATCGTGAAAAAACTTGAATACCTCAAATTTTGCGAGTTTATAGGCTTAAAAAAACGTGACAAACTTGAAAACTTGAATTATAAAAATCCTAACCTCCACTGAATTCTACATGAATTCATAAGCTTTTAGGTGCCGATGTTTTTTAACATTCGAATCTTCAAGTTTTTTTTTCTGTCTTGATAAATACCAGACATTCGAGGTTTTTGAAAATTGAATTAGAATTTGTGAACAAAATTCAAATTGTGGCAAAAATTCCGATTTGAACCTTGATAAATCGACCCCTTTGTTTTTTCTTGAAGAGATTGAGAGAGCGTTCATTTCGGGGGAATTCAGGAATGGAATAAGGAGCTGCAAGTTAGAAAGGTTTGAGATGTGAGGTGGCAGTGGATATGGATGGTTTGAAAAGAAGGTGTCTCTGAGAGGAGCGAAGAAGACGACCAGGAATGTACAGTGAAGAAATGTACTGAGGAGCAGAAGAGTGAAGGGCTTTAAATGTTAACAGAAGGATTTTACATGATATCCTTTGCTTAACAGTCAGTCATGCTAAGGATTTTAGTTGGGGTTGAACAGGTTCCCTCTTAGGAGAGAGCAGGAGGAACCTGGAAGCGGAGTTTAAGGTTGATTCTAGGGTAGAGAGATGGGAGTCAGGAAGACTAGTTAGTAGGAGATTGCAATAGTCTAAACGGGATAGGATAAGGGCATGGATTAGTGTTTTGGCTGTTGTTTTTGAAAGAAAGGGGCGTATCTTGGCTGTATTGCAGAGGAAGAAACTGCAGGTTTGGTGGTAGTATTAACATGAGAGAAGGAGAGAAACTGGTTAAAGATGACCCCCCAGGCAGAGTGCTGAATTAACAGGGTTAATGGTCATGCCACCAATAGTAATGGTGAAACAAAGGGGTAGATTTACTAAAGGGACGTAGTGGCTAATGCTAGCGACTTTTCCCCATCGTTGCCACCTGCAGGGACATTGCTGATTTACTAACGGGCACCGGCATCAATTCGCTAGTGAAAGAGACAGACGCTAGCGCTCAGTAGCACTCTATCGCCAGGCAACTTTCCACTCTGACGAACGGACGCTACCCTGCAAATCAGGGCCGGGGTAGGCAGAGTAGGCACCTGCCTAGGGCGCAAAGCTGTGGGGGTGCCAGGCAGGCACCTTCTCTGCCTCTCCTACCCCCTAGTCCAGTCCCTGATTGCCCCTCTGCCCCGCTTGTCCTGTCCTTATTTTTGCGCCGCATATTTTTTTTTTTCTATCAGGGTATTTTGCGCATGCACGCGCAGTCCCTAGTGCACACGTTCTTTCGCATGCTCACATGCGAGTTTTTATGCGTGCCATTGTTGGGCGCTCATACGGGCCAGGCTGCCTGGGGCACCTGACTGGGCTGGCCCGGCACTGCAGCAAATTCACTAAAATGCGGATTTTACTGAACATTGCCTCTTTCGCAAGAGTTGCGTTCACCACCTCAGACCAGGCAAAGTGCATTAAAGTAGTTAGATCTTCCTCAATCTTCTGCCACTTACATTATATTCTGTGTGCTGAAAATGCATCAAAGTCCAAAAAACGCTGGCGTCTTTTCCTTTTTTTCAGCCTGATTGCCTGCAAAAGACCTAACTTGAACTATTTCTGGGTAACCGATTTTCCCCATACATTTGCAATCATATGGAACATTAATTTAACAGTGGGCACATGTGTAAGGCATTAGAATAACTTTATTAAGGTTCCCTGGACATGTGTTTTAAAAGTGTAATTTGTAAGAAAATCTGCATTTTAGTGAATTAGCGTAGTGTGAGCAAATTTGCGAAGTGTAGCAATGGGTTGTTGGTGAATTAGCCCTTTGGTAAATCTGCACCAAAGAGAGGGACTAGGTTTGGGTGGAAAAACCATGAGCTCAGTTTTGGCCAGATTGAGGTGATGCTGGTTCATCCAGGAGGAGATGTGTTAAAGGGATACTGTCATGGGAAAAACATTTTTTTTCAAAATGAATCAGTTAATAGTGCTGCTCCAGCAGAATTCTGCACTGAAATCCATTTCTCAAAAGAGCAAACAGATTTTTTTATATTCAATTTTGAAATCTGACATGGGGCTAGACATATTGTCAATTTCCTAGCTGCCCCAAGTCATGTGACTTGTGCTCTGATAAACTTCAATCACTCTTTACCCCCCCAGCAGCCAAACAAAAGAACAATGGGAAGGTAACCAGATAGCAGCTCCCTAACACAAGATAACAGCTGCCTGGTAGATCTAAGAACAACACTCAATAGTAAAAACCCATGTCCCACTGAGACACATTCAGTTACATTGAGAAGGAAAAACAGCAGCCTGCCAGAAAGCATTTCTCTCCTAAAGTGCAGGCACAAGTCACATGACATGGGGCAGCTGGGAAATTGACAAAATGTCTAGACCCATGTCAGATTTCAAAATTGAATATAAAAAAATCTGTTTGCTCTTTTGAGAAATGGATTTCAGTGCAGAATTCTGCTGGAGCAGCATTATTACCTTTTTCATTTTGATTTTTTTTTTTCAAGACAGGATCCCTTTAAGAAGGAGCAAAAAGTCTGTCCTGCTGCTCCCATAGGACATTAGCTGAGAACATTTCAGAATCAGCAGTAGTTGATAAAATGAGAAAATGGTAACGTTTTTTTAAGGAAATTTTTTTCATTGTTTTTTCAATTCCAGGTCCTTGGCCGGCACTCTGGGAGTTAGAGCCAAACATATATTAATCTGTCCACTACCTTCATCCCCTTGTAATACATGTGATTCTAATAAGATCCTCATTCTCAGCTTCTTTCTTTAATGTGCCAAAACCTCTGCATTTTCCTTTATTGGTTCCAGTTTTCTGGCAGCATCAATTATATATGAATTAGTGTCATTATGGTCTAGGGACCAGGTCCGGACTGAGAATCAAAATAAGTCCTGGCATTTAATTTTACACAGAGGCCCAAACACCCCCCACTAGCCCACTAAATACTGACTTTCTATGGCATCTTATAGCAGCCCCTCTGGCATTTGCCAGAACCCACAGATTGCCAGTCCGGGCCTGCTAGGGACAGAGGGAGATGGGAAAGTAGAGAGTTTGATCCATTCCCTACAATGTTCCCACCGCCACATTACTTGCCAAATGACTGCCCTGGTCACCAAAATAATGTTTTCTGTGCACTAAAGATTATACTTAATATTGGCAATTTCCACTGATGGTTCTGATTATGCAGATCATCCCCTTTAAGGGCAGAGACAGACGAGAAGATTCTGAGAGATTTAGTCACCCGGCGAAAAATCAGCTCTTCTTCGGGCGACTAATATCCCCAAACTGTATCCCAGGCAGCTAGAATCTAAATCGCCGGCTTGGTGGCACTCGAAGAAATTTGTTTTCTGACATCGCCTGAAGTTGCCTCACGAGGAAACATGTGCCATCCCAACAAAGTTTTCGATTCTAGCCGGCGGGGAGGCAGTTTGGGGAGATTAGTCGCCCGAAGAAGCGGTGATTTGTCGCCGGGTGACTAATCTCCCCGAATCTTCTCGTCTGTCTCTGCCCTAAAAGTACAATCAGAAAAAAATTGAACTTTAATATATAACCTCCTAGTAGAACTTTATTGTCAAAGTATTTAGATTGGACTTTAATAAATAACCCCCTATTAGAAATTTATTGTCAAACAATTTAGATTGGTGTAATGTTCTTGTTTTGCCAGCAGGTGGCCCCTCACTATGATGGATAAATGGGAAGCAATATTTAAGCATATGTAACACGTTGCACCTGTATCTTTTTATCACCTGAGGAAGATGCAATTATTTCCCAACCACAAATTCTGTTATCCATGAGCGTCCAGTGAATATCACATGTCCCACGGCTGCAGGTAATACGGAGCCCCATGCCTGAAGCAATACTCACCAAAAACCTGTTTTATGTTTACTGGCTGTATATGTTGCACAGACAATGAACTTGTGTCTATGGGCTCCCTCTGCTTCCCAAGGTGTAAATTTACATTGTAAATGAAAGAAGTTACCAAAACGCCACTGTATTTTTATAGAGCCAGAACAACCGCCCAGACTTTCCCAAACACACTTTCCTACTGAAACACCTACCGATTGAGTGATTATTTATAGACCGTGTTCCCTCATATGACAATGAAACTCCTTAATTAATTCTAATATAGCAGAGAGTATGGTATTGCCATAAAGCACCGACCTTCTCTGAAACCTTATTGGATGACTTATGAGCCCTGAAACAGGCCAAATGGATTTTGGGTTAATTACTTTATATAATACTTGTGGAGATTGGAGTTCCAAACTGTGGCCCTTTAGCTGCTGCTGCTGCTGTTGGCCATCTGCCCCCTACACTATCCATATTAGATGCAAAACCAGGTCAGTAATATTATAGGTAAAGCAGTTCAACTTACATCTCTACAGATGCTGTGTAGTATAAGTACAACTCCCAGCACTCCCAGACAACTGTGAGTTGTGCTTCAAAGGCAACTGAAGAGCCACTGGTTTTTCATAGCTCAAATAAAGTGTGACTGTCACCCCCTAGCCATCATACCCCAGGCTACCATTGCTGAGGGAAAGTCGGGACTGGTGTAGGGGGCTTATAATATCATTATAATGACCTAGACAAATACCCTGCACTCAGCCCATTATCAATATATTAAGGACATTGAAACATTTTCCCCCTAATGTAATAAAAGGCTCTAACAACCAATAAGATTGTTGCTTTTAAACAGGTGACCAGTAAATGCTGCCTGCTGATTTGTTGCTATGCGTTACTGCCCATGGGCAAACGTAGTGCCTTTTAATACATTACCCCCTTTGTGCCTTAAGCTACTAAAAATGCCTTACCCTTTAAACAAAACAGGGATTGTTTGTCCATATATTGCAATATATTTAAGCTGGCCAACTACGTCAAAGTCATCCCATATCTGGCCAGTCCTATGCTCAATTTTCATTTGATTCATTAAGAATTCTATTGCTTCATTATACATTATATAAGTTTTACCTGCAACTTACTTGCTGCTTTCAAAGTAAAACTGCCCTTTTATTGGCAGGAGGTGACCTGGCCAGTGGTGTAACTAGATGTTAAAGGGCCCCACAGCAAACTGAGGTTGTCCTGTTTTACTAATATATATATATTGAAAGTGTTTATTAATTAGGGTCTCATGGTGCCCCCTGCAGCCACAGGGTCTGCTTCCTCTATAGTTACACCACTGGGCAGCACCAAATGTGTAACTACAGACAGGGGGCGCTCCACCAATGAGGCGAGTTGAGGCACTCGCCTCAGGCGGCAGCGCCCCCCTCGTTGCCAGGGGCGGCAAAAATGTCACTCCTGGTAACTTTAAGAGCCAAATTTCCGGTTTTAAAACTGGAAATTCGGCTTTTCTAGCGCAGAGCGCGTAATTTACGCTCTCTGTCCTAGCGATGCGGCATTTTGAGCGCTGCCTCAGGCGGCGTAACAGGCTGGAGTGCGCCTGACTACAGAGGAAGCAGGGGACACCATGAGGCCCTAATTAATAAGTACTTTCAATATATATATATATATATATATATATATATATATATATATATATATATATAATACACAAATGCCATGAATATCTTGTAAATGATATCCTTATAAATGGTGACTAGTGATGTCATCAGTTATAAACGGTGAGTTCTGATGTCATTCCTGTCACATGACTCACTGAAACTTGTGTATTATAATAAATAAAGTACCCCTTGTTGCAAAAGGGTATTAGAATTAACCTCGGAGTTCCATGACCTGCATAAAAACACTCGGCCTTGGGCCTTGTGTTTTTATATGGTCATGAAACTCCTCGGTAACTTATAATATCCTTATAATTTACAAAAGGGGGTATGTTATAGACTATATATATTAGTAAAACTGGGCAAAATTTGCTGTGGGCCCCATTAACATCTAATTAGGGGGACCCAGGGAAAAGGGGGCCAGGACTGCGGGGTCTGCTTCCTCCCCAGCCACTATCTAAAGCTGGCCATAGATGTTGAGATTTTTAAAAGATCAGATCCTGATCGTGAGACCACGATTTTCTCAGAACGATCGTACGATCGTACGAATCTACCATCAACTAAAAAGACCAATTTACCAGGAAAACAAAGGGAAGCTGCCTGCTTGGCCCTGCAAACATAGATAGATTGCACTGGGACCGACAAAGATTTTTTGACCTGGCCGATCAATTTCCCGACAGATGTCGGCCGAAAAATCGTAAGATGTACGATCGTTCGAATACCACTAACCGCACGATAATTTCGAAGGATTGGTCGGGCTTCCCTAAAATCGGTCGTTCGGCAAGAAGAATCGTCGCGTCTATGGGGACCTTTACAGGCGAGGAAGGGGATGAAAGTTGGGGCGGGACATGGGCGGAGTTGGGATGGTGCAAGGGTGGAGTCAGTTTGAGGCGTGGGTGGGACGTGGGAGGGAAGTGGATGGGATTGGAGTGCACCAGGCCCCTCTGAAGGTTTTTTTGCACCACTGGTGGTGTCCCAGCAGCCATCCCTTTTTCCACGCTAAGGGCTTTTCCTCACGACCCATTAACTGCGTTCACTGATAACTTGCGCCTGTGTCAGTATGGAGCCACTTTTTAATTAATAGTTTGCGTTCCCTTCTGTGTTCTCTTCTTAGGTCCCCTGTGGCTGAACGCATCTAAACTCAACGCAGGGGTGCGCAGCGAAAAACGCTCGTGAGGATGAGCCCTAAAGCCTAAGGGTGCTGGGAGTTGTACACTTTCCTGTATTCTGCCCCCTGAACTCCAATTCCAACAAGCAATTAAAACACCTCCCTCCAGATTAACTATCCAAAATTGATCTATCTGTCAGGAATTGTGCTGATTTATGAACGGTGCTTATTTCCTGGGTATGGAGAATTTTATGTTCTCTAGGTGAAATGGAGTTCACTGGCTCAACACTAGATTGATGTTTTAATAAAAAAATAATAATAATAAAGGGGAGAAAATAGCGAGGCCAGCCTATGGGGAGATCAGACCTCAAATCACCGTTACACTAACAAATCAATTTGCATTGTTTTCCCTCTGATATAATGATGGCAAATTCCACCAAACACTGTCCCTATTTTCATAGAGTCTTTAAAAATATGTTGTTTTTTTTTTAAGGATAAAAACCATTTTTCTCAGATGTGATTTGCTAGCAAAATACTCCTTTTTCTCTTTGTGATTTAAATCGCAAATCCAATAAAGAAGCGAAACAACCAATCTGCTGCCTTTATCCCTTTGGCCTTTAGGTGGAGCTCTTTCCCCATTCTAAACATTCCCAAATTTCTTTTCTTATCAATGTCAACATATTTTAGTACTTAGGAAATTTGAGATTGGTACTTAACACTTGTTGTTTAATATGAGGCTGATATGAAATTCCAGCTAAATTAAACAGTGGATCTAAATAACATCCATGTTGCCAAACAATAATGACAATAAAATCAAATAGAAAAATACTGTGCACCATGGGGTATGTGACCCCACAAAATACATGTTTTTATTTTTTATACAAATAACTAGAAGCCACAAAATATATGTTTATCGGATAAAAAAAACAATACAGGAAAATGATCAATAAACTTGTGACAACATTTCAGTAGATCCTCATTGCACCTACTGTATCACTTGGTATGTATGTCGCTTATGTACTGTACTTATACAGCACTGCTGAATATACTGCTGATTTTCATAATTGTAATCATATAAAAATAAAGAACTGG